>NC_077231.1:302920809-303268309 GCF_027887165.1 Monodelphis domestica | reverse complement strand
ACCAAGGATTCAATGATCATCTTTGTGAAGATAATTTCTAAATTGGCTATGTTCAGACATAACTGCTCTGTTGAGTTCCAGTCCCACATCACCAAATGCCTTTTAGACATCCTAAACTCCATATTCCATAGGTTTCTCAAATTTAACATATGAAAAACAGAACTCATTATCTTTCAGTAAAACCTCTTCCTTGTCCCAAATTTGCTATTACTATCTAGTGCATCACCATCCTCTCTGTCACCAAGATTTTCATTCTCTGTTAACATCCTTGCTTGACTCCTCACTTGTACTCAATCTAGATAGCTAATAAATTGTTTCTCTTTTCATGACATCTCTCACATATGATTCTTCTCTCCATCCACACAACCATCAACCTAGTATAAGTCCTCATGAAATCACACCTGGACTGTAATAAAAACCCACTAATTGGTCTTCCTATTTTGATTCTTTTTTCATTTTATTCATTTTTTACCAATTATATGTAATAAATTTCCACATAAGTTTTTTAAAGTCATATGATTCAAATTGTGACCCACTCTCCTTCTCTCCCCCTCCTGGAGCTGGCAAGCAATTCAATCTTCATTATACATGTATTATCACACAGAACACATTTCCATATTGTTCATTTTTGTAAGTGAATAATCTTATAAAACCAAAACCTCAAATATATACTTAAATAAACAACTGAAAAATCATATGCTTTCATCTGTATTCCTACTCCAACAGTTCTTTCTCTGGAAGTGGAGAGCATTCTTTATCTTAAGTCCCCCAGATTTGTCTTCGATCATTGTGTCTTGCTGATAGTAACTAAGTCTATCACACTTGATAGTTCCACCGCATTGCTGTTACTATATACAATGTTTTCCTGGTTCTGCTCATTTCACTCTGCATCAGTTCATGTAGGTCTTTCCAGCTCTTTCTGAAATAATCTCATTCATCATTCCTTACAGCAAAATAGTATTCCATCACCATTATCTATCACAATTTTTTTGTTCAGCCATTCCTCACTTCACGGACATTCTTTTAGTTTCCGGTTTTTTGCCACCACAAAAGCTGCTTTGAATCTGTTGACATTTGGACCCCTCTTCCACTCAGTTGCCCAAGGGATTTTATTGAAGCATAGTTCTGATCATTGACTCTTACTCAAACTCCAGTAGTTCCCTATTTTTCCAGTTTTAAATATAAAATCCTCTGTTTGGCATTTACAGTCTTTCACAACCTGTCTCCTTCCTAGTTTTCCACCCTTGCATCTTCTCTATGCTCTGCTTTCTGTTCCTCACATATGACCACCCACCTCTAAATTCTATGCATTTGCCCAGGAAGACCCTCAGTGCTGGAAGGCTCTCCCTCCCCTCCTCAATCTCCTCATTTTCTTCAAAACTCAATTCATATCTCACCATCTGCAGAAGACCTTTCTTCATCTTCTCCCCATAGCTACTTCCTTCTAAAGTTATCTTCCATTTCCCCTTTTATACACCTTGATTAGAAAATAGTTATTTGCATGCTGTCTGCTCATTGAAATGGGAGGTCCTTGGGGGTAGAAACTGTGCTTTTTCCTTTCTTTGTATGCTTGACACTTAGCAGAGTACCTAGAATATAGTAAGTGCCTAATAAATGTTTGCTGATTGGCTGGTTTAGTAAATGGTTTAGTGTTCAAAAATACTTTAATTCCATTATCTCATGGTATCTTTACGACAATTCTATGATCAAGCTATTACTTTAAGGTCAAAGTGGTCACATAGCCAGGAAATGTTAGAGGCAGGATTTGAACCAAAGTATCTCAACTCTCTGTCTAAGGTCCACTGTTACCTCTTACTAGAAAGTTACCTTTGTATGTCTGTGCTTGATTGTGCATCATTCAACATTTATTGGATAATACTTATTACATTTCTGGATAGTGCAAAGTTTGTTGGGATGGCTAAAACATTGCTGATAACCAGGATTCAAAAAGATCTCAGCAGGATAGGATATTGGACCACTTGGAGTAAGGTGGAATTTAATAAGGATGAATATCCAATTTTATACATGGGTTCAAAAAATCAACTTCACAAGTAAATGGTGGGGAGAAGCTTGATAGGTAGCACAACAGGTGGAATGTTTGACCTAGATCCCAGGAAGATCCCTGCCTCAAAAACTTATTAGGGGGCAGCTAGGTGACCCTGTGGATTGAGATCTAAGTCTAGAGAAGGAAGGTTCTTGGTTCAAATCTGACCTCAGAGACTTTCTAGCTATTGAAATAGAATAGTAAATTGAGAGAAACTATTTCTTACTGAGATAGAGAAAAGTAAACTGATGGGAAACTCTCTCTTCATGTCTCTATCACACTATGTGACCCTGAACAAGTCACTTAACCCCCATTGCCTAGTCCTTATTGCTCTTCTACATTAGAACCAATATTGATTCTAAGATGGAAGGTAAGAATTAAAAAAAAAAACAGCTTACTAGTATGGAGGACTTACTAGAGGAAATCAACATAAATTAAATATGAGAAGAATGTGTGGCTAGGTTGATATTCTCACTTTGAAACAATCATCCATACTAACAAAATCATGAATACATTGAAGCATAAAATTAAAAGTATGGGAAAGTTTTCCAGTTATAAAATAAATCCAGTCTCTCCATTTCCCCCCTTTTTCTTTGCATTTTCCTTTTTGGGGGTATTCTTCCCCATAGTTGAGTGTATCTGAAATGTCTTGAGGCAGGGAAGGCACTGATGGGCCAGCACAAGTAGGAGCCCATTTCATTTCACTGAGATGACATTCAGGCCAAAATGTCCCTCAGCTGCACTATAAAAACCAAGGGCTCCGAAGGCAAAGGCTGGCCATACTCTTGGTTTAATTTCAGCATCAGGACTTGGAAAATTTCCAAGAGGCTTCCAACTCTTGACCGGATGCCATAGCAAGCTTCCCAAACACATGGTGCAGGCTTGAGCCTTTTTGTTTGGCAAATGGAAACTCTGCAGCTGAGCAAACCAGAATGCCCTACTTCTAGTGCTTGACTCCTTCCAACTGTAAACCCAACCTGGGGAAGTAAATTCCTCCAGGATGTCTCGATCAATGATTCTCTTCCATAAACAGTGGAAGATTTGCCCAAACCTGTCTGTTCCTTCTTTCCCTGTGTGCATCACAGATTACTGGAGTGTGTTCAACTCCCCCAGAATGCTAGAACAACTGACAGCTGTATCCATTGGACTAGAATGTATTCCTCCACCTCCTTCCCTGCCACGTGATTCAAAGTGGGTTGATGGAATAGCCCCAACATATCACTGTTTCTCCTTAAAGAAGGTAGGAAGGATTCTCTAGTAACAGCCTCCAAAGAAATTTATGGTTCCAATAAAAAGAGTGTAACATTTTATTTTTAATTTCAGGTGACTAATTCTTCAACATTTCCTTTCAGGGAAGGAGAGCTCACAATCAACATGAATTTTAAAAAAGGGTTTTATTAGGTTTAAGGATGCTGCAATGAATACCAAGAACTTTAGCCAAGATGGGGACGGGGGAGGCTCCTCTACTCGTAGCCTTCTCATCACATCCTGCCACTTACTTCTTGGTGTCACAGCCAATCAATTAGTAATTGCTAACCACAGTCCTTGTTTCCTAGAGACTGACAATTTACTATTCCTCCCTTCCTTCCCCTAGATTGAATTGATAGTGCTCCAAGTTGACCTCATCTTGAAGAATAGATTATTTGTAAATCATAGATAATTTTTTAAGAGTTTAGGGCCCATAGGTATGGGGTATTACATTTAACATCAGATTTTTTTTCAATTTATTGCTCAGTTTTACTGATTTTTTTCTATTTAAAAATTATTTTGTGATAAGGAACAGCACTCTACTAGTGGGGAAGGATACAGAGAGAAATGTAGGTAATGTAAAAAACAAATGATAATGATGAAAATCTGTTAAAAACATCTTCATTGGATCCCTGGTCAAGTGCCAATTTTTGTGGTCTTATCATCTCCAGTTGTGTGGAGTGGTGGAGGGCATCGGCGCATGAGACACATAGTAGACCTGACACATAAAAATGATGGCAAGATGCTGGATGTTTGAGGAGAGATGGAAGTGTAGGCCACTTTGTCTACTTAAACTATTACGTTTCATGGGGACATAGAGCATTTGGTAACTTCATTGCATTGACTATTCCCCCCTTTTACCATTGGATATTTCTAATATCCAGCTATTAAATCTTGGGAGATGAGATCCAAATCTAGGTCTTTCTGAGTCCAAGTCTCAGGCTATCTCCTCACATTGTTAGAATAGTAATCTAAGGCTAGAAGTGACATCAGAGGTAGTTGAACCCCTTTATTTTACCAATGAGGACACACTAGTGCAGAGAAGTGATTTTCAAGAAAAAGAAAGTAGTCTGAAAGGCAGAATTTGAACCAAGGTTTGCTCACATTCCCCTGGACCATATTGCTTCTTTATTCCTATGGCACACATATCATATTTATTAAGGATCTGCTAGATGTACCTGGCAGCCTAATTTCTAGGTTACTGTGTACATATTAGGATTCCAGGAGCCCTGAAAAGTTTGTTCTTCCTTGAAGACCTCAGTCAAAAAAGGCAAAGAATCTCTTCTCAGATTCTGAGGTTTGAAATTTTTAAATAGGCCACAAGGCATTTATTCTACTATAAGACAGGGCTTTGGATATGAGACTTTGGGAGAGGCAACATATTAACTTAAATTCTCATTAATTGAATGTAAAGGTTTTATCGCTCTATGTCTTTACAAATGATCTTGGTGGGTAGGAAAAGAACCAAAGAATGAGACTTGAAGGCCACTGTGGGGAGAGGTCAATGGTTTGGAAAGGAGAAAGAATGGCAGTTGGGGTGGCTTTACCCAGGGTTAACCTCAAGAATCAAGACATGATTCTCCTTCCCTGTAACCTTATCTAAATAGGTGTGGAATTCTGGTTCACTTCATAGGATACCCATTTTACATAACTAAAGATATATCTTTGAACCACTGATTTTATAATAAAATTGAAGAATGAGGCTTTAAAAGAACAGTTCCAAAGGGAATAAGGGGAGGTAAATCTTTAGCTTAATTTTAGAGGAGATGAAAACAGGATATAGATTTGAACCAGAGGTGGACCTCACAGGCCATCTAGTCCAATCTCCTCATTGTACAGATGAGGAAACTGAGACTCAGGGAGGTAAAGGGATCTGCCCAAGTTTATATAGTTAAGTAAACCTAAGAGGCAGGATCTGATCATGTCCTTTAATTCCAGATTTATAGTTTTCTCCATTATATAATGCCATCCATCAGAGAAAAGGAAATGAATTCTAGAGAAATAAAACACTACTTTTGATCAAGAAAGTAGGCCCTGACCCAAAGCCAAGTGGCAAAGGAAATATTAGAAGTTTCAGGATGTTAAAAATTTGACATTTAAGGGGGCAGCTGGGTAGCTCAGTGAATTGAGAGCCAGGCCTACAGATGGGAGGTCCTAGGTTCAAATCTGGCCTTAGACACTTTCCAGCTGTGTGACCCTGGGCAAGTCACTTGACCCCCATTGCCTAACCCTTACCACTCTTCTGCCTTGGAGCCAGTACACAGTATTGACTCCAAGATGGAAGGTAAGGGTTTAAATTTTTTTTTGACATTTAAATGTTAAATGTTAGATGTATAGAGCACAGAAGAACACAAAGAACCCTTGGAAATATCCTTCTTTTAGCTACTTGTTACTGTTTTGTTCTTTGGAAGAGATGGCCATAGCAAAAGCTAAGCTCAATGTCTAACCTTGGGCCATAACTAGGAATATTTTCACCTGAGACACAAAAAGTTGAGAATTTAAGGTTTGGTGACACAGAGAATAAATGACCGTAGGCATCCTCACAGCAAGAGAGGGGACCGATGGGAAAGGTGGGACCTATAACAGAGTTTTTATGGCAACACAGCTTTGGGAGGGAGTGGGAGTTGGAGTGATGATGGAGGAGTGGGGCAAGCTTGAGGATGACAAACACCATAGGAGAAAACATGACCTCTGAAGGAGAATCACCCACCTTCACCTGTCAGTGCCCTGGGGCATAACCTATTTTGTTTAATGGTCCTTTTGGCTTCGTTTATGTCTATTCCCAATTAATAAATGCTCCATGCTTGTATTAGAACCCAACTAATTTTTATTATCATTTTGGCATATAATTCAACTAGTAGGAGAAAGTTGGTTTTGAAATTTAAGAAGCCTATAAAAATGTGTTGGGTTCTCTCTCCCCATTTTCTACCTTAACTCATACACCGCAGCTCCATCACCATGACAACAAGCTCCCACGTTTCTCACTAGATGAGGGCTATGGAAAAACTATCTCTGATGGTGACATGTTTTCCAAGCTGCTATGATCACCTGGAGTAGCTCTTCTGAGAAAGACAAATATACAAATGTTAAGTATGAAAAATTAAGAGCTTTTCCAAACACTCGCCATTTCTATGAGAAACTCCAATGGCCACAACAAGGAATGGCATTGGGGTGGAATGGATATATTTAATTAAATAGCATTGCTTAAGCATTTGCCACGTGCCAGGCATGTTGCTAAAAACTGGGGGTCCCATGAAAGGAGAGAACAGCCTGGACACACAAAAGTTGAGCTTAAGAAGTCTGGATCTGAGCTTTGTCTCAAGAAACTTGCCACAGGACTATTACAAGGCTCAGTGGATAGAGCCTGGAGATGGGAGGTCATGGGTTCAAATCTGACCTCCAACACTTTCTGGCTGTCAGATGCCAGGGAAACCACTTGACTCCCATGGACTAGCCCTTTCTGCTTTGGAACTGATACTTAGTTTTTATTCTAAGACAGAAGGTAAGGTTGGGGTTTTTTGGAAGGATGAAATTCACCGCGCTGACCATTAGTGATTTTCTTTAGCCTTCAGAGCCTCAGTTCTCTGATCTATAAAATGAAGATGAAGATAGTGGGTATGTCACAGGGCTAATGTGAGGAAAAATATTTGAGTTAGAGAAATATAACTTTTCTACACATAAGCATAAATGTCAGCTAATTCGCATTTTTTGTTAATGACTAGATGATTGCATTTTGTTCCAATTTGGAATCTGATATGCCAGTTCAGTCTGAATCAGATATAACATACAACAATAAAATAATAGAAAAGAATGCTGGGAATTGGAGTCAGAAAATCCCAGGCTTTTCACTTGCTACTTGTATGAAGTTGTGCAAATAATTTCTTCTCTGGACCTTTCCACATGTGTGAAGAGAAGCTTGCTTGTTCGTCATCTATCATCCTGAATGATTGTGACCCACACTTGCAATCAGATGGAGCTCCTTCATTGTTCATGGAAGATCTGCCGTGATCCTAGCTTATTTTCAGACTTCTCTTTGGTCTTCTTTTGCAAAGACTTTTTCCATGATGAGGTATCCCCTTTTTGGTATCATAGTAGGATTTCATAACTACAAGAGGATGGGACAAAGCCAGGACTTCTTTGGCCTTTGGACCCTAACCAGATCACCCAGTTAGGAAGCAACAGGGGTAAGATTTCAAGTTGGAGGACATCTTGGGCACTCTCTGGCCCAACCTCCTTAGTTTGGAAACTGAAGCAGAGATAGGTTAAACGGTCCATCCAAGGTCACACCATTAGTAAGAAACAGAACTAACATTCAGACCCAGGTCCTCTAAACTCATTCCCTTTGGACCTCCATGCTTCCTCCTCAACAAATAAGACCCAACCAATAAAACAGCAACTACACACACTTCTATAAAGCAACGATGCTCTTTTAATGCATATGCTCCACCTCTCTCCACCAAAAATTCAGTTGTATAAATTTAATTTGTCAAACACCAAGTTCAAAGTGGAACACACCTGAATATCAATGATCTGCAAGGAAGTTATAAAAGATTCAAAAGATGTTAATGAGACAGCGGCTTCTCTGTAGGGAAAAAATGAGACTGGACACTAGGGAGGCTTTTGGCACAATGGACAACATTGGTTCAAATCTTACCTCCGCTATTTATTAGCTGTGTGACCATGGACAAGTCACTTAGATTGTCTGAATCTCAGCTGTAAAATGAGTGTATATATAGTGCTGTATAAATACTTTTTGTTATTATCACCATTATTATTAATTTAATAACAAAAAACTCCAGGATGCTATTTTCTTTCCCAAGTGAATAATGCTTCTTGTTTCCAGTACAGAAAATGGGGATAATATTAGCACCTACCTCACAGGGTTGTTGTGAAGCTCAAATGAGAGAAGAGACATAATATATTTTATAAACTTTAAAGATCTCTATAAATGTCACTTATATTTGCTTCTTTCCTCAAAAGAAAAATTGTTCATTTTTCTATGCATAAATCGCCCTTTTTTTTCTATGTAATCTTTCAGTTGAGTGAAAGATGGATCGCATTTTGTGAAGTTGATGCCTTTTTTTTAAAAAAAAGGAGGTAAATGATCTTGAAATAAAATATATTTACTTCTACTTTAAGCTTATCCTTTGTGATATATGTTAGACTCCATCCTTGTTTCAAGGATCTGTATTTTCCCTTTTTGAATGGGGAGAGGATATCAATTGAGTGTCCAGAGCCCCTTCTCCAACATAGGTTTTAATTCAGTTTCTGTACTAAAAACAAACTTTAACCCCTTACAAACAATAACAATACCTTCTCCCCACAAATCTATTGGCTATTCATCTGAATCAGAACCTCCAAATATAGCCAGGCTAGTCCTCAAGTGATGGTTAGGCCAGGGGATCCCAAAGTTCTAAAGCTGTGTTCAGAGTCCAAAAATACCTCTGTGCCCCAATGAGGTGCTTGGGAATTCATTTGTAAAATGCAGACTTTATATCTGATGAAGATCTGGGTTCAATATCTGTCATTGATGCATTACATGTTTGGCCTTGGGAATCTCGCCTCCCCCAAGACCTCAGTTCCCCAATCTGTAAAATGAGGGAGTAGATTTCATGATATTCTGTTTCTAAATCTATGAGCCTACAAATACCAACCCTGTATGAAGATGAAAAACAAAACAACTTTCTTCTGATTTATTGATTTTATATAGAATTACAATTCAAACTCCAACTCCTATGGGACCCTTGTCTCAGCTTGGGTTCAATTCTGAGCTCTATCTTATTCTCATTTACTCTGAGCCTGGTTGGATTATTCTCACTTTTAGCTCTTCTCCTCCTAGCCAGCCATATTCACAAAGTACCCAGTCTGGTGAGCATATGCTATTAGATGATTTACACGTCAATATAATTTGGGAAGATGTAACCTTGTCCATTCTTCCTTTCATCTCTACCATTGTCTCCATTCCTGATCTGGACTTTGAATTTTTTTATTTTTCTTTCAACTTTTTCTCTGAAAGGAAGTGATGCTTCTAAGCTCACACCCCAAAGAGATCAGAGAAAGAGGAAATGGTTTTATGCACAAACATATTTGTAGCAACTCTTTTAGTACTCATCCCAATCTGGAAACTAAAGGGATGCCCATCAGTAGCTAGAAAAATTATGGCATAGGAATATAATGGAATACAATTATGTTTAAGAAATTTAAAAATGGACAATTTCAGAGGAAACTGGGCTGACCTCTATGAATTACTGAAGGGAGGAGTGAACAGTACTGGAAAACAATTTATAAAATAACAACATTGCAAAGGGATTTTACAACTGCAGTCAGTGCAATGATAATCCATTTCTCCAGAGGAAACACATCGTTCACCTCTGGCAGAGAAGAGATGAACTTAAAATGGAGAGATACACATTTGTAGACATGGCCAAAGTGGAACTTTGTGGGCCAGATGTGCGTGCTTAAAATGCTTTTGAGGTTTGTTTTTAAGAAAAGAAGAGATGAAAGCTACCATCAAAAGATGTATTTCTCCTCCCAGTTCTATTTTTAAAAAAACCCAAGCCTTAAGTAAAATGTAAGAGGATGCTCACTCTTTACTCTCTTTCTTGGAAGAGTTCTAAATCTTGGGGGCAAGAAATGATATTTCCTTGAAGAAGCAGTTTATTTCCAGCCTTCACAAGACACCACCCCATTTGGAGGAATCATACCCTTTTGACTTGGTAACTAAATGCTAAGTTAGAAAGCTGGGGCACAGAATGCCTCTTGTGAATATATAGGGCAAGCAGCAGGCATTTCTTATTGTACTCCCCTCTTAAACCTCAAGCTATAGCAGCAGTTCTCAACCTGTGGGTCACAACCCTGGTGGGGATTGAATGACCAAAACACAGGTGTCACCTAAAGTCATCAGAAAATACCTATTTTTGATAGCTTTAGCTACTGAGAAATCATGCTACTTTACAGCAAGATCTCTGAAAGAACGGGGACCCTGTTGCCTGCACATTGTACTAATATTAGTTACCTATCAGCAGCCCTCCCCCTGTGAGGGGCAATGGATTTACCCTGTTGCCTGGAGACCAGACTCAAACAGAGATCCAGAGAGAGTACCCAGGCTCTGGCTCCGGAGGGGTTAAGAATGAGTCCTGGAGCAGATAATGGAGCTGAGTAACCCCAGCAAAGTAAAGCCTCAGCTCAAGCTGGAGGGAGACGACAGGAAGAAGAAGGCAGCATCTGTGGACCCCCTCCCCAGGCAGGACTTACCTCCTGCCCCAGAACTCAGGCTGCCTCCTGCTGGATTAATATTTTTCAACATATAATTAAATATTGTTTTTGTGATTAATCACTATGTTTAAATTATGTTTGATTTGTAGCAATGAGAATACATAGTGCATATCAGGTATTTACATTCTGAATCATAACTGTAGCAAAATTACAGCTTTGAAGTAGCCACCAAAAATTTTTTTTGGTTTGGGGTCACTGCAACATGAGGAACTGTATTGCGGGATCACAGCATTAGAAAGGTTGAGAACCACTGAGCTAGAGGTTATTTTGAATTCTTGGAGACTTGTTTTTCTTTCCTTTTTCTTTAGGCTTACATAATTGTAGCTTGGTTTCTCCTGGGATAGAACATCATCAGTTCTTTAAAAATAATTTCTTTCCTCTCCTATCTTGTGTTCCTGAGGAGAGCTCTAGGTGTCTTACTAAACTTTCCTCCCCTTTGGGCTAAAGCCGGTATTCTTTCCTTCAATTTCCACCACGCTGCTTGGAGCTTCTGGGTGACTTCCTTCATTTCACTCCCAGACACCAGTAAGCCTTCCTTGGGCTTATGTGACTGTTCTTGCCTCTGATTTTGCAAGAAGAAAGAAGAAACTCTTTTCTCTTGCCCAGGAGAGAGATGCCAGGCTTAAAAAAAAAAAAGACAGCTCTGGAATCCTAGAAAAACATGTCAGGTTTCTTCCTCACTTTCCCATGTGTTTTGTATATTTTTGACATTCTTCTGGGGGTGAAGTTATATCAAAGAAAAAATGTTCTATCTGGAAGCATATGTTTCTCTCTTCATCAGTAGGACATTTATCTTTATATGTATCTACTCTGAGCTTTCCACCAAGTGGGGAGTGGGGAAGAGAGAGCAGAGATAGTAGGGGGCCGTATGTAACAGGGCTCTCTGGTATTGGCCATCCCATCTTAACCCAGCTCTACTAATGATTGTCCCAAGTGGTCTTCTGGTATGCTATGAGAAGTCTTCCTCTCCTCCCCTGCAGAAATAATAAAGCAAAACCATAGCTTTTGTGTTCATGAGCTCTTCTCTCTCTCTCTTTCCCTCCCTCCCTCTCCTCCTCCTTTTCCTCCTTTGTCTTTCTGTCTCTGACTCTTCCTTGGTTTCCCATGCTGGGAATACTCTCCTCACTTCTATCTCTTAGCTTTGCTGGATTCCTTCAAGACAGAACTCCAATCCCTTTCTCCAGGAGACCTTTCCCCAGTCCTCTCCCCTCCAGACCCTTGCCCATTGCCTTCTAGCTGACAGAGTCTTCCTCTCTAAGCTAACTCTCACATTCATGCCTATTTCTTTACATGTCAACTTCCCCCATTAGAATGGGAGTTCCTTGAGAGCAGGGATTGGTACCCTCAACATATAGCACAGTCCTTGGCACCTATGAAGCGTATTAAGGCAGGTTGTTCAAGTAGTGTCCTCCTCAATAGACATATGAGGGAACAGAGAGGGTTGGTGGTTGACAAATTCCAGAGGTAGGATTCGGCACACTTTCCAATTCATCAAGAAGGTGGTCCCAGCCTTGAGAGCCAATAACCAGCCCCTAGTACTCCCTCCTTGACTTGAGGTGCCATTCTCCATCTGTGCTTACTAGAGCCAGCTTGCTGGTGCCATCTATTGGTTTTTCTTCCCCTGAGACAACTTTCCCCAAAGAGCAAGATCTTTTTGAAGGGAAAACCAAGGGTTACCCTCCCTTTCCTTCTCCTTTTCCCCTGTGGATATTTTGAAAGGGGGATTGCTACAAAGTGAGCAAGGGAAGGGTTTTATCCTAGTATATGTTATGAGAATTCTTTCCACACAGCAGATCTGAATTGGTGTCTAGGGACCCAGATAAGTCCCAGGATGCCGTTCATGGCACTGAGAGGGTGCAAGACTTGCTCAGGCTAATATTGCATGGCTAAGTAAGTGTCAAGAAGAGGACTTGAAAACAGGTCCTCCTGACTTCCTGGTCTAACCCCTACCCACAATGCCTCAAATCTCTACAAAATGCTAAAGGGAGAAGCTACAAAGATTAAGAGGAGGGCTGTATGACCTTAGGACCATAAAATTTAGATATAGAAAGAACCCTATAAATCACCTCCCCCTCACCCAGTTTTGGAAACTGAGGAAACTGGAGTCTTAAGATTTTACCTAAATCAAAGATGTAGTAAAGTTAACAGTGAAAGAACTTGAACTCAGGTCCTCTGAGTCCAAATTCAGTCCACTTTGTACCTACTTGTGTTTTCTAAACCAAAATAGTATTTTTTTCTTCTATAATAGCACTTTGAACATTGGAGGATAAGAATCCTTTCTCTCTTCAGTCATCTGTTCCATATGAATTTTTTTCAATGTTCCTCATATCAAGTAAGAGATCCTGAGAGTCAAGATGGTTGGGGAGGGAGGGGGGAGAATGCCATATTAGGGATCAGAGGGCCTATATTAAAGTTCCCATTATTGCTACCATCTTTGAGACTTTTGGGCAAGTCCCTTATTATCTCTCAGCCACAGTTTTCTCACTTGTAAAATTAGAGGGCTGAATAACATTTCTTTTTATATCCCTTCAAGTTCTAATTCTATAGTTCTACAGTTCTAGGACAGTTAGGTGATACAGTGGATAGAGTATTGGTGTCAAGAAGATCTGAGTTCAAATTCCAGTCAGACACTTAGCTGTGTGACCCTAAGCAAGTCACTTAACCCTTTTTGACTCAGTTTCCTCATCTGTAAAATGAGTTGGACAAGGAAATGGAAAATCATCCCAGTATTTCTGCCAAGAAAACCCCAAATAGGGTCATGAAGAGTCAGACATGACTGAATAGCAACAGTTGTTGTAGAAACATCACATCATCCTAGTAGATAGCCATTGAGCACACTTTTTGATCAGCTTAGGTTATGTGCTAAGAATATTTTAAAATGAAATAATTATAATCTTTATTTTAAAAAAATCTTCAGTAATCTGGTTCAGACACAATTACTCTGGTCATTCTAGTTTTCTCTCTAAACTTTGACCTTCTGTGATGGTCATGAAGGAGTCAATAAAATTACTATTGTTTGTAGTATATCTCCTCTAACTTGCATTTTTTTTTCTTATTAAGACAAATAGGAAGATTGTTTTTTCCTGTTTGCTAAAAAAACCCAACAACACATTGTTCGTGGTCCTTGAGAGAAAGACCTTGGCTTTGTTTCAAATGTTTGCCTCCATGTTCTTGTTGCTGTGCACAAAGAGCACTGGGCAGGAGGCTGAATCAGTGGTTGATGGGGGTGTCCTGGGACATAAGTGTATTTATGACTTCATTTTGCAGTTTTGGTTTTGAAAGAGTGTACTCTTACAACAATGACCATTATGGTCCACTCAGGCCTAGAGAAGAGGGAAAGAAGATGAGAGGTCACTTCATCACCATCCCTGGGAGCCAAGAACCTTAGCGTTAGAAGGGATAGTTAGAGTACTACCAGGCCAACCGACACAAGGAAAAAGATGATTTCTGCATGAAGGTAGTAATCCAGCCTTTGGAAACCTCTGATGAGGACAAACATACTCTCTCCTTATGTGGCCCATTCTATGTTGGCATAGTTTGAATTGTCAGGAAGTTTATTCTTCTAAATGTCAAACCTGGATTTTTTAAATTCAAAAATATTTTATTTTCCCAATTACATAATAATTTTCAACATACGTTTCCCCAAATTACAAGATACAAACCTTCTCTATTCCTCCTTTCTCTCAGAGATGGTAAACAATTTGTTCTGGGCCATACATGTATTATCATGCAAAATATGCTTCCATCTTGGTCATCGTTGTAAGAGGACACTCTTTCAAAACCAGAACCCCAAAATGAAATTGTAAATACTGTGAAAGAGGCTGGCACTAAAGAAAAAGTGCCAGGCTGAAATGTGTGAAACGGATCACATTGGTGGGGGAGGAGCCCCAGGAGATTGGAATCTTGAGGAGGAGAAGACTCTGGCTGGTGGAGGAGTTAGTCTCTTGGTTTTAAGAAGCCAAGGCCAGAAGGTGGGAAAAAGACTTTCTCCTGAGGATTACCCACTTTTCCTGCTGGTGACTGGAAATCTTTCCTCCCAACACTTCCCAACTGAAGGGACTTTCTGAAGAGAAACCTGAGCAGACTTTGCCTCAGCTCCTGTTGCCCTGTGGCCAAGGGGCCAAATCCAGGGTGAGTCAACCTGACTTTCTCTCAAGGGGCTCAGGATGCCAAGGCCTGAGTCCACCCCAAACTTGAGGAGGGAGGAAAAGGGTTTTAGATAGAGACTAGAACCCTTTTTTCCCATATTCCTTTCCCATTCTTCCCTGCCCATTATTCCTTTTGCATTACCTGATTGAGTTGACATTAAAAGTTATCTGTCCCCAAGCTGAGTGTGAGTGAACAGATCAAGGGGATACCCTTTGGCCTCTAATAGTGGAGGGGGTAACAAGAGGAACAAGAGTGAATTGGGGAGGGTAGCTTTAGCTAAGGAGGGAAAGTGGAAGGGGGAAAATCTTTAAATCCCCTCTCCTCTCTCTGAGCCAACCCTAAACATCAGCTGTCTCCCTTGTACCCTGCTTTGAGAAGGGGGTTCTCCTTTCTTTTCCCCTCTCTATACTGAAAGGCTGAAACCCTCTGTTATAATTACCCCCCCCCCTTTAATATAATACACAGATGTGAAAGATAGTCTGCTTTGATTCTCATCCATGACTCCAACAGTTCTTTTTCTGGAGATGGAGAGCATTCCCCATCATAAGTTCTTCAGAACTGTCAAACCTGGGTTTTCTTCTTTGTAACTTTTTTTTTTAAACCCTTACCTTCCGTCTTGGAGTCAATACTGTGTATTGGCTCCAAGGCAGAAGAGTGGTAAGGGCTAGGCAATGGGGGTCAAGTGACTTGCCCAGGGTCATACAGCTAGGAATCTTCTTTGTAACTTTTACCCAGCTTACTCCTAGTTCTTACAGCCAAGCACAACAGGTCCAATCTCTCTCCTCAAGGGCATAGCTCTTCTATACTTTGAAGGTAGTTTTCTTGTCCCTCCTAAGACTTCATTCCTCTCAGCTGTAATCTTACCCTCTGGACTTCAGTACCATTTACTCAGCTGCAGTGTCTGGGGTTTTCTCACCATGGAGCATCCTTCTGCTATGTTGGTTTCTTTCTCTCATGGTGAGTTGCTTCTGGAGCCTTCATTTTAGGGATTGGCCTAGACACACTATGCTTCATTCCTCTCCCACCTGTGATTCTGTCTCTGGATTTTTATCACAATGAAGCTCTTCTCCCTGCTTCCTTTTATATATGCTGTCTTCCCCCATTAGAATGCAAGAATGCCCTCAATCCTTGGGGGCTGTGACTATCTTTTTGCTTGGTTTTGTATCCATGGGTGCTTAGGCACATAGAATGTGGGAAAGTAAATGCTTCTTGTCTTCTCTATCACTTTCTTCCCAACCTCCCCCCACACTCCCAGGTGCCATGATATGATTTCCTCTTCTATCATCATTTAATTATATGTCTAAAGCACCTATTCTGACTAAGACTCCTTCCCAGGAGGGGAAGAGGAGTGAGGAGTCATTAAAATCCCTGCCAATGATGTCTCTTTCTAAAGGTTGATGCAGGTGAGATAATATACCCCTCCGTTGCTTTAAAAACATAACTGGCTACATATATAGTGTCAACAAAAAATATAGCCAATTTTCCTAGGATCAGCATGGATGGCAAAAGGGTTAGATGAATACCCATAGAGGCTCTGAACTGTGTCAAAATTTAGAGGTCCTTTCCATTATCTCTGATCTATTTAGAGTCCCATACGAATGGGAGGTTCAGAGTTGTAAGTTATTGATCTGGTTCTTAAAACTGGCCCTGCAAGGCAAGTAGGATGGCTTTGAAACAGACTTCACATCAGATGGCTCTGTGCTTTCCCTTACCTCTGGCTTCTGCCCTGAGTTTTACTCTGTGGGGTTCTGTGGTGACAAATTCAATTGAATTTTCACTTGTTATAAACTGGTCTATCTGACATTTCGGGAACAGAGGACTCTAGGCAGATAATAAAATGGATGGATCCCATAAGCCAGTGGCATAAACAGAAAAAAAAAATCAAGCCTTAAAATCTATGAAGAAGGCTTGGAGGAGTTCACACATCATAAATGAGCTCAGCTGGTGTGAGGCAACCTTCCCACAGGTATCCATCCCTTCCTAGAATGATTTAGACTTGCCTCACTGGCAAGAAAAAGCAACTGATGTAGTCAATGGAGATGGCATGCACACTTGGAGACTTTGTGTGTCCAGAGAGCATGTTGTCGAATCAGGTGCAGACAAAAAAGTGATGATCTCCATGAAGTTTGGTCTTAGGAGAGGTGAAGAATCAGAATTGACTTTGTTGTTGTCGTTGTTGTTGTATGCTGACTTGAAGTTCAAAGAGATCCGGCAGGTATCCTGCTCCCTCCACCCCAACGCTTACTTTCACAGTTGTTGCTTGAATCAGCTATTCATAATGCATGTAAAATGCCTTCCAAATCTCAAAGCCTAAAGATGTGCCAACTCGCACTAGCTGTCTGACCCCAGCCTGCTCTTTTAGCTTCTCAATTCTCTAAATAACTCAAAAACAAATTACAGAGATGGTGCTGACTTGTATTGATAACCTCATTGAGAATTCCTCATACCAGGGAAATCATAGATCCAATCCCATTCTGAATTAATTGTTATAGGGAATTGCAATGAGGATACTCCCTCTATTGAGGAAAATGTCACCTTCTCTGCAAGTGTATTATCTTTTCAAGTTGGCTACAGCATTGGGAGGTTGTGGCACTTGCCCAGGATCACACAAACTCTAGATACTAGTAGCCTTCCTTCAGGTTGCATTTATCGGTCCTGATTTTCTTTCAGAGGTATTTTGGGAGGTAACCAGCACCCCAAAGAAAAAAAAGTGCTACGATGTAGACATCTTCATAGTATAGAGGTGATGAATGTTACATTAAGTTCTCAGAGCAGGACTGGTTGGCTGGTTTAAAGCAGTGGTGATCCATGGACCCCTTCTCCTAAGATGAAATGGTAAAATGAGAACTCTCTTCCTTCTCCTTCTTTTCCTTCTTGCCTTTAGACTCCAGTTTGTTCAGGGAGTATATCAGTCGCACTGTTTTTCTTGATCGCTTTTGTCTTTACACATCTGTTTTTATGGTTTACCACATTAAAGGGTCAATGATATAAACCCTGAGGATCAGAAGGTATGAAATGGTTGATAATATGGGGGGGCTCAGAATGCATGAAAATTTGTCCCATTGAGATGAATGGTTATTACTTTAACTTAGGAGAATCTGCCCTGTAGGGACTTAGGTGAATCTATCCTTATCGTTATCCACATATATACATGTACACACATACATCTCTCTCTCTCTCTCTCTCTTCTCTCTCTCTCTCTCTCTCTCTCTCTCTCTCTCTCTCTCTCTCTCTCTCTCTGTCTTTCTCTCTCTCTATATATATATACTTAAATTAGCACAAGATTATACTATAATTTGGGGGCACCTTGTAGACACATATTTTATGTATATATGCACATATATACTTAGACATACATATATGTATATTATATCTATCTACCTATCCATCCATCCATCCATCTGTCTATCTATCTATCTACCTATCCATCTATCCGTCTATCATCTATCTATCTATCTATCTATCTATCTATCTATCTATCTATCTATCTATCTGTCCATCCATCCATCTGTTCATCTGTCCATCATTCCATCCATTCGTCCATCCATCCATCCATCCATCCATCCATCCATCCATCCATTTGTCTGTCTGTCTGTCTGTCTGTCTGTCTTTCTAGTAGTGGTAGTCTCTCGGTGACCGAGAATGACAATTGTCTTTGTGCATTATCATCTATTGATGAACCCTCATGTGGCTTTGGAGTCCAAAGGCTGAGGCGCAGAGTTTGTGGCACATGGAACATGGGACGCCAGTTGTTACGGGAGGTGTGGTTGTGGCCTGGTGTCGGCGTTCACGCGCAGCGGCAAGACGTCGACGTCACTCATCTTCAAAGGTGGGGGCGGCATGGTTAATGTGGGTTTGCCAGCTGCTTCTGTCAGAGGCAGCAAGTTCTAGTTGCTTTGGTGTCATGCCAGCCCACTTCAAGTTTGACTTTAGCTGATCCTTGTATCTTTTCTTTGGTCGACCTTGTTTCCTGAGTCCAGCTGACAGTTCACCATAGAATACCTGTCTTGGTATTCGCTGTCGGTCCATGCGGATGATGTGTCCAGGCCATCGTAGCTGGGTTTTGAGGACCAGGACTTCAATGCTGGTGGAGTTGGTTCTGTCGAGGACTTCCTGGTTGGTGATATGGTCCTGTCATTGGATCCTCATGATTGACTGGAGAGAGCGTTGGTGGAATTGCTCCAGCTGTTTCATGTGCTTCCGGTACAGTGTCCATGTCTCACAACCGTACAGGAGAGAGCTGAGGACCACTGCGTTATACACTTTGAGCTTCATCGCAGTGCTTACACCTCTGTTTTAGAGGACTTTGGAGCACAGCCTCCCAAGTGCCTGGCTGGCCTTTTGGATCCTGGCATTAATCTCGTGGTCTAGGGACCCATCATTGGCGATGGTGCTGCCCAGGTACTTGAAAGTGTTGACGCTAGAAAGCTGTGTGCCGTCTATTGTAATGCACGGCTGGTTAGTTGGCCTCCCTGGTGCAGGTTGGAACAGCACCTCTGTTCTGCTGAGGCTGATAGTCAGGCCAAACGGTTTTGTTGCTGTAGAGAACCTGTCCACAATGGTTTGGAGATGATTTTCTTGGTGGGCCATGAGAGCACAGTCATTTGCAAAGAGAGCTTCCAGGATGAGTCTCTCTGTTGTCTTTGTTTTTGCAGTCAGGCGGCGAAGGTCAAATAGTGAGCCATCCAGTCGGTATTTGATGTAGACGCCCAGGTCTAGATCCATCACAGCATGTCGTAATACTTGGGTGAAAAATAGGTTGAATAGTACCGGAGCGAGGACACAGCCTTGTTTCATGCCATTGGAGATGTTGAAGCAATCGGAAGTCTCTCCACCAGATAGGACTTCCCTTGTCATGTCGACATGAAAGAGCTCGATCAGTTTGACAAATTTTGCTGGGCAGCCGAGCTTGCTGAGGATCACCCACAATGCATCCCTGTTCACTGTGTCGAACGCCTTTGTCAGGTCTACGAAGACAATGTAGAGACTCAGGTTCTGCTCAAGGCAATGTTCCTGCATTTGCCTCACGGTGAAGACCATGTCGATGGTGCTATGATCTGCTCGGAAACCACATTGTGACTCAGGCAGGTTCTGCTCTGAAACAGATGACAAGAGTCTGTTGAGTATAACACGGGCGAGCATCTTTCCAGCAGTGGAGAGTAGTAAGATGCCTCTGTAGTTGTCACAGGCTACTCGTGCACCTTTGTTCTTGTATAGGGCTACGATGGAGGCATCTCTGAGTTCAGGGGGCATGTCTTCCTCTTCCCATATGCTGGTCAGCACTACGTGGAATGCCTGGAGCACTTTTCCATTTAAGGCCTTGTACACCTCGGTTGGAATCCTGTCTTTACCGGGTGCCTTGCCTGCACTCATTTGTTGAATGGCTTTTTGGACTTCCTCTATTGAAGGAGGGATGTCAAGTTGTTTAATGGTGCGTTTTGGGGGGATCTGGTCAAGGGCGCTTTGGTCGACTGAAGAGGGTCAGTTGAGAAGCTGACTGAAGTGTGCTTTCCACCTGTTGCTGATGCCTTTTTTATCTTTTATGAGAGTGTCACCATCAGAGGCTATCAAGGGAGTGGTGGTGGGTTTTAATGGCCCATAGACAGTCTTGAGGGCACTGAAAAATTGTTTGTAGTTTTCATATCAGCAAAGCCCTGGATTTCTTCTGCCTTCTTTTCCCACCATTGGTCTTGCAATTTCCTGATCTCACACTGCGCCGTGGCTTGGAGAGACTTGAATCTGTTCTTTTTGGGAGCAGAGTTTGAGTTATTTTGCCACTCCCTAAAGGCTTTGTTCTTTTTGCTCAATAGGTCTTCAATAGCAGTGTTGTTCTCATCAAACCAGTCCTGGTGGTTTCGTTGTTTGGGGCCTAGGACTGCCTTTGATGTTTCCTTCACTGAGTCTCTGAACTGGTTCCATTTCTCTGTTGGGCTTCCAGTGAGTGGTCCCTTGGCAGACAGCTTGTTGTCCAGGCAGGACTGGAATGTTTGCAAATAAGATGGATCTCTAAGACGACTCACGTTGTAAAATGCGTGAACTGTCTGGGTGTGTTTTGGATGGTGAGGCACAATGCGTATTTGAAGAGTCGCTCTAACCAATTGGTGGTCTGTCCAGCATTCAGCTCTTCTCATGGCTCTGGTGATCTGTACATCCTGGATGTCTCGCCGGTGTACAATGATGTAGTCAATGAGATGCCACTGTTTTGATTGTGGGTGCATCCATGTTGTTTTATATTTGTTCGCCATTCTGAACACAGTGTTCGTGATGGTGTTTGAACTCTGAGCATTTGCTGAGTAGCAGTAGGTCGTTGTTGTTCATTTTGCCCACGCCGTGTTTGCCGAGCACTCCTTTCCATCTTTCATGGTCCTGGTCAACGCGGGCGTTGAAGTCTCCTAGTAGTATCAGCTTGTCATTTGTGGGCACTGAGTGCAGGACGGCACTCAGGTCAGAGTAGAACTGCTCAATGGTCTCCTCTGTGCTGGTCAGTGTTGGGGCATATGCACTGATGATTGTGGCATACCAGTCTTTGCTGAGAGGCAAACGGATCTTCATGAGCCTCTCGCTGATGCCCACAGGCAAGTCTGGCAGCTGTTTGAGCAAACTGGTCTTGATGGCCAGGCCAACACCGTGGATTCTGTCTTCATTTGTGGCTCTACCTTTCCAGAAGAAGGTGTATCCAGTGGTGGGTTTGCTGAGTGATCCCTCTTCTGGTAAGTGTGTTTCGCTTAGGGCTGCAATTTCGATGTTATATTGTGTCAGTTCTTTACCGATTAGAGCTGTTCTTCTCTCAGGTCTTGGGGTATTCTCTCTGTCAAGTAATGTCCTGATGTTCCATGCTCCTAGTAGGAGTTTCTTTTTTTTTCTTTGTATATTTTTTCTTTGATTTCGACTGCTTAAAGGGATGATACGCCAGCTGCGGTGTGCTGACCGGATGTTTGTAGGGCAGGCAGTGTTTGGGAAAACTTTTCTAGTCCCCTCCCTTGATTAGAGTGAGCAGTGCTGTCCTAGAGAGGGCTGCTCAGTCACCCAGGATGCTGCCGAACGTCCCTGCTGCCCACAGGGCCGAGCGACCAGTGGTCCGTGGGCCACCTACGTGCAGGATCATGACTACAACTGCCAGGGGTCACCTCCATCTGTTGCGTCGCCACTCCCCCATCGCCGCAGGTCTTGAAGAGGGTGGACAGGGTTAGGATAGATGAGTGTGCACAAAGACACTTGTGTGTGAAGGAGATTTAAGTGGAAAAGTTGATGCACAGAGACAGTCCCACTCTCTCGAGGTTGGAAGCCTGGGTCCAGTGGCATGAAAAGTCATTATACCTGGATACTTCCTCAGCTGCATTGGATGGCCATGTTGTCTTTTGTGCTCCAACATGCCCTGAGCACTCCACAGTGCCTTGCTGCATCGCCATCTCAGCCGTTGAACCTTCTTGTTGGTTTCTTCTGTCTGTTCGGCCGAAGCAGTCTTCACATGCTGGGTGAGCAAAGCTTTAGTTCAACAGGGGTCAACCCGATGGCTACCCTCACAAGGTTTGGCCGGCCTGTCAAAGCTGTTGTCCGGGGTGTGGCCGCTGCCACATGCTAGCAGCTACTGGGAACCACAAGTGAGAGCTGGGTATCAGGTGGGGGTCAGAGGCTGGAGAGCTGCCCTAGGAGGGCATGACAAGCCCTCCATACCAGAGATACTACCCCTCCCTGAATACCCCATACACCCCAAGAGAGTGTCTTATGTATAATAATTATATAATTATATACATATGTATTATATTATATATATATAATAATATTATATACATATATAGAGTCTGTCTCTCTCTATATGTATATAATATGTTTATTTACAAATATGTGTGTTTACAAGGTGTTTCCACAATTGTACTATAATCTTGGGCTAATTTAAGCTTATATATGCATACATATATATTTGCATACATGTATAGATATATAATACACATATATCTATATCTATATGTCCTTTATGCTAAGAAGGGCAATATACTAAGCTGCTATAATTTGATGAAAGTCCATTAAGATAATCTTATTTACTTGGCTTTTATTTATTTGATAATAAAGCCCTTTAGAAGGATTGTTTGTATTATCCCTTCTGTCTCCATCTTATAGCACCAGCTGAGATGATTTGGGAAACTTACTATAATATGACTGTCAGAGTGGTGCTGACATCAGCTTCCTTTAAAAGCACAGCATTCATAAAATTAATTGAAAAGATGTTTTGGTTCATGGGTCTAAGAAAGCTAGAGTTTCCCAAAGAGATCCCAACAAGAAAAGGTGTGACCCAATGTAGGGATCTCATTCTAGAAATGGCTTCAGCCACTTATAGCCCCACCAGAGAGGATTTCCTTTGACCCTTCCTTAGCAGATGATTCATTCTTCTGCTCTGCATAGTCCACAGGGAGCAGGTGGCATCAGCTTTGCTCTTCATCATGGCTTCTCCATATGTCTCTCTGGGGCACTGTGACATAACCCCAGAGCTTCCCAACCTTGGCAAGGATCACAGCTTGAGAGTGGAGCTGGCCAGTGTACTTCTGCCTGGGAATGTCTCTCTTGTTCAAATTTCCTGCTGACCTCTGGGCTTTAAGACTTTTGTCTGAGATGCAGAATGCCTTCCCCTCTCATTTCCAAGCAGGTTTCAAAAGAGTGACACCCTCTCCAGAGAAGGTGATCCCAAAGCCTGATGTCTTCTCTCACTTAGGCATTAAGGTTGTTTGCCTTCTACCCCAAAACAAGCAAACACTCATTGTATTGCACTTTGCAGACAGTGCATATGTGTGCATGTTACAAATTGAAGGTTTGTGGCAACCCTGCATTGAGCAAGTCTCCTGTTACCATTCTTCTGCCAGCATGGCTCACTTTGTGTCTCTGGGTCATGTTTTGGTAATTCTTGCAACATTTCACACTTTTGCATGATTTTTATAACTGATAGTGATCTGTGATCGATGATCTTTGGAGTTACTGTTATAGTTGTTTTGGGGTGCCACAAACCATGCCCTTATAAGGTGGTGAACTTGTCACATTTATTCGGTCCATTCCTCCATCTCTCTCCCTGTCCTTCAGGCTTCCTAGTCCCTGAAATACAACAATACTGAAGAATTTCTCATAAACATAGCTGATATGGCAGTGGCAGGGTTTGAGCAGACTGACTCCGATTTGGAAAGAAGTTCTCCTCTTGGTAAAGTACTACCAAACAGCATTACATGCTTCAGAGAAATCTTTCATGAGAAGAAGAGCCAATTGATGTGGCAAACATCACTGTTGGCTTATTTCAAGAAATTGTCAGTCACCCCAGCATTCAGCAACCATCACCCTGCTCAGTCAGCAGCCTTCAGCATCAAGGCAAGACTCTCCACCAGCAAAAAAAGATTATGATTTGCTGAAGGCTCAGATGATGGTTAGCATTTTTGAGCAATAAAGTATTTTTAATTAAGGCATATACATTGTTTTTATAGACATAGTGATACTGTACACTTAATAGACTACAGTATAGGGTAAACATAACTTTTATATGCACTGGGAAATTTAACAAATTTATGTGACTCGCTTTATTGTGATACTTGTTTTATTGTAGTGGTCTAAAACTGAACCCATGAAGTATGCCTGTAAGTACTCACTAGTCTAAGATCTCAGCAGAGTCCTCCCCACCCCATTTCTCCATAATTTCCTCCCAAATCTTTGAGACTCTCCAGGGGGTGGGCATAGGGAGAGCTGGGTAAATATCCATAGTGCTTAGCATATACCTGTTATATAGAGGGAAAGAGTAAATGTTTGTTGTATTTATTCCTCAAATGCCCCCCCAGTTACTGCCACAGAGTATGAACTTCTTTTTTTTTTTTAAATTTTATTTATTTATTTATTTTTTTATTTAAACATTATTTTATTTGGTCGTTTTCATACATTGTTCATTGGAAACAAAGATCGTTTTCTTTTCCTCCCCTCCCCCCCCCCGCCTTTCCCTCTCCCATAGCCGACGCATGATTCCACTGGTTATCACATGTGTTCTTGACTTGAACCCATTTCCCTGTTGTTGGAATTTGCATTATAGTGTTCATTTAGAGTCTCTCCTCAGTCTTATCTCCTCCAACCCTGTAGTCAAGCAGTTGTTTTTCATCGGTGTTTTTACTCCCACAGTTTATCCTCTGCTTGTGGGTAGTATTTTTTTTTTAGATCCCTGCAGATTGTTCAGGGAAATTGCATTGATACTAATGGAGAAGTCCATCACCTTCGATTGTACCACAATGTATCAGTCTCTGTGTATAATGTTTTCCTGGTTCTGCTCCTTTCGCTCTGCATCACTTCGTGGAGGTTGTTCCAGTCTCCATGGAATTCCTCCACTTTATTATTCCTTTGAGCACAATAGTATTCCATCACCAACAGACACCACAATTTGTTCAGCCATTCCCCAATTGATGGGCATCCCCTCATTTTCCAATTTTTGGACACCACAAAGAGCGCAGCTATGAATATTCTTGTACAAGTCTTTTTGTCCATTATCTCTTTGGGGTACAAGCCCAGCAGTGCTATGGCTGGATCAAAGGGCAAACAATCTTTTATCGCCCTTTGGACATAGTTCCAAATTGCCCTCCAGAATGGTTGGATCAATTCACAACTCCACCAGCAATGAATTAATGTCCCCACTTTGCCACATCCCCTCCAGCATTCATTACTTTGCATAGCTGTCATGTTAGCCAATCTGCTAGGTGTGAGGTGATACCTCAGAGTTGTTTTGATTTGCATCTCTCTGATTATAAGAGATGTAGAGCACTTTTTCATGTGCTTATTAATAGTTTTGATTTCTTTGGCTGAGAACTGCCTGTTCATGTCCCTTGCCCATTTGTCAATTGGAGAATGGCTTGATTTTTTGTACAATTGATTTAGTTCTTTATAAATTTGAGTAATTAAACCTTTGTCAGAGGTTTTTATGAAGATTGTTTCCCAATTTGTTGCTACCCTTCTGATTTTAGTTACATTGGTTTTGTTTGTACAAAAACTTTTCAATTTGATGTAATCCAGATTATTTATTTTGCATTTTGTAACCCTTTCTAATTCTTGCTTGGTTTTGAAGTATTTCCCTTCCCAAAGGTCTGACATGTATACTATTCTGTGTTCGCCTAATTTTCTTATAGTTTCCTTCTTTATGTTCAAGTCATTCACCCATTTTGAATTTATCTTGGTGTAGGGTGTGAGGTGTTGATCTAAGCCTAATCTTTCCCACACTGTCCTCCAATTTTCCCCAGCAGTTTTTATGAAATAGTGGATTTTTGTCCCAAAAGCTGGGATCTTTGGGTTTGTCATATACTGTCTTGCTGAGGTTGCTTGCCCCCAGTCTATTCCACTGATCCTCCTTTCTGTCTCTTAGCCAGTACCAAATTGTTTTGATGACCGCTGCTTTGTAATATAGTCTGAGATCTGGGACTGCAAGACCCCCTTCCTTTGTATTTTTTTTTTCATTATTTCCCTGGATATCCTTGATCTTTTGTTCTTCCAAATGAACTTTGTTATGGTTTTTTCTAAATCAGTAAAAAAATTTTTTGGAAGTTCCATGGGTATGGCACTAAATAGATAGATGAGTTTGGGTAGGATGGTCATTTTTATTATATTGGCTCGTCCTACCCATGAGCAGTTAATGTTCTTCCAATTGTTCAAGTCTAGTTTTAGTTGTGTGGAAAGTGTTTTGTAGTTGTGTTCATATAGATCCTGTGTTTGTCTCGGGAGATAGATTCCTAAGTATTTTATTTTGTCTAGGGTAATTTTGAATGGGATTTCTCTTTCTAGTTCTTGCTGCTGAGCTGTGTTGGAATTATATAGAAAGGCTGATGACTTATGTGGGTTTATTTTGTATCCTGCAACTTTACTAAAGTTGTTGATTATTTCGATTAGCGTTTTGGTTGAATCTCTAGGATTCTTTAAGTAGACCATCATGTCATCTGCAAAGAGCGATAATTTGGTCTCCTCCTTGCCTATTTTGATGCCTTCAATTTCTTTTTCTTCTCTAATTGCTACTGCTAGTGTTTCTAATACAATGTCAAATAATAGAGGTGATAATGGGCATCCTTGTTTCACTCCTGATCTTAATGGGAATGGATTTAGTTTATCCCCATTGCAGATGATATTAGCTGATGGTTTTAGATATATACTGTTTATTATTTTTAGGAATGACCCTTCTATTCCTATGCTTTCTAGTGTTTTTAGTAGGAATGGGTGTTGTATTTTATCAAAGGCTTTTTCTGCATCTATTGAGATAATCATGTGGTTCTTGTTGGTTTGCTTGTTGATGTGGTCAATTATGTGGATAGTTTTCCTAATGTTGAACCAGCCCTGCATCCCTGGTATAAATCCTACTTGATCATGGTGAATGATCCTTCTAATCACTTGCTGGAGTCTTTTTGCTAGTATCCTATTTAAGATTTTTGCATCTATATTCATTAGGGAGATTGGTCTATAATTTTCTTTCTCTGTTTTTGGCCTGCTTGGTTTTGGAATCAGTACCATGCTTGTGTCATAAAAGGAGTTTGGTAGAACTCCCTCTTTGCTTATTATGTCAAATAGTTTGTATAGTATTGGGATTAACTGTTCTCTGAATGTTTGATAGAATTCGCTGGTGAATCCATCAGGCCCTGGGGATTTTTTCTTAGGAAGTTCTTTGATGGCTTGTTGGATTTCTTTTTCTGATATGGGATTATTTAAGAAAACTATTTCTTCTTCTGTTAGTCTAGGCAATTTATATTTTTGTAAATATTCATCCATATCACCTAGGTTGGTATATTTATTGCCATATAGTTGGGCAAAGTAGTTATTAATGATTGCCTTAATTTCCTCTTCATTGGAGGTGAGATCCCCCTTATCATCCTTGATGCTATTAATTTGCCTTTCTTCTTTCCTTTTTTTAATTAAATTAACCAGTACTTTGTCTATTTTGTCTGTTTTTTCAAAGTACCAACTTCTAGTCTTGTTTATTAGCTCAATAGCTCTGTCACTTTCTATTTTATTAATTTCTCCCTTAATTTTTAGGATCTCTAGTATGGTTTTCTTCTGGGGGTTTTTAATTTGTTCATTATCAAGTTTTTTGATTTGCATTTCCAATTCCTTGGTCTCTGTCCTCCCTAATTTGTTAATATATGCACTCAGGGATATGAATTTTCCTCTAAGTACTGCCTTGGCTGCATCCCATAAGGTTTGAAAGGATGTTTCGCCGTTGTCATTTTCTTCAACAAAATTGTTAATTGTTTATATGATTTCTTCTCTAACTATCCGATTTTGGAGTATCATGTTATTTAATTTCCAATTAATTTTTGATTTGGGTCTCCATGTACCCTTGCCGATCAATATTTTAATTGCCTTGTGGTCTGAAAAGGCTGCAGTTAATATTTCTGCTTTTCTGAATTTGAGTGCCATGTTTCTATGACCTAGTGTATGATCTATTTTTGTGAATGTGCCATGTGGTGCTGAAAAGAAGGTGTATTCTTTTTTGTCCCTATTTATTTTTCTCCATATGTCTATTAACTCTAATTTTTCTAAGATTTCATTCACCTCTTTTACCTCTTTCTTGTTTATTTTTTGGTTTGATTTATCTAAATTTGATAGTGGTTGGTTCAAGTCTCCCACTAATATGGTTTTACTGTCTATTTCCTCCTTCAATTCTCCTAGTTTCTCTATTAAAAATTTGGATGCTATACCATTTGGTGCATACATGTTGATTAGTGATATTTCCTCATTGTCTATACTTCCTTTTAGCAGAATATATTTACCTTCCCTGTCCCTTTTGATCAGGTCTATTTGTACTTTGGCTTTGTCAGATATCATGATTGCAACTCCTGCCTTCTTTCTATCGGTTGAGGCCCAAAAGGTCTTACTCCAACCTTTAATTCTAACCTTGTGAGTGTCAACCCGTCTCATATGTGTTTCTTGAAGACAACATATGGTAGGCTTTTGGGTTCTAATCCAATCTGCTATTTGTCTACGTTTTATGGGTGAGTTCATCCCATTCACGTTCAAAGTTATGATTGTTATTTGTGGATTCGCTGGCATTTTGATATCTTCCCCTAGTTCTGACCTTTCTTCTTTAGCTTTCTCCTTTTGAACCAGTGATTTACTTTAGGTCAGTCCCCCTAGTCCCCTCCCTTGAGATGCTTCCCTTTCTAGCCCCTCCCTTTTTATGCTCCCTTCCCCTCCCCCCTCTCCTTCCCTCCCTTTTTGTACTCCCTCCCCCTCCCCCTCCTTGGGTTTCCTTTCTTTCTTGCCCTAATGGATAAGATAGAATTCAGGATCCCACTGGATCTAGATGTTCTTCCCTCTCAGATTTGATTTCACTGAGAGTAAGGTTTAAGCAATTCCACTTCACGCTCTCTTCCTCTCCTTCTCATATGAGAGTTCTTCCCCTCCCCTTCCCATGTGTATCTTTATATGGGAAAGTTTATTCTATTGATTCCCCCCCTATTTCTTGAAGTTAATCTTAGTATTATCGCGATTCTCCCCTCCCTTTTCCTTTCTTTGCCCCAACTTTCCCCAAATCTTCTTAATGCCCCAATCTTTCCCTATGAATGTTTCTTCTAACTACTCTTATGATGATACAATTTATGAGAGTTACACAAAACATTTTCCCCACATATTAATATATATAATTTGATGTAAATGTAGTCCTTATAGAAGAGAGTTTGACTTAAAGAAAAAGATAAGATTTATCTCCTTTTCCCTTTCTTTCATATTTACCTTTTCATGTTTCTCTTGCTTTCTGTGCTTGGATATCGAACTTTCCACAGAGCTCTGGTCTTTTCTTAGCAAATGCTTGGAAATCTTCTATTTTGTTGAATGCCCATACTTTCCCCTGGAAGTATATAGTCAGTTTTGCTGGGTAGTTGATTCTTGGTTGGAGACCCAGCTCTCTTGCCTTTCTAAATATCATGTTCCATGCTTTGCGGTCTCTTAGTGTGTTAGCCGCTAAGTCGTGTGTGATCCTTATGGGAGCCCCCTTATATCTGAAGCTCTTCTTCTTGGCTTCTTGTAGGATTTTCTCCTTTACTTGGAAGCTCTTGAATTTGGCAATTACATTCCTAGGGGTTGTCTTTTGGGGATTTAGTATAGAAGGTGTTCTATGAATCCTTTCTATTTCTATTTTGCCCCCTTGCTCCAGAACGTGAGGGCAATTTTCTTTTATAATCTCCTGTAGAATAATATCCAATTTGTTGGTTACCTCTGGTTTTTCTGGGAGACCGATAATTCGGAGATTTTCTCGTCTCCCCCTGTTTTCCAGGTCTGTGACCTTCTCAGTGAGATATTTTATGTTTTCTTCTAATTCATTAATTTTTTGGGTTTGCTTTATTGATTCTTGCTGTTTTATCATCTCACTTTCTTCGAGGTGCTTAATTCTGGTCATTAGAGACTGGTTTTGCTTTTCAGCCTTGTCTGCCCTTCTATTGGATGCTTCGAGTTCTTTTTCAATTGAGCATTCTTATCTGTCAGACAGCTGATCTCTTTCTCCCATTTTTCTTTCCAGGTTTCCATCTTTTGGATAAGTTCCAGTTTGAGATCTTCCAGAGCTTGTTGATAGTTTCCATTTTGGGAGGCGTGTTCTGAATTTTTTTGGATTTCTTCCTCATTCTCCTCTTTTCCTTGAGTACTTCCACCATAAAAGTTTTCAATAGTCATTTTTTTCCCTTTCTTCCTGGAAGCTTGATTTTGGGCCATGTGAGCCATCCCTTTGGTGGTTTTATTCCCCTTTCCTTTTTGGTCTGGGATCTGGGTTATATGTGTGGTTTTTCTGTGAATTTAGGTTGCTTCAGACGAGTTCTTCCCAGCCTCCAAGGTTTGTTAGAGCGCTGGGTCCCTGATCACAGCCACACTGTCCAGGTGTTCAGCTCCGCCCAGATAATCAGCGCGTGTCTGCCCTGGTGTTCAGCGCAGCCCGCCCGGGTGTTCAGCGCAGCCCGCCCCAAGTACAGCTCCGCTGGATTCTCCAGTGAAAGTGCCCTGAGACGTTTTTTCCTGGCAGTCCCCAGATCCCAAGGACCCTGGAGTGCCCCCCCCCCCCCCCCCAGACAGAGACGCTCCCCACTCACTCGCTGTCCCGGTGAGCGCTCAGGTAGCTCACTCTGGTTTAGTGGGGGAGGTGGGGTGGGGGAAGGGTGGCTCAGTTCACTTTTCTGTGCAAGCTTTTCCTTCTTATTTTAGTGTGCAAATGTTCAAGCCCCACGTACCTTTGCCTCTGTGTGGTACTGGGGAGTCCTTCTGTTCCTCCAAAGGTGATTTTATGCTCCTTTGATGTAGTCTATTTCGTTCGGTGCTGGGGAGAGGAAGCGTGTGGCGTCTAGATTGCAGCCATGATTACCCGGAAGTCCAGAGTATGAACTTCTGGAGGGAAAATATTGATTTTTTTGATCTTTACCTTATGCCTAGCACAGTGACTGGCATATGGTAGACAGTAGGTACTTTATAAATGCTGATAGTTGAATAAATATTTACAACTGTCTAGAAAAGAGATATTATGTCCTATTTTAGTGATACACTTACTAGAAGAAAGGAGGAGGAAAGAGCAATGGCCTTCCCCAATGCCTGTGTATACAAAGTGGCTCTATGATAACACATGTGTATACATATATGAAGACTCACATACTTTGAAAAGTACAAATAGATATCATTATCATGGAATTGATAAAGAGTAGTTAGGGAAGACTCTATCCACCAGAGAAAGAAAACACAGGGAGGAAAAACCCAGCCAGAATAATGGCTAAATATATGAGATTAGCCTATGACAGTGATGGCAAACCTTTTAGAGACTGAGTGCCAAAACTGCAACTCCCATGCTGCCTGTGAGCCCCTTTCCTCCCTGTCTTACTCCAGCAGGGAAGGGAAGAAGTTCTTCCACTGGGCAGAGGGATGGGTGATGGGAGAAATGTCCTCAGGCATGCATAGAGAGGGGGAAGGGAACAGTTCCCTCCAGCAAGCCTCAACGCATGTGCCATACATTAGCCAACATGGGTCTAGGATGACTAGAGAATTCTACCGGCCATTACATTTATCCTTATCTGATTCTTTGTGATACATGTGTGCTGTTGTTTTCTGGAACTCTCAGATGGGTTGCTTCAGTTCTCATAATCAGAATAACATTGGGATCTTGGTATCTGTGAAGTGGCCTGGACAGATGTACCCTTGAACCCTTTTATATATATACCACAATGGACTTACTGATATGCCATTCATATATCCCATAGTCCTATAGAAGATATGAAGGGAGACATGCTTGGAATGATAGATGTGGGAGCTGAAGGATGGCAGACAAATTAAGACCTAAGACTCACAGGGGTTGGGGGTGTTGGGGGGGAAGGAGTAGAGGGTGCAACTAGCTTGTTAATTAATCAAATCAGCATCTATTAAGTACCTACTACAGACATTGCATAGTGCTAAAGGCTGAGGACACAAAGTCAAAATGTGAAAGTTCTTCCCTTAACTAACTTACATTCTAATGGGGAGACAACAGGTACATCATAATTACCTTCAGAACCTATACAAAATGGATGCAAAGTCCCTTTGGCATGAAGAGTATTTTGGTTGGGGGTTTGTGGAGGGGGAGAGTTAAAGAAGTCTTCTTTAAAGAAGGAGGAGCTTGATCTGAGTCTTGAAAACAACTAAGGCTTCATGGTGGGGTTCTCACTGGCCCTGGGTCTACTCCTCATATATAGGCTTTTAAAAAATAACCGACTATTTCATGGCTTTTTGGTGAAGCTGCTGCGGGACCTTGGAGAGAGTGGGTGGGGAGTGTTGGAGATGGGGATTTGAAGTGGGAAGCCTTTAGTCTTGCTTGATTGAAATGCTAATTTAAGCCTCTCCCTTCAGCCTTGAAATTGTGATTTATGTGGAGCACTTGGTGTCTGGATTAGTGCCAAAAGATACATAGGATCTGGTGGTAATCTTATCAATTTATCTCTACCTTGTCTAGACTATTTCCATTAACTAAATGCCAGGCTACACTGAAGTTCCTTTGGTGGGGGTTGGAAGTAGGGACAGAACCACAACAAAGGCAATCAATGATTTCTCTAAATTCTCTAAGTTTTCCTCTGTTTGTCCTTGTTTTCAAAGAGGACCAATGACATCATGGGGTGATGTCTTGACTTGTGCGTGCATTGGACTTAGTGGTAAACCTAGGAAGGCCATCTGTGTGCCTCCCCCAATGGTATAAGTATCAACTGGAGATCCTGCTTAGTAATCTTCACAAGTACACAAATTCCCACTCTTTGACGATATAATGCATGTCAAATATGGCGCTGCTCTATCCAATATATAACCATGACATACCCCCCCACCACACTAGAACATAAGTTTCTGGAGTATTTTGTCTTTGTCTTTGTCTATCCAGTGCCTGGCACTCCTTGGTGCTTGATAAATAATGTATTGGTGTCTCACCCCAGGGTTAACCACTCTTCCGTGGGTCAAGTTGACCCTCTTGGGGAGAGAGAAGCTACATGTATCATGAACAAGAGAAGCAAAGGGGAATTTTAGAAGAATCATTTCAGCCTTTGTCACCGGCAGGATGAGCTGTCAAAGAGGATCATGGAATCAGGAAGCCTTGATGGAGAGTCGGGGTGGAATTACCAGTGGAATGGAAAGAGCCCTGAATTTTTAAATCAGATTTCTGGTTTTGTCTCTTAGGCTGTGTGACTTCAGTGAAACACTTTGATCGCTTTGAGATGGCCAGATGTTCTCTAATGTCCCTCTTAGAAACAAGATTACCTGGCATTTGTGGAGCGCTTCAGGGTTTTAAAAACATTTATATATGTTGTCACATAGATTCTTGCAAAAGAAAAAAAAGCTGAGCCAGGCACTCATTTTATCCACATTTTATGGGTGGGGAAACTGAGGCTAAGAGAGCTTATGTGCCTGGATAACAGTCATAAGGATGACAAGCGATAGAGTTAGGATTCAAGCACAGGGCTTCCTGATTCAGCATACCATGCTGCCTACTACACATTAGTCTGGAGCCTGAACTATTTTTTATTGACAAGTTATCTCCCATTTCTAGGACCCCACATTTTCTTCCCAACCCATTCCAAACCCACCCCTGCATGGGATGGAATTCCTTATTTCTTCACATGCTATCTAAAGCCATTTATTCAGGAAGAACCATGGCACCTGACCAGATCCAGGAGAAACCCAGGGACATGTGTTGTCATGACTGATCACTGTCCTCCAAAGGAAAATGAATCTGGCAGGTGGATTAGAGATGAGAAAACACCACAGCTGACTTGTGAATTACTTTCGGGTGGTCAAGCTCATTGCTAATTTAGATGGCACCCTGGGCATGACACTAATGAGTCTGATGCATTGACCTAATGAGTCCTGATGGTCAGCTTGCCCCTTGGCACTCCTTAGGCAGGAAGATTGGCACTCTGTGCAGCAGACAAAACTTAATGAGTGGAGGAAACAGGTAATGAAACAAAAATGGGGATATCAGTTCTCTAGTTGTGTGTGTGTGTGACAAGAATAGATGGAAGGAGTTAAAGTAATGAAAAGTTGGCCAGCTCTCAGAAAACCTGAATTTTGTTTGTCCAAAGGGGCTCTTCATCCCAATTTATTTTAATAGAATTGTAAGTGAGACATCCCTACATAGTGGGGAAAGAGCAGATGTTGGATTCCCCTCTGGGGAGAACCTAAAAGGAAATCTGAGAACATCTCAGCATTTCTTCTCCCTCCAAACTCTCTACCCAGACTCACCTGCACTCAACCTGGAAAAGGTTCATTGGCCCTGATTGATTCAATGGGAAATTGTGCACCTGGGTAATGAGATGGTCACACATGTTGCCAGGATTATAAGTGCACACCACACTGTGCACTTATAATCTATGTGTATTCCTGCTTCTACATGGGGCATTGGGTGATCTTAAAATTGGTTTTTGTTCTAGATTTGTTTCTATGTTTGGATAATAGAGAGAATGCTCATATCCCTTTGTTCTCCATCCCATGAGATTTTGCTAAGAAACACTAACATTAATTTGAAGCAAAATCCCAACCTTCCTTCAAACCACCACCCAGGAGTCCTGGCTGACATGAGACCATTCTGGATACTACCAGTTGTTTGAATTCAGTTGCTCTTAATTAATTGTTACTTTAAATCATGGATAATCCACAGAATCCTGATATCAAAGAAACTTGAGGAAGACCCCAGCTCTCTGAGTGGACCCTTTACCTGTGCCCATGGCAAACATATAGGATGACTTGGATGAGAATTGGGAATAGATGGGTAAAGTCCCATCTAAAATCCAACCTTCTGGGCATAGGAAGACAAATCTGAACTCAGACATTAGTTGTGTTACTCTGGCCAATTCATTTAGTCCTGTTTGCCTCTGTTTTCTCATCTGTAAAATGAGTCAGAGAAAGAAATGGCAAACCATTCCAGTGTCTTTGCCAAGAAAACTCCAAATAGAATCATGAAGAATCAGACATGACTGAAATGACTGAGCAATAACAACAGCAATAGTGGTAGAGCTAAATCAAAGGCATGTACTGTATAATGCCTTTTTCTATATAATTCAGTTTTGCCTTCCAGAATGGTTGGACCCATTTCTAGGTCCACCAAGAGTCCACCTTTATGCCTGTTTCCCCCAACCCTCTCCAACCTTTATAATTTTCCTTTTTTATCATCTATTGTGAAATGGAATCTCAGAACTTCTTTAAATTTGCATGTCTCTCTTAGTAGTTATTTGGAGTATTTTGCTTATAAATAGCTTGTGTTTCTTTCCTTGAGACTTATCTGTTCATATTTTTAGCCTAGTGTTTCGCAAATCTTTTTGTCTCAGGATCCCTTTCCCTTTTCACACTTAAAAATGACTGAGGATTTTTCAAAAGATTTTATCTGGGTTATACCTTTCAATATTTACTCTTTTAGAAATTTAAGCATCTTGGTATTATTATGAAAATAGTTTTGGCCTCATAGACCTCCTGAAAAGGTGTCAGAAACCCAAAGGGGTTTCATTTAAAATCATTTCCTTAGACAATTTATGAATTGAGGAATGGCTCTTATTCTTATATATTTGAATCAGTTCCTGCATAAGTGAAACTTGCGGGAAGAAAATTTCCCAGTTAATTTTTTCACCTTTAACATTAGCTTTATTGGATTTATTAATTTTTTTTAAAAACCTAAGAGGTGAGGGATGTGAGAGATATGGAATGTTACATGTGATTTCATACAGGGTCATTGTATCATTAGAGTGCTTCATTATTTAATTTTGTTAGAAGCAGATTCTTACAGTGTGATGGTAATTTGGGAAGGTTTCCAATGTAAATACAAAACACATCAATACAATTAAAAGAAAAAATTTCTCCATCAGAATAGTTTTTCTTGATCCTCCTTAATATTGTGCTTTCCGGGGCAACCAGATGGCTTAAGGGTTAGAAAGCCATACCTAGAGATAGGGAGACCTGGGTTCAAATCTGACCTCAGAAACTTCCTAGCTGTTCGATTCTGGGTGAGTCACCTAAACCCCCTTGCTGAGACCTTACCACTTACACAGTATTGATTCTAAGATGAAAGGTAGGGGTTTAAAAGAAAATACTAGTGCCTTCTCTGAGATGATCTATGATTTATCTTGTTTCTATCTTTTTTTGGTACATAATTATTTACATGTTTTCTCCTTGATTGGAATATGAGTTCCTTAAGAGCAGGAACTGCTTTTTGTCTTCTTTTATATTACCAGCTTTGGGCACAATGTCTGGGGTTAATAAGTATCTGTTTTTTAAAACCCTTACCTTACGTCTTGGGATCTATACTCTGTATTGGTTCCATGGCAGAAGTGTGGTAAGGGCTAGGCAATGGAGGTCAAGTGACTTGCCCAGGGTCACACAGCTGGGAAGTGTCTGAGGCCAGATTTGAACCTAGGACCTCCCATCTCTAGGCCTGGCTCTCAATCCACTGAGCCACTCAGTTGCCCCCTTAGTAAGTGTTTAATAAATGCTAGTTGATTTGATTTGATGAGAGACTATTCATATACATTGGGTCACAGGTCCATTAGCATATTGGAATAGCCAGGGCAACTCCCAAGGACAAATTGTAAATACCCTCCACCCCTACATCCCCAGGAAATTGTCACCCCTCTCTTTACCACTTTTGCCATCATTTTGAGGGCACTTAATATCTTTATATTTTCAATAGCTTACGTACATAATATCTTATTGCCCAGTCCCATTGTTCCAGAAAGTCCTTCATTGTTTACTCTCCACTCCCAGAATAGCTCTGTTTGTTCTCAGTTTTTTTTTTTCTCATTTCTTAAGGCAGTAGGATGCTGGGAAAGCTAGTTCAGATTTAGAAAGAAGAGACCAAAATTCGAGTCAGCCTATTAATCAGCCAGTCAATGCACCTACTAAGTGCCATGCACTGTGCTAAGTACTAGGGATATAAAACCAAAAAGAAAATCAGTCTCTAGTCCTCAAAGACCCTTCATTCCAGTGGAGAGGTACCATGCTCACCCCACCACACACAAACATCCAAGATATACACTAAATTAAAAGAAGGTAGTTTTGAAAGAGTGGACCCAAGTTAGGGAATCAGGAAAACTCTTCTTACTTATTATACTAGCAAGTGGAATCATTTCCCCTCTCTGGGTCTCAGTTTCCTCCTCTGTAAAATTAGGGGTTGGACTGCTTGAGCTTGGGGGTACATACCCCTCATAAATCCTATGTCAGCAAATTTACTGAACCAGAGTATCTTCTCTGGAATAACATTGACAGTTATACTTTTTTAAAAGCTAGTTACAGTAAAATAATTAAAGATGCAATTTAGTTTCCAATTCCTTTAATGTTATGTGCAGGTACAGTAATTGGATTGCTTAGCAGAAGCTGGAATCTGTCTCTTTCAGTGCTCTTGGTCTGTCCCCACCATCCATCATACTTATCATGAGGTCTTCAGGGGTGTTGCTGTGCGTTAGGCACCGGAGAAGAGGACAGTGCCCGTGAACTATAGGACCAGGAGTTCAGGTACACAGTAGTAAATTATGGAGTTATGCTAGGTGATCCAGCAGGTCCAGATGGTGACTTTTAAATCTCATTATGGAGCTCTCATAAGCCACTATGTAGCAGCAATGGAGATGAGAGGGGTTTCTGAGCACAACCTCTGACTTGACAATGCTCAATGGAACTCCTGAAGGAGCAGTCAGATAGTCTTTATTATCTGGATTCATTGGTGCTCATATAAAATTATAGAAACATTGAATCATAGGGCTGGAAGGGACTGGAGGAGCTAAGTAGCCAAAAACCTCAATTAAATAAAAAAAATCCCTTTCATTAAAGGGAATTTGTCTCCCAAGGTGTCTTTGACTCTAATTATTAATATTACACAGAGGCAGTACATGAGCTAGTAGAAAGAGCAATAAGCATAGAATCCAGAAAAGATGGTGGCTAGTTGGTGCAGTGGATAGAGTAGTTGCCATGGAGTCAGGAAGAGCTGATTGCAAAGTTAGCCTCATATACTTCCTAGATATCTGATCCTGGAAGTTCCCATAATCTCTGTTTCTTTACTTATTACCTGAGGATAATAATAGCATCTATCTCTCCATGTTGAATGGAGAACCAAATACAATCATGCTTGTGAAGGCTTTATGAGAACTGAAAACACTATATAAATGCTACCCAGCCAAAAAGATGGGACTGAATCTTAGCTCTGAAAATCAATGCTATATGGCTGGGCAGGCTACTTACATTTTCTTAGCCTCTTTTCTTATCTATAAAATGGGAACAACAATAGCACTGTTCTCAAGGGATTGTTGCCATATATATCACTTTGCAAATTTTAAAGCAATATATGAATTAAAAAATAGCCATTTTCTATCACCTAGCACAGTTCCTTGCTTAATGAATAAGTTGAGGGAAGTGGCTGTTTGGGAGACAATAATTAAGCTAAAATATCATTAATATGTCACAATGTTGCTTTTTAAAAAATAACCAAACCAAACAAACAAACAAACAAACAAACAAGACAAAACCAGCAGACTGAATTTGAGGGGATTATGCTTGTCTGGAAAAACTGGGGATCATGACCAAACTCTAGAGTTGTTTTGGTTCCTTTTATGGACACTAGCATTCCAGCATTTTTCACCAAGAGAAGTGTGGTATAGGGAATAGGATGTCTCCTAAGAAGAAAGAAAATTTGGGTTCAAATCTCACCTTGAAATCCTACTAGTTTGTCTGTTCCTATGGAAGTCACATGAGCTTTCAGTAACTTGATTGTTATAGGGAGCTTTGCAAATCTTAGAGTGATACAGGAATGAGAGTTTCCAGAAAACCCCCATTATTTCACTCATTTTCTAAATTCATGCAGGTAATAGAGGAACTCAAATCAAACTGAAGACATCTATACTGAATTCGAGCATAAATCTGCAGGTTTCAAAAGCATCCCCTTTTGTGTAAACATCTTTTGACAGATTTAAAATGGAAGCACTGGGTCATAGATCCTTGTAGTGACCAAGACATGGATGCTGTTGCAGTAGTCCAAGTATGAGGTCATGAGGACCAGGATCAGGGTGGTGGCAGTGCCAAAGAAGAAGAGGGCATCTACAAGAGATCTCAGGAAGGTGTCCTCAAGAGGACTTGGTGACAGATCAAACAGCAGGGGAATGAAAAGGTGGGGGGGGGGGTTGAGGAGCACCTCTAGATCACCAACCTAAGGTGAAATGGAAAACCTGAAGTGAGAGGCTAGGACTCTCCAAGCATAGTGTAGTCAGGAAGAGGGGATGTTCTCGGGCACAGCTTTAGACCTGGTGTATTTAAGATATGTAGGGACATTGGAATTGAGATGTCGATTAGGTCGTTTAGATGGGAAACTGGAGGATAGGAGAGAGGTTAGGGCTGAGGGATTCAGTCCTGGAATTATTAGCAGAAAAATTATAATGGAATCCATGAGACCTGATGAAATCACCAAGCAAAATCATATAGAATGAGAAGAGGACCTAGAACAGAATCTTTAAAGGTTCCTGGACAGAGTAGAATATAATGGCTAACGTGGCCATCTATACTCTCCACTGATGTTTTTTAAGCCTTTATCTTCCATATTAGACTCAATACTGCATATTGCTCCCAGGAAAGAAGAGGGGTAAAGGCTAGGCAGTGGACATTAAATGACTTTCCCAGGGTCACACACCTAGGAAGTGTCTGAGGCCCGATTTGACCCCAGGACCTCTAGGCTTGACTTTCATTCCCCTAAGGTCTTTAGCTGCCCCTTCCCCATTGCATTCTTGAAGCTCTTTCTGTGTTCTGGAGAGAGTGCTGTCTCAGGGGCAAGAGAGACCTGACTTTGAATGCTGTCTCTGAATCTTACTAGCTTGGAGACTCTTTGGACTTGAGTTTTCTCATCTTTAAGATGTGAATCATAATGCCAGGAAACTCTCTCAGAGTCATAGAATAGTTGATATTATACTTTGGTGGAAAGTTTCTTTCACCTATCAAAGTGACATCTAAAGGATCTTTTTCACAGAAATAAAACATTCATCTTATTGGAATCTTCTAGGATCATTGATTTAGTTACCAAAGAAGAAAAGTCTAATGGGTACCTTCCATTTTATAGAACAAGATCTTGAAGTCTAGAGGGATTAAGCGAGCTGCCCCAGATATCTCAGGCAATGAGTGGCAGAACTCAAATTCTCTCCAGGGTCCACAGGCTCCAAAGCTGTCTAATAACTGCCAGGCATATCTTAAAGTGAGATATAAATGCCTATTATTACTAGCCTTACAGAGTTATGGGTAGAGTGGAATAAAATAATACCCATAGGTTATATTTATGTAGAGGTTGCAATCATATGTCGTTTGATCTTCAGTAACCCTGTGAAGTAGGTGCTATTCTTCTCATTTTACAGTTGAGGAAACTGAGTCAGACAAAGAATAAATGACTTCTCTAAGGACAGCTAGTAAGTGTCTGAAGTTACATATCAGGATTACACATTTATCAGTATCATTATAACACTGAACAGGAATTAACTCAGATCTTCCTGAGTCCAGGGCTAGCGTTTGTGGATTTGGCTATCTCCTGATTCTAACAATGAAGGTACTTAGCTTTTCCTTTATTGGGAAGATTGAATTATAATCCCCAGTCTATTTTTAGATTTTAATCCCCAAAGTGTAAACTCAGTATTTGAAGTAGATCTATTCATTTTAATCTAAAAAAAAAAAAAGTAACACTACAAAAAGGTGCAAACTAACTGCTAAAGGTGTGATATAACCAAAAAAGGTGTGAACTGAAGAGTTGGCAGTCCTGGAGAGTCTGCTGTGACTGGTAGAAATAAAATTTAGGGGAGGTGACACAAGAGAAAAGATTTTTAAATAGAGGACCACAGAGGCCAGAGAGATAGAGATTGGAGATCCTCTGACTTGGAGTTGGACTGGAGGACAGTCACTTGGACTGAAAGAATCAATCAGTCACTCGGAATTGGACTGGAAGACAGACACTTGAGGAGAAACCAGAAGACAGATACTCTTACTTGGCTGTAGAACTCAACCCTGGAGGAGCTCATGCAGGAGACCTCAGACTGCTTTTCTTTTAGACTGTCATTGTGGTGAGTGAAAGGCTGACTTAGTTTCCCTGCCTTTCTGGAGGTGTGAACCTCCAAGAAAGACCCATCGTCTTGAGACTCCTTTCCCTGATTAGGGTTTTAAAATTTCTACCTGGATCAGAGGAAGCCAGAGTTTTTTTTTTTTCTCTCTCTCTAATTCCTTAATATCTTATCTCTATTATAAAAATAAACTACTATAAATTCCATTCTACTTCAGTAATTCATTTTGGGATTTAGAAATTAAATCCCTGGTGACCACCAATTAAATATTCAAGTCCAACCACAATAAATTTAACACATTTGAATGGCTGTGCCATCTCTCTGCCCCAGAAGGGATCAACCGCTGAGCTCCAACATGTGGATAGGTCTCTCCTGAGCTGGGAAACTCTCCATTTCCTGATTTTCTCAGAGCTCCTGCCCTGGTCCTCTGGGCTTTGCTTTTGCTCATTTCGTCTTGACTTATGGCGTACCCTTGTCTGGCGCCCAGCTTTCTGCATTGGCACAGGAGTCACTGACTCCTTCTGAACTTTTAGATGCCTTAATCTCCTGCCCTCGTGGGCTCAAGATCGCCCTGGTTTGTCCCACTCTGAAGACCAAGCTTCCTCCAGCCTCTAGGGATCCTCTGCCAAGGATGTCCCGTTCTCTATCCCTCCCTGCCTGCCTGGGGCATGTACCGGGATTTTGAACTAGAAGATTTTGACAGACTCATTCCCTCCTCGAGTCCCCAGAGAATGCATGTAGCTGGCACTGTGGGTAATACTCTCCCTCAATTATGTATAATTGTACTTGTATTTATCCTTATATTATTCAATCCCAGTAGACAGAGAATTAGAAGAGCAAACAACTCTAGCGAGCTTCAAAGCTCTCTGACGGGTAATATTAAAGGATATTTGACATTTATTCCTTTGAGAAGACTGGCTAATAGCCAGGAGCTGCACTGTAGCCCTGGAGGTTACAAAGATGAAATGGAACCTGGACAAGGAGCCCCTGCCCTCAAGGGTCTGCCATTTTATTGGACCTTAAAGCATAGTCCCAAAGGGCACACACACTCTCTCTCTCACAGCTTCCCTGGTAGAGGAGATGCCCCAGAATCAAGGTACTCACAGGGCCACAAAATAGAACAAAAACAAAGCTTGGGACACCTCTTCCCCCTGCAGTGCCTTGATTGCACTCATCAGCCCTATAAACCAGTCATTCAAAGGAAAAGTATCTAATGAAATGGTAAATAAAAAAATAACGGGACCTTTTGCTAATGGACCTGGAGCTCGCTTCCCCATCACTCCTGAACCCTCTTACATTCAGTGCTTGTGCTGAGCAGTCTGTCTCGTCATTCCCCCACATGATCTGGGCTTCACTCACGCACAAACCCAAATCTGCCCTGACTTTTCAGGTCATCAGAAGGATTTGATCTTCCCTTCGCTATTCCAAGGTGTTGGCTGGGTTTTGCTCCTTCTTTCCAAGCTGTGGTAATTACACTCTAGCTAGTATTAAAATGAAAAAGTGATCAGAGTTTGGGCCTCTATTTGAGAAAATCAAAAGTCTGGTGGGGCTTCGCTCGCCAGATGAGAAGAGTCAAGAGACCAAACAACTCTAAGAAGCACAGAAGCTTTGTTCTGTGAAAAAAATAAGCTCAGCCAACAGATCAAATAATTACAGAGAATGTTCCCACAATTCCCTGATCTTTGCTGCTGTTTTTCAGGGTCATTGGAGGGGAAAAGGAGAGAAGATAAAAGAAAGACCAGAAATTTGTGGATTTAGAACTGAAACAGACCTCGGAGTCCTCCTTATTTTACAGATAGAGAAACTGAGGCATAGAAAGGCGGTGTGACTTCCCTGAGGTCACATAGAGAATGAATAGCATAGTTGAGGTTGGGATCCCAGGTCTCTCATTCCAAAAGGGATAATCATGCCCCCTGAATATATAATACTGGGGGGCAGGCCCCAAATGGACCCTTGGGGGAAAAAAACACAAACAAAAACCTGAAAAAATCACAAGCATTCTTTGTTCCCAGCCCAGGCTTCAGTATGTGGCCTGGATCAGGCAAATCAGCTTTAAGTTTCAACATTTCCCTATCATTGGAAACATCTGCTGCGGGGAGAGATTAGCATCCAGGCAATAGAATATTGTCACAGGTCCCCGGAGGCTCTTTGCAGGCCTGTCCCGAGGGTCCGGGTTTCCCAGAGCAAACTGGAAAACATCTGGCTTTTCCAGCTGAAGTCACTCACACCCTGCGAGGTCCCACCTCCTCCACCCTGCCCCCCCCCCTTCCTGCCCACAATGACCTCGGCATCTGCTTAGGCAACAGGATTTGGACACAAAGGGCACCAGTTACCTTGGGTTTCTGCACTCTAAGCCTTGTTAACTCTCAGAAAGATTTATTTAAATGATCGATCGCTCTATCCATCCATATATATGCCTCTCTGTCTCCCTCCCTCCATTCTCTCTCTCTCCTTCCCTTCCTCTCTCTCTGTGTCTCTTTCTCCTTTCTCTCTCTCCCTTCTTCCCTCTGTCCCTCCCTGTCTCTCTCTCCTCTTATTATCTTTTTCTCCCTCCCTTCTTCCATTCTCTCTCTCTCTCTCTCTCTCTCTCTCTCTCTCTCTCTCTCTCTCTCTCTCTCTCTCTCTCTCTCTCCCTCTCCCTCTCTCTCTCTCCCTCTCCCTCCCTCCCTCTCTCCCTCTCTCTGTGTCTCTCTCCTCTCTCTCTTCTTCCCTCTGTCCCTCCTTTTGTCTCCATCTCCTCCCCTTCCTCTCCTCTCTTTCTTTCTCTCTCTCTCCCTCCCTCCCTCCATTCTCTCTCTCTCCCTTCTTCCCTCTGTCCCTCCCTTTGCCTCTGTCTCCTCTCCTCTCTTTCTCTCTCTTCCTCCCTCTCTCCTTCCCTCCCTCCATTCTTCTCTCTCTCTGTCTCTCTGTCTCTTTCTCTGTCTCTCTTTCTGTCTCTCTTTGTCTCTCTCTCTCCCTTCTTCCCTCTGTCCCTCCCTTTGTCTCCGTCTCCTTTCATCTCTTTCTCTCTCTCCCTCCCTCTCTCCTTCCCTCCCTCCATTCTTCTCTCTGTCTGTCTCTCTCTGTCTCTATATACAGATACACATACGTACCCATATATGTGTATATACAGACACCTAGACAGCTATAGAGAGACAGACAGCCGGACGTCGCAGAAAATCGATTTTAGAAGTCATTACAGCTGACCCAGTTACACCATGAAGCCCTGGTCAGGAATTCCACACAAGAGTTTTACCATCCAGTTTTCTATCATTTTTCTTTTTGGCTCATAAAGCATGAAGCTTTGTTCAATCAAGAGACAGACAAGCAGCTGTAGGGGAAAGAGTGTGCTGGACTTCAGGCCAGGAGGTCACTGGTGGTTTCCCATCTGATCCTGACCCTTGGGTGCTATGTGAGCCTGAGTAAATCGAGTCAATGCTATGACCCCCAGCTTGGTAAAATGGGGATAATGGTTGGGCTGGCTTTGTAGGGGGGATCAAGGTTCGGTTTGATGGCTTGGAATGTCTGCCGTGGAACCAGACACACAGCATCACTTGGTGGTTTGAAGAGTGGTCTTGGGGCTCAGAATGAGTCACGGTCATGACTTATGGCTGATATACATTGTTATGTGGTTAAGCAGGTCAGCTAGATGGTGCCATAGTGCATAGAGCACTAGGCTTAGAGACAGGAAGGCTCACCTTCATGAGTTCAAATCCAGTCTCAGACATGTACCAGCTGTGTGCCCCAGGGCAAGTCACTTCACTTTGTTAGCCTCCGTTTCCTTATCTGTCAAGTGAGCTGGAGAAAGAAATGGCAAACTTCTCCAGTTATCTTTGCCAAGAAAATCCCAAATAGGATCACAGAGAGTTAGGCAGGACTGAAATGACTAAAGAACAAAAGTATAACCATGGCAAAGTACTGAGGCACTTGGGGATTCTCTCTGGCTCTAAGCTGCAGAGGAGTTGCACACCTGTATCAGGGGAAGAAGCTTGCACACCTACAAGTTCCCCTTCCAATGAAATCACAGTTCTCTACCCAACCTCCCCAAAAAATTCATTTGTCACCTCTTTCACAGAAGTACTCCAGGAAAACATTTAATAAATACTAAGAAATCAAGCTATTCTTGTTAAGTGCAACCATAGAAATTGTGCTATAATGATCTAGTATAACCATTCTAAGTGGTCTAAACAAACCCCACCCTAATAGAGAAATTATTTATAACTGTTCCCATAGTTTGTTTTTTAAGTGTTAAAATATAGGCTAAGTACACAGGAGAGGGCCAGAGGGTCACACTTAAAAATAAACACGAGAGATTTATGTTATTCTGAGCACAATGAAAATTCATGGGAGTGACTTCTGTCAGCAACAGGAAACCCAAGAAGTGGTGAACTCACCCTCTAATAGCAGCCCCTGAACAGAAATGTGTTCTGCTGGACATTCCACTGGTGTCCATTTTTTAGGGCAGGTGGGGGTCCTCGATTATCTGGGCACATTCCCTGGGCTGCCCTCAAATCAATGAGATAGAAGCAGAGTTATTTCTAAGAGCTTGTGTCCCTCGTGTATTAAGTGGTGACTGAATGAATGAATAACTCCAGCAGGATTGTGGAAGTTGAGTTTGTATTTAATAATAATCATGGACATGTCCTACTGTATCGGTTTAAGGTCTGCATGGAACCATGTATACATTAGGGAAGCAGCATGGAAGAGAGGGGGACAGAGTGGGTCAGAAAACATTGAATTTGGAGGCAGGTTGCCTGGGTTCAAATCTTGCCTCAGATACTCCCTATGTAACATCATTTCAGCCTCAGTTTCTTTATATGTAAAAGGTGGGGGGAGGGACGGGCATTGGACTCAATGCCCACCTGGTCCCTTTCAACTTTAAATCTATGATCCTTATAGCAACCTCAGGATACAGTTTCTATTGATATTATCCTCTTTTTAAAAATGAGGAACCTGGAGCTGAGGGAGTTGAATAATAATAATTAGTATTTGCATAATGCTTTAAGGTTTTCAAAGCACTTTACATATATATATATATAATACTTTTATACATATAAATACACATCAATTCTGTAAGAGAACAACTATTGTTTCTCCAATTTTACAGAAGAGGAAATCTAGGCACAGAGAGGTTAAGTGATTTGCCCAGAATTGCATCATTTTTGAGTGTTTGACACAAGATTCTAACTCAAGTCTTCCAGATTTTTACCCTCTATAGGAATGATGACAAACTTTTTAGAGACTGAGTGCCCAAACTGCAACCCTCCCACTGCATGGAAGCCCTACCCCTTACCCCAGACGGGGGAGGGAGGAAGTACTCCCATTAAGCTGCTGGGCAGAGGATGATGGGAGAAATGTCCTCAGGTGTGCATGGAGAAGGGGAGGGGAGCAGCCTTTCAGCACATGTGCCATAGGTTCACCAACATGGCTCTATAGCCATCATATCACGTAGGGCTAGTTTACGTAAAACCCAAGTCTTATTCCACTCTCTTCCAGTTGAAAACTCATTCCACTTATCTCAGTAGATAGAACCTTGGGTTTTGAGGCAGAAAAGGGACTCAAATCCAGCATCAGACATAAATCGATAACGCTGCCCCATTCACAGATGCCATTTCCTCATCTGATGAATACCAGGATGTAAAATGGAGAAAAGAATAGCAGCCACCTCACAGGGTTGTTGCAAGGATCAGATGAGATAATGTATGCAAAGCCCTTTTGGAAATCTTAAATTGCTCTTTAAACATGAGTTATTATTGTTTTCCACAAATTTCATCATTTTAATTGATTTTCAAAATCCTCGACAAAGACAATTAAGGAGAAAATGGGATGAAATGAACTCAGCCACTCTATCACATTACTGAAGCATCTCTAATAGTCACTGCTTGTGGGCTATTCATTCACTTGCTATCAGAGGTTAAGAAATAATTGTTTGGGCATAGAATAAACTGAGAAGAAATACAAATAAGGGGAAAGAAGCATGAATGAAATGTCTAATGTCTAGGTTTTTCCTTTTTGCAATATAAGTTTTAATAATATATTTTGTTTTTCCAGTCCCTAGATGTCCCCCTTCATCTCTCCCTCTTCTGTTCCCAGAGAGTCATTCCTTATAGGAAATATTTTTTAAAAGAGTAAAAAAGAAGGGGGAAAAATTGGCAAAATTGGTCAATATGATAAAAAAAGTACAATATAATCAATATATACAATTATTCTTTCCTCCTAATGCTCTAAAGGAGAGTATGGCTATGGGAATATATTTTTATAGCTTTTCTTTGGGTCCAAGTTTATTCTTTATCATTTTATAACATTCATTTTCTATTGAATTGTTCTTTCTGCTTACATTCTTGTAATTCTTTATGGGTAATTTTATTGAATCTGCTTACTTTGTGCATTTGTCTGCTTAACTTTTCTCCTTCTTCTCTTCACCTTACTCTTCTTTCTTATTTCCCTTCTTAAATCACACTGCTTTATGCACAATCAGAGGTTCTGGCTTCAAATCTTGCTTCTGATACTTTTTGCCTATGTGACTTGTAAAAGTTAAAATTAAATCTCAATAATAAAATTTTATATTTTAAGAGATGTATTAATGATCATTAAAAATCAAGGAATATAGAAGATACAAAATAAAGACTACGTACCCATGGCTGATCAGCCAGTTTAAACACCCGTCTTACCACCACCAAGTTCAGGATAATTATACAGACTTTGGACCAAATCCCTTAGTCTCTCTGGGTCTAGTTTTCTAATCTTATATGAGCTTCACTGTTACAAAGGACTGGGATAGAAAGAAAAGTGAAGCAATCATTACCTTCAAGGAGCTTATCTGAAGGACAGTTAGATGGATATGATGGCTGCCTTTATTGAGATGACTTTTGAGGTCCCTTCCCATTTGAGATAAATAATTCCGTGATCCCTTGCTCCCAACTTTGGGAGGGTGTGGAATATTCTAGGTGTTCCTGATTTTGCCTGTGTGTCTCTGGCCCCTAGAACTGCACTCTCTGAACAAGAATGGGTTATGGCTAAGCACAGTTTCTGATTGGCTATGAGATGTAGATGTTGTAGGATGTAATTTATCAAAACAGTTAATAAAAGGCTCTGTGGGATGCAGGAGTAAAACCATCTTCTTACTCAGAGGGTGCTTGTACTTGACATAGTTCTGACCTGTCCAGCTTCTGCAGAACTAAGGAACTGTGGGCAAGAAGTGTGAGATGTGGAATACTCTGTGAGATCTACTATTGGTGTGTGGAGTGATTCTTGAGAACTGCTGGGGGCCATAACCAGCAAGGACCACCATGGACAGGAGCAGCCCTGAGGAACTGTCTAAGATGCTAAGAGCAACTACAGAAAGTCATGTTAGCTTCAAAATAATGAAAGGGAGAGGTCCAGAGACTAGAGATAAAAGGACTGACTGAAATAATTGGGGAGTTGGATATGTGTGTGTGTGTGTGTGTGTGTGTGTGTGTGTGTGTGTGAGTGAATTGAAAACTTGGGAGGCAATCAATCCATCAATCAAACCATTGGTCAGCATTTGTTATTTTAGCACATATTATATGCTCATTACATTCTACTGTTCTAAGCACTGAAGACACAAAGGAAAGTGAAGTCATCCTTGTCTTGTATTCTATTGCTTAGTTGGATTGATGTGACAGCTGTCTTATCTGAAAGCATTGGGAAGTTTAGGCCATTTACATTGGAAGCACGTGGCTTCAGAGGAATTTGCAGAGCCCTGGGGATGCTGGAGAAGGGATTCCTTTTCAGACTTAGTGGACTCTGAGTCTTCTTCCCATGTTGAGATTCTGTGATTTTTAAAAATGTATTCAGAGTTTCCATAGTAATGCTTAGTTATTCGAATTTCCAATGGCAATTTGGGCCAGTCCAGCTGGTCCATGTGCTTTTCCAACTGTTAGAGAATTTTTTAGGCTGGGTTCCTTGACAGCCCAGGGAGAATCTCACCTACCAGCAGGTCCGCAAGACTGGTGGTCTAATAGAGTGAGTAACCAAACTGAAAGGAATGGAAATTGATTAGTTTGACAAGGAAGACAGCTTTCTGGCAGCAGCTTCTTAGGGTACAGATTGGGTTTTGGTAACTTTTCAGGTCCACTTATGGTACAGAGTTGATCATTCTGTTTCAGAAGGAAATGGGATGGGAGGATTACCTAAGTCTTGAGGATACAGATGCTAAATAAGCCAATTTACATAAAAGGTAACATTTGTTGGAGAAAATATTTTCTCTGTGGTTAGTCTTATCAGAAAGTCCTGAGTTGGCAGGAAAGATCTAGGATAGTAAAGGCTTCTTCAAATGAAATAGTTTTTTCAAGTGTTTTTTAATAGGCATAGTGTTGTTTTCTTGTTCATCTCACTTTTTTTTTCCAGTAAAAGGAGAAACATCTCCATAGATCCCTCTTCAGCCTCTGAGGTTACTTTATCTAGGGGTGGTGTTTTCCCCAAACTCAGAGTGCTCATGTTCATCTTCCTCCTTCACATATCCCTTTCTCAGATTATGACCTCCCTGGCCTGATGCTTCAGTTAAATAGGATAACTTTCTATCCTCTGAATGTTGGATTTTCCAGCCTCTGTGAATTTGCTCATGGAATTCCCTATTTGAAGAATGTAAGCCACCAGCTCATCTGCTTTTATAATTCTTAGTGGCCCTTTAAACCCCAACTGAAGTATCCTTCTTTTTGAAGTCTTCCCCTTTCTCCCTGCTCAGGGAGATATAGTGGGTGGGGTTCCTGGTCTCCCTTTTTTTGTTTCCTTTTGGCAACTGTGGTGGAGCATGGGATTTTTGAACAGGTAGATTAGCTATGAGAATGTGGTTTTATTTTTTACCCTTTTATTCCTTTATTTCTAGTGATCATTCATAAATCTTTTAAAATATATATATTTTAAAGTATTGTACATTAATTTTAATTTTTACAGTGTAAACCTTAAAAGTTCTTAGACTTATAAATGTTGGAAATTTCCCCATTGGGAAATTTCATACTGGAAAAAATTTCCTACTGATAGTAAGAACTCTATTGGAATGTGAAACCCCTTGGCATGGAAGGATCCTTCTCCTCCCTATTTAAGACTACTTTAGGACCGAAACCTTTTGCTAAACAATGGAAAGGGTTTTGACCTATGCTTAAGCATAGAACAGGAAGTTCTTTGAGTCAAGATTGATTTTAGAATTGATACAATAGAGATACTTGGAATGACAGAACCAGGTCTTGGAACTTACAATCTCCACCCTACTCAGCCTAACAGGATTTAGGAAGGGCTGCAGCATAGATCAAGATTTAATTATTTGAGAATATGACCTACAACAGACATGTGCAAAGGAAACAGACCTCTGGGCGGTCCTGGGTTAAACTAGAGCCACCATTGGCACAGGGGAGACATCGACAGTGATTGGTAGATGTGAGAACTGAGGAGAGGGGACTTAGATGGTTTCCTTAAAGATAGCGGGGTCTGAGGAGAGAGGGAGGAGAGTTTTTTGCTCTGAGAGGAGAGTTTTTTTGCTCTGGGAGGTTTTGCTCTGAGCAAGGTGTCTCTGAAGGAGGACTGAGGAGGTTGCTCTGTTGGAGGACCAGGAGAGAAGGCAGGCTCTGAAGGAGGAGAATTCTCTGGAAACATTCCTTGAAAGGAGGCTCTCTTGAAGGTGGAGCCTGAGGTTGGCATGAGAAGCCTTACCTAGAGAGATCTTGGGTGAGTCATAAAACCAACTGACTGATTTATTCATTCTTATTCCTTTCTTACTTTCTCTCTTTTTCTATTGATTAATCAGTGTATTATAAATTAAATTTCTCTATAAAACCCAGTTGGCTTGGGCATATTCATAAATTGGGAATATATTCCCTGGCGACCATCTTATATTTATATAAAACCAAGACATAGTAGAAAACATATTTCAGCGGTCATAATTAATATATATATTTCCCTTGCTCCCAAACATTTTAATTATCACAGTTTATGGCTCCTACTCTCTTATCTACAACTATTTAACACTCAAAACTATTTTAAATCTAACAACAGGTGAGACTTGAACTCAGGTCCTTATGGTTCTGAGGTTAGATCTCTAATCAAATGTGACCTAGGAGGTACTTAAACAATTTTAGATGAATGAATACATGTATCAAGGCTTCAAGGTCATCATTTCTCTTAATATTTTTCATTGTCATTAATAAGCATTTATTAAATACCTACTATGTTCCAGGCAGTATGTTAAGTGCTGGGAAGATAAAGAAAAGCCAAAGACAGTTTCTACACTCAAAAAACTTCATTGTTTAGGGTAGTGTGGAACAGCTTTGCAAAAAACTATATAAAAAACAAGCCACATATAGAACAAATCTGAAGTAATCAATAGAGGAAGGCACTAGAATTAGTGGGGAGATGAAAAAGATTTCTTGTAGAAGTTGGAATTGTAGTTGGACCTGAAGGAATTCAGAGGAGACACCAGGCAGAGATGGGGAGGGAGACCATTTCAAGGATCAGCTACTGAAAAGATTCAAATTTGAGTCTTTTGTGTGAGGAATAGCAAGGAGGGCATTGTCAGTGTGTGTGTGTGTGTGTGTGTGTGTGTGTGTGTGTGTGTGTGTGTGTGTGTGTGAGTGAGAGAGAGAGATAGTGAGAGAGAGTGAGAGAGAGAGAGAGAGAGAGAGAGAGAGAGAGAGAGAGAGAGAGAGAGGGAGGGAGAGAGAGTTATAAGAAGATTGAAAAGGTAGGGGGTGGAGGTTATAAAAAGGTATGCCTACTGGATTTGATCCAGCAATCTCTTCAGGAACTTTAGGTAGAGATTCTCTTGATGAAGCATGGTCAGAAATTTATCCTGAATGGACTCTTAGCATTCCCTAAGCTCCCCCAATAACTGAAGGAGAGTCTTTAGGCATTCATACACATCAGTCTTTGCACACAAAGAATTGTATGACTCTGGCCAAGTCACTTAACCATCTTGGGTCAAGAGAACTCTCTCAGGTTATAAATTTCTATATGACTTGCTGACTCTTGGGGGAGTGGGTTTCCACAATGGGAATTCTCCACATTTTTAATGAAATCATAGGCTAAGCCCAAAACAAAAAAGAAACATAAACACAAAAAACAACCCCTAAAATATAGAATCTCTTCATAAGGAAATTGTTCTAGATCATTGCATTGCTACTAATAGAGAAGTCCATTCCATTTGATCATACCTCAGTCTCTGTGTACAATGTTCTCCTAGTTCTGCTTCTTTCACTCTGCATCAGTTCTTGGAGGTCATTCTAGTTCACATGGAATTCCTCCAGTTCATCATTCCTTTGGGCACAATAGTATTCCATTACCAACAGATACAACAATGTGTTCAGCCATTCCCCAATCAATGGACATACCATCATTTTCCAATTTTTTGCTACCACAAAGAGTGCAATTATGAATATTCATGTGCAGGTCTTTTTCCTTATTATCTCTTTGGGGTATAAACCCAGTAGTGCTATGGCTGGATCAAAGGGCAGACAGTCTTTTTATCACCCTTTGGGCATAGTTCCAAATTGCTCTCCAGAATGGCTGGATCAATTCACAACTCCACCAGAAATGCATTAATGACCCAACTTTGCCACATCCCCTCCAGCATTCATTTCTTTCCTTTGCTGTCATGTTAACTAATCTGCTAGGTGTGAGGTGATACCTCAGAGTTGTTTTGATTTGCATCTCTCTGATTATAAGAGATTTAGAACACTTTTTCATGTGCTTATTAATAGTTTTGATTTCTTTAACTGAAAATTGTCTATTCATGTCCCTTGCCCATTTATCAATTGGGGAATGGCTTGATTTTTTTTTTTGTACAATTGATTTATAGTTCTTTGTAAATCTGAGTAATTGGACCTTTGTCAGAGGTTTATGTTGTGAAAATTTTTTCCCAATTTGTTGCTTCCCTTATAATTTTGGTTGCATTGGTTTTGTTTGTACAAAAACTGTTTAATTTGATGTAATCAAAATTGATTTTACATTTTGTGATTCTTTCTATGTCTTGCTTGGTTTTAAAATCTTTCCTTTCCCAAAGATCTGACATGTATAATATTTGTGTTCACCTAATTTACTTATAGTTTCATTCTTTATATTCAAGTCATTCACCCATTCTGAATTTATCTTGGTGTAGGGTGTAAGATGTTGATCCAAACCTAATCTCTCCTATACTGTCTTCCAATTTTCCTAGCAGTTTTTATAAAATAATGGATTTTTGTCTTGAAAGCTGGGATCTTTGGGCTTATCATAGACTGTCTTTTCCCAATTTGTTGCTTCCCTTCTAATTTTGGTTGCACTGGTTTTGTTTGTAAAAAAACCCAATGTTCTCTTAACCACTAAATCTAATGGCATTTATTATTCTGAATCTTTCTTGAACTCAGTGTAGTCTTTGACCTTCTTGTTAGCTCTTGTTTCCCTCCTACTCTCTTCTCTCTAAGTTTTCATGATACAATTCTATCCCATTTCTCTTTCTACCTGTTGGACAATTGCTTCTGTGAAGATTGGATTTAGCTATCTCCCGATTGTAACAATGAAGATACTTAGCTCTTTATTGTGAAGATAAAATTGTAATTTCCTGATTGTAAGAATGAAGGTACTTAGTTCTTCCTTTATAGTGAAGCTAGAATTGTAAGCTACAATCTGTTTTTTTTTTAATTTTAATCACAAAAAGGTGTTAAGTAACTAAAAAAGGTGAATTTACCAAAAGAGGTGTTAAGTAACCTAAAAAGATATAATCTAACCAGAGAATGTGAGAACTAAAGAATGGACAGTCCTGGAGAAAAGCACCTGCTTTGATTGGTAGATGTGAAATTTAGGGGAGGTGACACAAGAGAAAAATATCTTTAAAAAGAGGACCAAAAGGCAGAAGGAGATTCATTTGGACATTCTATCATTCAGGATTCGGATCATTCATTCGGATACAGACATTTGGACAATCGTTTGGAGATTTGGGCACTGACTTGGAGGAGCGACTGGGAGACAGATCCTTGAGGAGTTACCAGAAGGCAGAAACTCAGACTTCTTTTAGACTGTCACCATTGGTGAGTGAAAATCTGACTTAGTAACCCTGCTTTTCTGGAGGTGTGAAGCCTCCAGGAAAGGTCCATCTTCTTTAGACTCTCTTCCCCTAGATGAGGCTTTGAAATTCTAACTGATATCAGAAGAAGCCAGAGTTTTTTTTTTCTCTCTCATTCCTTAATATCTTCCTTTTATTGTAAATATTGTAAATAAGCTACCATCAATTCCATTTACTTTAGTAATTCATTTTGGGATTTAGAAAATAAATCCCTGGTGACTACCTAATTAATATATATTTAGAGTCCAAACACAATTAAATTGAACACTTCCTAGTTTCCTTTGCTGGATTTTATTCTAGACATGCCTAATAATTGCAATTTCCCCCAGGGCTCTATGCTAGGCCTTCTTCTCTTCTCTATATATACTATTTTGCTTGATGATTTCATCAATTCCCATGGATTCAGTTATCATTTCTATAATGGTGATTCTCAAACCCAATCACTCAGCCATAGCCTCATTGCTAACCTCAATATCCAAATGCTTATTGGACATCTCAAACTGGATGCCCAGTTGATATCTTAAATGCAACATGTCCAATACCAAATTCATTACCTTTCTCCCCAAATCTTCCCTTCTTCCTAACTTCCTGATTACCATTGAGGAAACCATCATCTTCTCAGTCACCTGAACTTGAACACTAAGATGCCAAGGTGTTGTCCTTGATTCCATCCAATCTACTCTGCCACTGCCACTACCACTACCCTAGTGCATGCTTTCATCATCATGTAATACTTGGAGCCAGGAGCTTGTTCTCCCTGGTCCATGGCTCTCCTTACTCCAATCCATCATCCATTCACCTACCAAAGTGGTCTGACAATATTAATATCCTCATTAGATAAGGAGAAGATAAACTCTAGTGACTCCTTATTGCATTTATTGCCAAATATAAAATGTGTTTGATATTCAATGCCTTTCTTTTTTTTTTAAAACTCTTACATTACATTTTAGAATTAATCCTGTGAATTGGTTCCAAGGCAGAAGAACTGTAAGGGCTAGACAATGGGGATTAAGTGATTTTTTTTTCCCAGGGTCACATATCTAGGAAGTGTCTAATGCTAGTTTTGAACCCAGGACCTCTTATCTCTAGGTCTTTCAAATATTTCAAGTTTGTTCTGAATGTAGCTTGTTTATACACAGTTGAGGATACATCCACATCCATAAGAGGAGGACTAGAAAGATCTTTTAGATCAGAGAAAAATTATTTTGAAGGACACTGAAAAGGAGATTCTTAACATTATTTCACATGAGCCTTGAAAGAGGTTGATGTGGTTGTCTATTATGCATAGAATATTTTATTGAGGAGAGTTCATTCATTAATTCAACAAATATTCATTGACCTAGTACTCCATGTGGTGGAAGACACTAGGATCAGCACAAAATGGTAAAATCTCTTTTCCTGAGAGCGTTTTTTTTAAAACACTTGCCTTCTGCCTTGGAATCAATATTGTGTATTATTTCCAAGGCAGAGCAGTAAGGGCTAGGCAACTGGGGTTAAATAACTTGCCTGGGGGGGGGGGGGTTACAGAGCTAGAATGTGTCTGAGACAAGATTTGATTCCAAGACCTCTCATCTCTGGGGACACAGCTAGCAAGTATCTGAGGCAATATTTGAACCCATCTCTAGATCCATTTTTCAATCTACTGAACCACTTAGCTGCCCCCTCCCTGAAGGCTTTTGAAACATATTTATCTCTTTTCAGTTAGCATGTTAAAATATTATCCTTATGCAGTAGGTGGAGATGGATCAAGGACACTCTAATTCTATCATTTTATGTAAAGATAAGGAGCAGAGTGATATTGTGGGAAGAGAAATGAAGCCAGAGCCAAGAGAATGTAGGTTTGAATTCTCTTTCTTTTTTTAAAATTTAAAATATAATGAGAGAGAGAGAGAGAGAGAGAGAGAGAGAGAGAGAGAGAGAGAGAGAGAGAGAGAGAGAGATGGGGGGAGGGATGCTATCTCAAGTCATAGACCAAAGACAGATACCCCCAAGGGATTACAGAGAAAATGTGGGGCACTGCCTCAAGTTAATGACCCAAGACAAATGCCCCAAAATTCACAGAAAAATGTACCTACTTATAGGAGAATCTTGATGCAATCAAGTCTCCCAGAAGGATGATAACATTGAATTCTGTTTCCGATTCTTTTCCTTTGATAACCAAAGGCAACTCTCTCCCTCTGAACCTCAGGTTCCTCATTTATAAGATGGGGAGAAAAAATAATGGTAGCACCCACCAGACAAGGATATTATTATGGACAAGTGAAATAATGCATGTGAAATACTATCTATGGTCAGGTGTTCTTACTATTTTCATGATGATGATGACGACTGTTATTATAAAACACTCTCTAGCTTACCTACCCAAATACTAGCCACAGTTGAATGAAATATCAGGATAGAGATTAGTCCTGTGTCAACATGGAAATCTAGAGATCCCCAGTTTATTTAGTTTGAGTGTAGAAACCCCAGGTTTTGACCTTGTCACAGGAGAGGTTTCCCCCTGAGGGAAGGTCCCTCTTTACTAGACAGTGAACTTCCTGGTAGTTTGGGTGGGAACAGCTAATCCAATCCAATATTAAGCATCCCTTTTGTCCCAATGGTTTCTCCCCCCTAGGCTAAAGTCCATGACCAAGGTGACCCAGCCCTAGGCTGAGTCTTTCCCTTTTGTGTCCATTGTAGGGCCCCAGCCCCTCACTATTATTCCTGTCTAGAAGTCTTCATTTTCCTTTCTTACTATTGTAAAGTCAATCAACTGTCCCTCTAATCCTAAAGCCCTCAGGTCATCTAGAGTGGTATATAGGTTCCCCAAGTTCTTTTGTTCCATCCTGAGTCAGTGGCACTCCCAGGGGCTGGTGACCTGGGCGTCTTGACTCTGTGCAGTCTTGGAAAGCAGCTCTATTGTCCCCTTTTCCCTTGATTAAAGAGTGATTTTGACTATTTAATAGTTCTTCCGTTTTTTCTAGTTGACACCTGCTTAGCATGTTTTCACTATGAGCTAAAAACTGGGGAGAAAAGAAGGAAAAACAGTAGATTTCCAAGAAGAATTCATTTTCCATTTCCTCTTGGTTTTCCTGAGAGTCAGAGTCAGTATATCTTAGAAAGTGGCTGGGAAGCAAGTGGGTCCTTGGATCTGGTGAAGGAAGTTTGAAGGTCACCAAGGGCATGGTCAAAAGCCCAGATGTTCCCTGTTTGACTATAGTCTTTGCTTCCACCTGGGTCTTCTCCCTTCTCTACTTCCAGGTGTTGGGAAATATTACTCTGGACATGTGTATGTATGTGTGTGTGCATATGTGTGTATGTATATGGTTCACAGTTCTTTGTGCCCTGCCTACCTTCCTCTCTCCTTTTTTACTTTGAACATGAATTTCCTTGAAACTAGTAGTTCCTTGGGGCCCCTGAAAGCTTTCATTGTTTCCATTATAATCCCCCTTTTCTAAGTGACAAATCCCTATCCGCCATGTTTGAAGCTTCTCTTTTGAAACCCTTCTTTGAGCATAGTCAATGCTGAAAGGAGGAACTTTTCCAAAAGAAAGGAAGGTTTTAAGGCTGCTTCAAAAGCTGTCAGAAGGGCTTGCTTTGTACCTGCTGCTTAAGATTCCTTTAAATCCTCATTGTTCTGGTGAAAGGTTCACTTTAGTTTTCAAATGCTCCCCTGGAACACTAATAACTTGCAAGACATATTTGAGAGCTAAAGAAAAGTAAGATGGGAAATATGGTCTCTGTCTCATGGCAGGTATCCAAGAGAAGAGACCTGTCATTCATATTTCTGTCTATCTGGCTATGACTACTTGGGCAGCCTTACACCTCATCACCATTTGAGTGGAGTACTATGATTTGGCAATGACCCACTGCTACCTTCTGACTCCTGACCAGACTGTGTTAGGACATACTTCCAAATACTCTTGCATGCCATGAGACTTTGGGAAGGTGTGGTCTAATGACCAGGATGACGACATTACCAAATCGGCCAATAGACTTGACTATAAAAGCCTTTGATGACCAGAGTGGGGGGGGGGGGGGCAGAATGGTGGTAGCATTTTTCTTCTTTGTTAAATACAAAGATCTATCTGGTACATTGTTTCACTTTAACCAATCATCTTGCCCAAACTTCAAAAAGTTTGTTCTACCTTGTATTCAATGAAAAAGTAGAAATCTATCCAACCATGTCTTTGCTGGATGGCATAAATGCCCCCCCCCCCATCCCCAACACATTTTGCCTTTCAGATGGCCCTGGGGGTTTGAAGTTTGGGTTATGGATTCATCAGGCAGGTTCTACCAAGCTGGAAAGACTTTGAGTGGAGTTCAGTGATGGAATCTGCCATCCCTCACCGACTACTGAGCTCATGAATTATGGACTGCTCCTTCCCAATAGGTTATCTGACCATGGTAACCTAGAAACAATTTCAACTAGAGAATGAAAATGCTTTTTTTTTTATGTTATCTTTTAGATTAAGCATGGCAATATTAGAGTATCTGCTTTAATAGCAAATTGCCACACCATTCAAGTGAGGTGAATTTGGATATTTTGTGCCATAAAATGCCTGCTAGGAACTGAAGCGAAAACTCTCTCCTAAAAGGAAAGACCATGACATCCTAATCAGATGAAAACAATTCTCTTTTTTTTCTCACTCGTCACATTCTGGATTCAAACCACATTTTTAAAGTGACAGAATAGATGGAAATGGCCAAGAATTAAAACCCACAATTAAATACAGTAGAAGAATTAATCAAATAAAAGAAGGACCAAATTTTTGTTATTACTTTGCAGACATCAGCTTGAATGCCCCAAAAGACTAGAACTTGAGATGCCAGAGAAGCCGTGATTGGAGGATTTCTGTTGAAGGCTGAAAGGATCACATGATTATTTGTGAATATTTCATTATTGTATCGATTCCCTGGGGAGACCATATTTTTTAGGAAAATGTAATTTAACAAAATTTTAAAATAGCCCTTGAAGAGCATGGGAAGAAGATGATCATAATCAGAATGTTTAGGATATTCTTCATTGCTGAATTCTTTAAAAGCTCTGTAATTGGAATCAATGACACTGAACAAAGAAAGCAATAGAACAACGTTTTTGCAATACCTCAGCTTCATGGAATTTAAAGTCGGAAAGGAGCTCAGAGGTCAGTTTCCCATCTCCCTCCATGCACAAATCCCATCTAAAAGATAGGTAGGACATTTCCTGGGTAGATTCCAGATTGAGAGCACCCACCTCTGTCCTTTTTTCTCCAGGACCTTCTGACCCTCCTCTGAATAGACTCACCTACCTCTAATACTTTCTCTGCCCTGACCAAACTCTTCCACACTATGCCTCCAAATGTTCCTGCCTTCTGTGCCTCTTGGGGCCTCAAGAGATAAAATATATCACCACTCGCCCCAACTGGACCCACAAGGAAGGCCTTCAATAGCGTAATCATCCACCTCTCTCAAAAGAATCCTCTCTTCCCTGTTGGAGTAACTGGTGAAACAGTTCAACTCTACACTGTCTGCAATGTTTAAATCTCTTTTTATCCCCTTGTTTTTTCACCAAGCAGGCTTTGCCAAACCCCAATCTAGGCTCACTCTCCACCTTCCACTGTTCTTATTAGCATGTTTCTGGACACAGTTGGAGCAAATCATCAAGCCACACTGGCTAGGTCCATTATAGTTTTTTGTTTTTGTTCTTAATTGAATTTCAATCAAGTCCTCCCACAGCAAGTTAATCCTTTTATGCCTCCTTTATCATTTTGTTACTTCAGGCTAGTACCAAAACTTTTGATTGCTTAAAAAAAAAAATCCCAATGGTCTTGGCAGCAGCTGGGTGGCTTAGTGTATTGAGAGCCAGGCCCAGAGATGAGAGGCTCTGGGTTCAAATATGACCTCAGATACTTCCTAGCTGTGTGACCCTGGGCAAGTCACTTAACCTCCATTACCTAGCACTTACTACTCTTCTGCCTTAGAACCAATACATAGTATTGATTCTAAGATGGAAGGTAAGGATTTAAAAAAAAATCCTTAGTCTGTCTTAAAATTGCTACTAAATATCAGTTTCAAGGCAGAAAAGTGGTAAAGACTAGATAATTGGGGTTAGGTGACTTGCTCAGGGTCACACAGTTAGGAAGCATCTGAATCCAGATTTGAACCCAGGACCTTCTATTTTCTGGCCTGGCTCTCCATCTACTGAGCCATATAACTGCCCTTCTTTTTCATTGCTTCTTTAACTTTCCCATTGAACCCCCTCTTCTTATTGTAGGACTTTGCTTCATGCTTTACTGGGAAAAAAAAATTGATGTCCCTTACATAGTTTCCTCTTTTCCCTTCTTCCACTATTTTCTCTTTCATCCCTGTCTCACATGAAGAGGTGGTCCTTCTTGCCAAGGCAAACCCCTCTATATGAATAAAGCAATCCCATTCCTGTCTATCTTCTCCAGCTGAATGTCTCCTACTGTCATTCCCACTCTTTCACTAATCTTTAATCTTCCCTTGCCTGACTTCCTGTTGCCCACAAACTCACTCATCTTCATGTTTAAAAGACCTTACACTGCCCGCTCGCTCTCATGTCCTCCCCTTTGTGGCTCAATCCTTTTACAACACCATCTATACTTGCCTCCCCTGCCTCTCCTCTCACAGAATTCTGAAGTCTCTCCAATCTGATTCAGCTGAAACTACTCTACAAAACCATGACATTTCCAAACCTCAGTCCTCCTCCTTTGACCTTGTTCTTCATCCTCTTTTGAATAATGTCCTTCCCTAGCTCTCCTTCTATCCTTTGATCCCTCTCCATTAATTAGTCTTCTTAGTGATATCTTCATCCCAATCACACTCACAAACCATGAGTCTCCTTTTATCCTGGGTCCTTTTCTCTTATCTCTTCCTGTGGCTCCTGTGGTTCTCATCAGCTTCCAAGGGTCAATGACCAACTCTATGTAGATGATTCCCCAATCGATCTGTCTGTTTCCAACCTCTTCTCTAAATTCTTATCTCACATGGCCAAGTTTATTTTAGCCAGGTAAAACTTGCAGGCATCTCAAATTCAACATGTCCAACAGATACCAGTATCTTTCTCTTAAACCACCCCTCTTCCCAAATTTCTTTTTACTCTTTGCCAACCATTCTCAGTGTTCGTTCACCATCCTTCACCTTTCTCTCTCACTCACTCCATATATCTAATCTGTTATCGAGTCTGTTTTCTATTTTCACAACATCTCTGCTATCTATTCCCTTCTTTCTGTTGACCCAGAAAGTCTAGCTCAAGACTAGTCAGGTATAGTTCTCTGGCATCCCATCAACCTGCTAGAATACGTTCAGGTTGGATAAGCAAGTCAGACCCAGATCAGGGAAGGAGAATGCTTGCTACTGTAACAATTAAAATAGTTGAAGGCCTTAAATCGTTGTAGATATAAGAGTGGGAGCCAAAAACTGTTATAATTAAAATAGTTGATGTCATAAACTGTAGTGAGTTAAAATGGTGGAAGATATAAATTGTGATAGATATAAGAGAGGGTGAGTAAATTTGACCACAGAAATATGTTTCACTACAGTGTCTTGGTTTTTAAATAAAATATAAGGTGGTTGCCAGGGAAATATTCCCAATTATTTAAATACCCATGTCAATTGGGTTTTATAGAGATTTTAATTAATAATACAATGAGTAATCAAAGAAAGAGAGAGAGAAAAAAAGTATAAGTATGAAGGGCCTTAAGCCAATATGGCCTAGACCTGAGTCTTAAGAGAGAGAGAATCAGTTAGTCTTTTATCACTCACCATAAGATTTGTCCAAGTAAGGGATTCAGAGGGACAGAGTCTCCCCAGAGGGAGTTCCAGCCAGAGTCAGCCTCCTTTGAGAGACCTCCTTAGAGAATTCCTCCAAGAGCTCCTCTCAAGCGATCCTCATAAGAGCCTTCTCCAAAAGGATTGTACTTCAAGAAATTCTGCTTTTTCTTATATGGGGGTTTTCTCCTATGTCACCTCCCCTAAGTCCTTACATCTACCAATCACAGTAGACGTTTTTCCAAAGGACAACCCATTCTAAAAACACTGCTGGGTCGACTAATCCCTTTAGTAAATTTGAACCAGAGAAAACACAGCTGAGTTGACTAATCCCCTCAAGTGAAAACCTGCCCGACCTTTATAGGTACCTAGCATCCCATTGTATCAATTCTAAAAACAGGCATGGCTCAAAGAACTCCCTGCCTCATCATAAGCATGGGTCCAAGTACTTTCATTGTTTAGCAAGGAGTTTTCTCCCCTAAAGCAGTCTTAAGTATGGTGGAGTAGAGGTCCTCCCATTTCTGATCCTGGCGAGTTCTCACATCAAAATGGGGAATGTTTCCAGTAGGGAATTGTTCCAATGGAGAAGTCCCCGATGAGGAAATTTTTAACATTCACAAGTCTGAGAAATTTCAAGATTTACACTACATAGATCATGTTGTATTAACTTTTTGTGTATATGTTGCTCTATTCCACTCCTTCTGCTCCCAACTCCAAATAATCTCTTTGTGGGTCAGGACTCTTTCTTTTTTTTGACTTTGTACTCCTTTACCAAAGACAGTGCTGGGCACAGAGTCAGTACTTAATAAATTCTGCCATTTGAATCTACTTCCCCTTCTCTCCTTTATCTCTATCTCTATCTCTATCTCTATCTCTATCTCTATCTCTATCTCGATCTATGTCTATGTCTGTATTGATATTGATATCTATAGCTGTGTCTATATCTATGTCTATGTCAATATCTATATGTCTATATAAGATATAGTGGTCTAAATAAGATATAGACATAGATATAAATAGAGATATAGTGGGCCATAGTCATTAGCTACTTGAATGCTGTGGGTTGAAATGGGAGCTACTTAAGGAAATTTTCACACAAGATTGAAATTCATTCACTAAAACTCATTCTAATAAAATGAAAAAAAAATCATCACCAGTGAAAGTTCTACAACCTTATTTCTAGTGACTATTGGTTCCTGAAGAATTCTGTTAATGAAAGATAATCCTACCTTTTGAAATGTCGAACCTTTGTCTTTGCAGCAAGAAAGCAAATCCATCCTGGCACAGAGCTCCATTTCTACCTCCTTCCTTCCCTACCTGGATCTCTATTTTCTATTTTATGGGAACCAGAGACACTATCCTATAATTCTGGATATTAACCACTGACTCCAAAGTCCAAAGAATACAATGATCCAAGATCCAATTCTGTATAACAAGTTTAGAATCCTTGCTTTTTGCACAGTTTGAGCCAACTAAGAAAATGTGTCCCAAACCTCTAGCCGGCTGAATTACACATCTGCTCCAGGGGAAGAAAAAAGAGCTCTTTTTTCAACGATTAATTTTAATTTTCCACATAACATCCATCGTCTTCTCCCTCATCAAAAGCTAAGCTGATGAAGAGCTAAGTGCATCTGAGCAACACCAAGGTGGCTGCTCTGCACAGCTGTGCATATTCTAGCTATTTATACCTTTTACATAATCAATTTACTTGCTATATAAGATGTCTGTGCATGCATCATACACTGTATGCACTTATATATGCATATATTTATATAGATGTAAAATTATTAGTGGAAGAAAGTAGGAATTACCACATTTGTGAAGGGAGTAAAGAATTCTTGCTAGCAAAATGTCTCCTTCCAATCAGTGCACAAAACAGGGTAACAGATGGTGACAGTAATTACATGACTTTATCCCTATCCTGATTAATATGGGAACAGTGAGTATAATGTCAGTGTTGAGTCAGGAAGACTTGAGTTCTGATCCTGCCTCAGTTACCCATGAACTGTGTGGTCCTGGGCAAATCACTTATCCTTCCTCAGCCTCAGTTTGCTCATCTCTTAAATGAGATACTATATGTAAAGTGCTTTGCAAACTTTAAAGTTTCTTCTTCTTCTTATAAAACTAATTTATTAAGATCTTTGGGCAGAATCTTGTACTAGACTCAAGACCTAGAGCAGGAACCTAGTGATAATCATGGACTTAATAAATGCTTATTAACAAATTGTTTGACACTCATTTCTTCTATCTGGAATATTCTCTCCCTTTACCTTCCCCTTAGAGAATTCCTAACTTTTTTCCTTCAAAACATTGCTCAGGTATCATGTCTTATACAAGCCTTTCCCTAATCCCCAATGATTATTAACACTTCCTTGTATGTGAAATTACTCCTTATATACTTTTTTGTGATGTATTCTGTTCGGTAAAATATAAGCATCTTGAAATGAGGAATTATTTCCCAAGATCAGAGACTTAGAATTTGTTAGGACCATAAAAGCCTCCATAATAATTGAGGAAATTGAGACAAGGTGATTAAGTGACTTGTCCAAGGTCACATGGGTGGTAGGGAGGTAATTGAGGGAAGATTCAAATTTAGGTCTTTTTGATCCAAAGTCCAAAGTCTTCAGAATCTCACTTGGGATCTGGTACTCAGAAGATGCTTAATAAATGCTTGTTCATTTTTTAAATTTGCTTTTGGAAGACAAAACAGCCAGAGCAGAGTCTACAACAGCAACTTGTTTATTCTCTTTTTCCAACAGTGCCTGCCTATGGTTGAAGAAAGCTGCAAGAATAAAGGAACAGGGCTTGAAAAAAGGAATAAAGAAAGTGGTAAATATCTGAGTTAGCCAGCAGAAGAGAGGGAATAGGCAGGAAGCTGAGGCACAACAGGAAAAAAAGCAAAGAGAGCATGTAAGGTCAAAGTGAGAGCGAAGAATGAAGGCAAGAACACAGGTGAGAAGATGGGCATTTGTCCAAAGGGATTACTGAAACCAAAGCAAAGTGAGCGCATAAAGGAGCAAGAGATGGGGCTACTTATTCATAAGCCAAAAATCTGAAGTCTGAAATTTTGCAAAGATGGACAGAAAGCAGTGTAGGACTTGAAGGAAATTCATTTGGTGGTAGTATTTGGTTGTTTCAGACTCTTTGTGACCCCATTTGGGATATTCTTGTCAAAGATATTGTAATGCTTTGTTGTTTCCTTCTCTAACATATTTTGCATATGAGGAAACTGAGGCAAACAGGGTAAAGTGATGTGCCCAGTCACACAAGGCAGGTCTTCCTGATTCTAGACTCAAAGGAATGAATAGAAAATCACAAAGATGAATTTATAAAACAAATCATTAGGCTAGGTTGGAGAAAAAAGCATGCACAACTCATGGAAAAGTAAGCAGAATTCCATGCAAGAAATATTGCTTTTGTTTTTAGCTCTGATTATGAAAGGTGGAGGACATATGTATGAGGAAATGTCTTGAGCATCACAGAATCCCAGAAACGGCACCAAGCATGTAGAGTTCTATTTCCCCTCTGGCTACTTGTTTGCTAGATGGGAACAGGAGACCAAAAGAATGACATCCAAACATTTGTGTCTTATATCAGTAGAGGAAGCAACCACAAAAACTGAGAGCATTTCTCCAGTACCGAATGGCTCACAGTCCTTCCGCCTGACAAGGATTTGGGGGATGAGTAGTACAAGGGCTCTCATACTCCTTGGCCACTCAGAGAAATGAGGCAGCTTGTCCCAGGCCACTGGGCATGCAAGTTTCAGAGGCCAGTCTTACACAGCTCTTCTTGCCCTCTTGTCTCTGCTTTGCTAGTATTAGGCGATGCTCTCTCCTTGGTGCTGCTGGGTCAATCCATCAGCATTTCTCATGTGGCAGACACAGGATCCAAAGACAGAAAATGATCCAGCCCCTGCCCTCAGGGAACTTCTATGGTTAGTATTGTTTATGCCTGATGCTCACATGGAGACTTCCAGATTCATCTCAAACCTTAATATCTGCTTCGATATTCCACGCAGGCATTTTCTTCTCATGAATAATATTTTTATTCAACATCCTTCCTCAAAATGGAGCTTCTGGCCTTGGTTCAAAATTTGAAGATGCCTGGGAACTTGGTGTGTTCCCGTAAGGTGTTAGTATTCTAGACACCCTATAAAACACATGATTATTTACTTAATCTTTTTGGCGAGCTTTTATTGACGTATGCTAAGAGGCATATGTGTTATCTCATGATATTTCAAAGGTAACAATGCCTAGCTCATGCAGCTGCTGATTTTAGCAGAATTCATTTCCTCTGAGCTAAATCCTGGAACTCAAAACACGGACAGTGATCTATGCTGGCCCCTGGCTGTCAAATGTTTATGCTTTCACGCTTTCTTTAGGAAACTGAAAATTTATGCCAATTTGTGTCAAATGAAATCCAAATCCTGAACTAGGATTTACGTATCCACTCAAAACAATTCTGATTCTTACTCTGCACAGGTCTATGATCTGGGCACAAACTGGCAGAAGATCTGGTCCTTGCCATGTCTTCAAGAAGTTTTTCTATTGTCTTTTCTTTTTTTGGAGGGGCTGGGAAGAGCCTGACCTATCACTTCATTAATTATGTAGGGCAGTGGAATCCAACTCAAATAGAGTGCCATTAAGTCATACACAAGGATCCCTGTGAGCTATGTATTGGTTTAGAAAACTATGAAATAACACCATCCAGTTTCTCTTAGAGCTTTATTTATTTTTGTTAACTATTTTCCAATCCAATTTTAATCTGGTTAAGGAGCATTATGAGGGTGGTGGGCTGTGTGTGTCTACACCTCTGGTGTAGGTAGGGAACTTTGGGAAAGGAATTCTAAAAACTGTTCTGCAACTTAAAGTCTGAAATATGAGAAAGGAGAGACAGATAGACAGAAATGGACCTATGGAACATACAGAGAGTGGTTCTAGAGCTGCCATGTTAGAAGCCCCAGCCTTTTGGGGCTATGTCTAGAAACCCGATGAGTGTCCTCCACTGTCCCAGTAGGATTCGACCTGCCAGTGGGAGGAGGAGCCCAGGAAGTGAGCCCAGGGGGGATGCTCCAGTCCTAAGGGCAATTTCAGTGTCAGTTCAGGGACCAAGGACTCATAGACTCATTCTATGAATTGTTGCTTGCCAAATGCTTCAGGGCATCTTGATGGTTCCCTAGGCAACCTGTATCCCAAAGTGGTGGACCAATTTTCTCCAGGTCACACAGCTGATAAATGTTTGAGCCAGGATTTGAATGCAAGTCCTCTGACCCCAATGGGTCATGTTCTTCCCATAGGAGCACATCATCAAATATAATTTCCATTTCGTTACACTGACCTTGGAGAGATTTGAACCAGAATTGCTCATGTAAACAGTCACTGACCTGAGAAATCCTTAAAATATAGTCTCTTATAAAATGTTAGCTATTTCCTCTCCATGTTTTTTTGGGGAAGATTTATTTTAAAGAGAAAAATAATTATAAATGTAATTTCTTTGTATATGATATAGATTTACCCATATAGTTTTCTATAGACATTATATACATATACATATATACACATATATGTACATATGGGTGTCTGCATATATATAAGACAAAGAAGGGAAAAAGAGGTCTTGAAAGCACTGCACTGATCTCAAAGCTTTGGCAAAGAGAAGATTCCAAATGCAAAGCATCAGCTCCTCCCTGGTGCTCATTCCTCTTTTTCCTCTTCTCTCAGAACTCCTGGCATCTCCTTGGAATGTGGGGGAACAGATTGGTGTTTTGCATGCAGCAGCCAATAGGTGGTGCCGCTGGCCTGTGTGTCCAGCTCGCCTCCCATGCTTCCTTAGGGGGATGGCAAAGCCAACTGGATGCCTTTCTTCGCTGGTGAAGAGCACAGCCTGGCGGGATGAGGTAACCACCTTCAATCAGTCAATAGCAGTCTATTGCTGATGGTTGGCTCCAGGTGAAATAAACTGCCTTGAAACAGACGGCTCTATCTCCCATGTATGGGACACCCAAAGCTCTAGGGCTCCCTCCTGTTTCTAAGCCTTCCCACACTGGGAAAGATTGCTGGATTTTGAGTCCACAGACTTGGGTTCGAATCTCACCTATGATGTTTACTATCTCTGTGACCTTTCCTAAGTGACCTCTCCATTCTTAGCCTCAGTTTCCTTATCTGTAAAATGATGAGGTTGAGCTAGATGGACTCTCAGCTCTTCTCCAGCTCTGCCTAGAATCCAGCGCCAATCCCTTTACAAATGAATGGAATCTTGAGAAGCTAACAGAACGGTCCAAGGTCACACAGAATAGTAGCAGATGGGCTAGCTGAGATTTGCACCCAGATCCTCTGGTTCTAGTGGTCTTTCCATTACACCACATAACAGCTCTGAGGGAGACACTGGATTTTACAATGAGAAGTGATTTCCATTTTCTGAGACCTTCAGGAAACACATCTGGGAAAATGATAGGATCTACCCCTCCACCTCCCAAAAAAAGCCTGGGGGGGGGTGAATTATGACCAGAAACAAGACTCATTGGAACTTTTCTGTTCATAATCGAGGCATCCTAGCCCTGAGAGCTGGAGAGAACATTGAGGACCATTGGATTGGGCCCCTTTCCCAGAATGGAGAGGAGGAAACCTCTCTGATGGGGCAGGAATCTCTCTGAGGCCAGGCAGTGAGCAGTGGCCCTTCCAGGATGAGCATCTGGGTCCCCTTGCTCCCAGATATTCATTCTGTTCTTATTCCAGGGCCCCTCTAAGGAACAGTGCTTTTGCCTAAGCCTTGGGTCAAGCCTCTCTGCGGCTCTTAGGTCCATATTCCCACCTGTAGTGATGGAAAACTCTTCTGCACTCAGGACTTCCTACAGGGTAAAAATCTTAGAAACAGCCCTTAATCACACCAGTTTGGTCACAACTCAGAAAGCTGTGCTGCAGTTTGGAGTGGAATGAAGTCATCGCAGTCAGGGCTGCTCAGGAGATCCTCTACCTCAGGGAGGGGTTGTGCTAAGCAAATCATTTCCCCTCTAATACTGTTTCAAGAACAATAAACTCATTTAGAGTCCAGCTGTTTCAGCCTTTAAAAGACAGAGGAGCGAAGTGAGCCAGCAAGAAAAACTCAATTAAGAGGGGCAGTGAGCTCACATCTGCTTTTCCTCTCACTGTGGCTAGAATTCTGGAGATGACCCACAGGATCTGGGAGCATGACGGGAAGGACCTTCCGGATCTCTGGCTCGTCTTTGCTGCCTCCCCCAGCCTCTCCCACTCTGGAGAGGGGAAGATAACAAAGACTATCATCACTCCCATGGCCGCCATATGTTTTTTAAGTCAACCTGTGAGCCAATGACTTTAACAGCTGTGTGCACATTGTTGAGGAGCTTGGAATTTGGAGATCTACCAACCCTTTACCTGACCTGTCCTAACAAAGCTGCCCCTTGGGGAGAGTCCTGCTGAATGTGGTTCAGAAGCAGGGGATACCCTGGGTCTGGTGGTCCAATGATCTTAACCTGATGTTCATTAATTAAAAAAAAAAAAAGTCGTTGTTGGAGGTGCAGCCAGGTGGCTCAGTGAATAGAGAGCCAGGACTAGAGATGGGAGATCCTGAGTTCAAATCTGAGCTCAGATACTTCCAAGCTATAGGACCTTGGGCAAACCACTTAACTCCAATTTTCCATGCTTTACCATTTTTCTGCCTTAGGACCCATATTTATTTATTTTTCTAAATTTTATTTATTTATTTTAAATTAATTAATTTATTTGGAATATTTTTCCATGGTTACATGGTTCATGTTCTTTCCTGTTCTCTCCTCCCTCCTCCTGAAGCTGAAAAGCAATTCCACTGAGTTATACATGTATTATAGTTCAAAACTTATTTCCATATTATTAATATTTGCAAGAGAGTAATCTTTTAAAGTCAACATCCCCAATCATATCCCCATTGACCCATGTGATCAATCCTGTGTTTTTCTTTTGGGTTTCTGCTCCCACGGTTCTTTCTCTGGATGTGGAGAGCTTCTTTCTCGAAGTCCCTCTGGATTGTTGGAACCAATATTTAGTATTGATTCTAAGATGGAAGGTAAGAGTTAAAAAGTTTTTAATAATTATATTTCAATATAATCACCTTCTTTCATAATCCTATGTATTTTCTTCTAGGCTTTTAAAAATATACCTCTGAGGAGTACATAAGTTTTGCCAGACTTCCAAAGGGATCCATGATGCAAAAAAGGTTCCCTTGTCTAGGAAGGGGCTCTCATATTCTCAATGTAGGGTGTGTAAAGGTGAACCCCATTTATTCTATGCAGTGAAACTGTTCACTTTGACCCAAGGACAAAAATTCAAGGTTTTGTCCTTTTCCTGTGGTCAAGTTTTGGTAAATTACTTTTGTTTTTTAATAAATAAAACTACAATTTCAATGTATGGAACAGAAAGAGTTCACACCCACTGAGTGGATCAGGAAAGCTAAATATTGATTACCAAGAAATCTGGACAGAGACAATGCCATCCTTTGTTGGTCCACTTCTGTTCCTGGTTTCCTAAGGGGAAAGGAAGCATCTTTTTGTTTCCTCCCATTTAAAAGACCAGAGCAAGCTTGGATCTTCTCCCTCCTGGGTATTATGCATGCTTATTGTAGACATGTTCATCATGATTGTTAAAATAGTCAGCACAGTGAGGTGACCGATATCAATATGTCTTTGCCAAAGGGTCCCTTCGATGGATGCCCCACTGAAGTATCAGTATCTCCAACAGTCTTCCCAAATCAGAAATCAGGTATGAGCCCTAAAGGTTGGCAGAGCAAAGGTCAGAGAAGATCCTCAATACATTGACCATTGGGGTGTGAATTCTTTGGCCTCAGTGACACAGGAAGACCATCTCACAAGGAGTCAAAGGATTGACATCTCCATCAGGGAGCAAAGGTCTACATAGGTAAACCATCGATATGATCTTGGATCCTCGAAGTAACCAAAAATATTATCATCTAGTTATATAATCCTGTGCAGGGGTTCTCAACCAGGTGTCCATGAACTTATACATATACATATATATATATATATAATTTATTCCCTTTGTGATCTTTTGCATTTTATTTTTTGTATTTTTTTTGAGAAAGGCTCCAGTCACACAAAAACAGTTGAGTCCCTGATTTATCATTTAGAAGATGCATTCACAAAAAGGCCATAGATGTACAGATGGAAGTGACCTTAGAATGCATCTAGACCAGCCCCCTCATTTTACAGATGAGGAAATAGACCCAGAAAGGTTAAGCTAATTGTTCAGTTGTAAAAAGTACTTTGTTCTTATTGTTTTGGCTCCATTATTTTCAGTCAGGTCCTATTCTTCATGACCCCATTTGGGGTTCCCTTGACAAGGATGTTGGAATGGTTTACCATTTCCTTCATAGCTCATTTTACAGATGTGGAAACTGAAGCCAACACAGATAACTGATTGGTCCAGAATCACACAACTAGTAACAATCGAAAGCAGAATTTGAACTCAGGTCTTCCTGACTCTAGACCAGATACCACTATCTGACTTCATGAGAAAAAGACAAAACCCCAACAAAACTCCTGCCCTCAAAGAGCTTATATTCCATTGAGGGAGACAACATGTACATATATAACATGCATACATAGACTTATCCAAGTACTTCAAAAAACAAAAACAAAGAAAACAACTTATTTAAGGGGAGGGCCTTGGGTGCCAGGGGATTCACAGAAGATGTAAGGGATTCAATGAATACCATCAGCAACTCGTATACTCTCTTGCTTGGTTTCTTGATTTCTTTGTTGGTTCCTTTGTTTTGTTTCTTTGTTTATCTCTTTCTTCTTACCTTCCATCTTAGAATCAATATGGGGTATTGGTTCCAAGACAGAATAGCAGTAAGGGCTAGATAATGTGAGTTAAGTGACCTGCCCAGGGTCACTTAGCTAGGGTATGTCTGAGGCCAGATTTGAACCCAGGGTCTCACACCTCCAGGCCTGGCTCTCAATCCTCTAAGCCCCCAATACTGTTTCTTTTATGTGAGTGTTTTGCACTGTTGTTACACCTTCTCATTCACGACTGACATCTCTGACTGATCTGTTGGAAGTCTATTCTCTCCAGCTTGAGCTTTTTTCAAAACATGGACCTTTCTGATGATTCCAATGCAGTCTGTTAGACAGCATTAAACAAAGAAAATATAAAAATAAATAAAAAAGACAGCATTAGGCAAAGTCTTGGGGATCAACAATGGCTTGTTTACTCATTAAAAAAAGAAACAAGGGAAAATGCCCTTTGAATTTGATTCTATCTTATGTGGGAAGAGATACCGAGGGCAATACTAAGAATAGCCAAACAATAAGTTGGACATTGTCCAGGAGAGAACCCAGGAAGAGCCTGGGATGGCCAGTGAGCTAGAGAGGAGCTCTGCCAAGGATGGGGAATTCCATGTGGGAAATCTGTTGAAGGAAGACCTCCATGAGTTTCTTTTCCAGGAAATTTTTAGGCTTAGATAGTGGGTGGTGCTAATGGAAAAGGGCATAAGTCAAGGAAACAGGTTTAAAATAAACATCCCCAATCCTGGGCATTATTATGAGCTCAAAATATATTTCCACTTATCTATTTATAGTTTGGGCAACAGGAACAGAACATGCACTGTGATAATGACAGAGAGCAGTTGCTTTTGAAGGCTGCCTTTGTCCTATTAACTCTTACCCGAGGCATCCCCTTGGCATTGCTGAAATCAATGGGAGTCAACTGGGTTTGAGGGGAAGACATAGTGGACTTGGAGTCACAAGAGGTCTGAGTTCTAGTTCTATGATTTTCACTTGCTGACTTTATACCCCTGGGCAAAACACTTAATCTCTTTGCCTCAGTTTCTTCCTCTATAAAATGGTGATAAAAATGGTACCTTCCTCATAGGGGAAATAGTTTGCCATCCTAAATCTTCACATAAAATATCAGCAATTATTAAAGTTACTATAAAATAATAAATATAATTTTATAATACTTTAAGGTTTACAAAACACTTTATACATTATCTCAGAGTAGTCAGGATCAAATGAAATAATGTATAAAGTGTTTTGCAAACCTTGAAGTACTATGATTACTCCCATTTTAGAGATGAAGTGACTGAGACTAAGAGAGGTTAAATGACTTGCACAGGATCCACAGCTAGTGTCTGAAGCAGGATTTGAATTCATGTCTCTCTAGCTTCACATCTGGTCCTCTTTCAACTTAATTATTGTAATATGTCGACTGTCATTACTCTCAAAGGTCAGTGGGCTTAACTTTTCTTCTGCCTCACATCCTTCAAGCAATTGACAAACATTTATTAAATAGTCATTTTGTGCCAGATGTCCCATTTGGTGCTAGAGAGAGAGACAAAAATGAAACCAGTCCCTGGCGTCATGTGGCCCAGCCTTTATCTTTTAATTCAGTTCCACTTGCTTCCCAAAGGTTTGTCAATACTACCCATCCTTGTAGGTCCAAATCTTAGGAGGACCACTTCTGGTGCACCTATAAGGAGCTGTAATGCTATAATGTGCATCACCATGTTGCAACTAACTCCCTGGGGCATTAGGCTATCCCTAAAAGGAATCAATGCTTGGTGGTCAACCTTCAAGGACTTAGAGAAAACAAAATGAAAACATGTGATCCAGAGGTTCCTTTAAGGGGCCAAATAGCTGGAAAGAATCTGATTGAGCAGGAATGCCAGTTCTAAGGGAAAAATGACTATGGTGTTATATGGGGATGTGCTGAACCATACTGTGACCTAAGAGCAGCATGGCATCATAGGGTCCTGAACTACTCCTGATGCCACCTCTTTGGATTACACGTGGATGCTCACATGGGCAGAAGGTCAAGTTCCTTAGCATGCTGGTGCTGCTGTATGTAACCAGACATCAGTACTGAAGTGTCCTGAATGTTCTCTGATTATTCTATGGAAAGTGAGAGCTGCCTATGAAGCCACAAGAGCCACATAGATACTTCTGCTGGCTCATGCAATGAATGGAATTCTCCAGAGACAGTATATCTTAATTACAAGTTAATTTATTAATCCACCACTCAGGAAAACCTAAAATGACCAGCAGAATCCCTCCCCAGTCTGAACAGGAATCAATGAGTATGAGTGGGGCAAAAAGAAAGAGAAGTCCTCTGGCAGATGTTTTATAGACCCTTTGTGACTGCATCCCTCTTTCCTTCTCCTGGGTATTCCAAGACATCTCTGACTGGTAAATAGCCACTGAGAAAGTGGACTTCGAGACCTCAACTCCTCCCTCATTGCTTCATCACAGGCAGAAGCAGGTTTCAGGAAGAGGCTGTATAATTAGAATCTGCTCCCCAGGACTCTAAATCCCAGCATCCCATTTTTGTTCTCATGTTACATCCTTATTTTTTGGAGATGAAGTTTTGTGTAGCTCCTCCCCTCTCTTTTCCTGCCAATGTGGCTGGGAGAGTTCTTGTGTACAGATAAATAAGGAGCAGGTCTCTACCCTACCTTGTAATAAAAGCCAGTCCAGTGAGATACTTTGAGACTTGGGAGTAAATTACTTGGAACCTGGCTGGCTTTCAAAATCTGAGATTCAAGAAAGACTTTGCAGGAGAATCATTGCCATTCAATGTTAATTTTCCACTCTCATCATATGTCCTCTTTTGCTGCAGATCACAACATCTTCACACTCTATCACCTTGTGTAACATTCTCCCACTCATTCCCCTTGGAGCAGACACCCAATGATCCAGAGAGCACCCTCTGCTTCTTGCAATATTCCATTGGCCACAGGGAAAGGCTCACGTTGTGCATGCATTTTCACTCTGTCTTCTTAACTGACTACTCCACTTCTGTATCAATCATACTTATTCAAGGATCACTTAATGCCATTGATGCACACACACACGTTCTTGGATCACTGATAATATGAGGTGACCTACCTTGGCTCGCTATGTCTACTTTCTTGGGCTTTTGAGTTTTCTGCAGTTCTGATTCTTCTAGCACCATGGCAATCTGTGATTTGTGTATCAAATAGGCTGACCAAAGGGGAAGTTACCCGAAGTGGCTGCTGCTCAACCCCTAAAGAAACAGGCAATTTCCTAACTCTGATTGCAATTCAACCCCTTTCTTGCCCAAGGTCACATAATGTAGTAGAGGCATGGGGAGAGAGAGAGAACTTGCAAGAACCAAGGCTGGAGATCTAGCTCTAGCTGTCAATCAAGAGAAGGTTCCAACAGAATGTTCCCAGGAGTGGCAGTTGGGGGCTTGCTGGCCACACTGAGAAGAGAAAAGGCTTTTGGACTTTGTCTCTGGCTCTGAGCAGTTGAAGTTGACAAGAAGGAGAAACTTGGCTTTTGAGTTGGTTGTCTCTTGAAGAGAGTTGAGCTGACTAGGAGAAACTGAGAGACTTTGAACTTTGTTTTTCTTTCTGGGATTGAGCTGAGAGACCTTGATGATTTTGTGAGAAAGAAGAAAGAAAATTTAAAAGGCTGTTGTCCTCCATCTCCCTAACTGTCTAAGAGTCACAGTTTGTGACTGGACTACTTTCTCATTGCTTGATTTAGATTAGGGACTTCCTCATCCCTCTTACCTCAGTTTCCCATCCTGTTATCCCAATAAATCCCTTGACTGAGAAAGCAACTAGAATATCTTTATAGTTCACTAAGGAGGGAGGGAAGAAGCAAAAGGCTTCAAGAAGATTGGGAGGTGAGGGAGGCAAAAGGAGAGGGTTGGTTAAGGGAGGGAATGAGGGAGGAAGGAGGTTAGGAAATAGATTGATCCATCAGCTATCAGTAGGGATCAATAGGCAGAACACCAGAACAAACTCCAGAGCAGTCCCTTGTGTACCAGCATCCCTGTGTGGCATCCCTCAGCGTCTCTCATTCCTATCTCCATTACAAATAAGCAGCCTCAGGTTCCTGTAGCAGCTCTCTCTAGTCACAGTCAGAGAACAGCAGTCATTGTAAGAAGAATCAGTTTCACTCAGTTTACCTTCTCTATTGTAACAAGAAACAGTTTCCCCTCTGTTTACTTCAACAAGTAATAGTTTCCCTCAGTTTACATATTCTATTTCACTAGCTAGTAAGTTGGAATGAACCCATTTCTCTTACCTTCAAGTCTAACCCTCTTTCTACCAGGCATAGAGTCACCATTAGAGTGCCTCCCCTCAGTCTGTTCTTAAATATTTCAGAAATGTGTATGGGGAGGGGTGGGGTGAGGACACAACAGATTTCCCTATAAGAAAGGATTTTTCCAGCATCTATTTTAAAATGCCCACTTTGGGGCAGCTTAGATGGCTCAGTGGATAGAGAGCTAGGTCTGGAGGGAAGATCACTCAGTACTAGAAGTCAAGGAAGGCACCATTTGGCAAACAGAACCTGAATTTGGGAGCTGTCCCATCTTCTAGTAATCCCTCAATTCATAACACCTGCTGGGGGCTTCTCTTACCCCAAGGGTTCTTATCCTGCATTTGGTGAACTATTAAAATTTTTTGACAACTAGATTACAATATAATTGACTTTCTTTGTAGGCTTGTATATACTATTTTCTGCCTTTAAAAACATGATTCTGAGACATGGTCAATACATTTGCCAGACTGACAAAGCCTATGGCATAGTAAAAATCTCCAAAGTTCTATCTTAGCAAATACAGATATAGAAATTAAATAAATGGTGCTCACAAATATCTATCCTCCCTCAAGCACCACTGATTAGGGGCACTTAGAGTCTACTCTTCTATGGAGAGAGGTGGAGTTTGGTCTTCAGTGGTTCAAAATAGGAAACATTAGAAGCTCTGAATTGTAGATAAGTTGTTGTGTTGTATAAACGGAGAAGAATTCCATACTGGGAAGGCATTTCCTTTATTGATGAAATCATAGGAAAAACCAAAGGTTCTTAACCTTTTTAAAATGATAGACCCCTTTAACAGTCTGGTGAATCCAATAGGTCCTTTCTGAGACTAATTTTTATTTGGGTATTATTTATTAATTAATAACTATTATTTGTTTATTAATACATAATATATTATCTTTATGTTACTATAAATAATTTATTATATATTTACATATAGCATTTATTGTTTATTTAGAAAAATATAAATATTATTTATTGCTAATATAATTATTTAATTTGTTTCATTATAACATTTATAAATATTTGTTTATTTATTTACATTTCTTTAAATATACTGAGTGTCCATGATTCCATGGCAGAAGAGTGCTAAGGGTTAGGCAATGGGAGTTAAGTGACTAGCCCAGGGTCACACAGATAAGAAGTATCTGAGGCCATCTTTGAACTTAGGACCACCTATTTTCTGGCCTGGCTCTCAAACAACTAAGCATGTAATCTGCTCCCTCTGAGAATAATTTTCAAATGCATAAAATAAAGTGTGCAGCATTACCATGGAAATAGATTAGAATATGATTTAAACTTTTTAAAAATCACAGATACCAGGTTAAATACCCCTGGACCATACAAAAAAGAAAACAAAAAAAGAAGTAAAGAAAAATCAGAAGATGTTTTATAAATCCAAAGTTAATTAGCTTTCTTCCATCAAATATCATCAAACTTTCCATACTCAAATATTTTTCCAAATAGAAACCAAAATAGTGATTTGAGAGACCGTTATTAGAAACACAGCTGGAGCAAAGACCTCCGGTGCCTGGAGGTGAGGACACTCCTAGGGAAGATTATTTTACATATATAATATATATAATATAAAATTCCATATATATATATATATATGGAAGCTGTTAGATCCTTTATCCCAGCTCAGAAGGACTTGTTATTGGAGGCTTCCCTTGCCCCCCCAAATCTGCCCTCTTCATTCTTCTCTTCCGCCCCCTTCCCTCATGTCATAAAGCTGAGCTTCGAAAGACATTTCTTTGGATACTTTCAATCAACTTTTAAAATGCACTGGGGCAGGATCGGTTTGATTTCTGCCTTTATGGTTGAAAGTGTGCCCTGAATTTTTAAGAGACATAAACTTGGCAGCTTCCAAGGCAGAATAATTCTGCAATGAAGGAAGAGCAAGTTATAAACAAAAGCAAGAAAATCCCCTGCCGGGCTGTGCATACTGAGGTTGTAGCCCACGCAGTGAATGCTCCAGTAACACTGAGTCGAGTATAGGGGGCGCCACTGAGCAGCCCTAGGAGGCTCCTGGAATCCTCTTCTGTTCGAGTTAGGACACATGGAGAAGATCGAGAAAGAGGAAGGGTTTTAACTTTTCTCTAGAGAGCGGAGGAAACGATGGAGCCAAGGGATTCTTTGCCTTGCTCCATGTTGGTCCCCAGAACTCCAATCCAGTGTTTTTACAATTTTTAATGGTTTTCCCCTAAGGGATATTTAACATCCAGATCCAGCCTTGGGAGATGTTTACATTCCATCTCTGCTGTTGACTCAGAGACTGCCCTTGACAATGTCACTGGATTTGTGTTCATTAGTTTTCCGTCGACAGCACGGAAAATAGACAGTAACACCTGCAGAGCCGTAACAGAGACAGCCTCCGACGCCCGCGATACACTGAGAATGGGCTCGTGCTTGGGATTCTTGTTTGTTCTTCATTCATAATCTCAACAATGCTGGATAGGAGACTTCTGGTGTGGAAATGCCTTCCAGCCTTGCCCATCGATCAGCGAGGTGTACCATCGTTGAGAGCTGTTTGGGCTAAATGACTTGCTCCAGAGTCACGCAGCTAGAAGCAAGACTTGAACCATTCAACATAGGACAGGAGTTTTAAACCAGGCATCTGTTAACTTTTTTTGTAAAATAATTCTATTTCAACAAAATTAGTTTCCTTGGAAATCCGATGTGTTTTATGTTAGGGATTTAATAAACATTAACTTCACCAGCATTTCAAAAGGGTCTATGGCTGCCCAAAAGTTAAAATAAGCCTCTGGTGTGGTGGAAAGAATATTGGCTCTAGCATCTGAGGACTGGGCATGGGTTCAAATCCCACATCTGAAATTTACTGTGTTGTCTTAGGCAAGACATTTCATTTCCCCTGGCTAAGGCTCCTTCACTGTAAAATAAGGAGACAAAGCTAGAGAGTAGCTGAGGTTCTTTCCCCCTCTAGAACTTAGATTCAGGGATGCTGTTAGAGCTTCTGGACGCCACTGCCAGTCTTCTATCTCTTCTACTGCTTTTCCTCACTCTGTTAGTTACTTCAGTGTTGCCAATCATTAAAACTATCTGGGGTGCAGCTGGGTGGCTCAAAGTCAGGGCTAGAGATGGGAGGTCCTAGGTTCAAGTATGACTTCAAACACTTTCCAGCTGTGTGACCCTGGGCAAGTCACTTAACCCCCATTTACTAGCCCTTACCCCTCTTCTGCTTTGGAACCAATACACAGTATTGAATCCAAGATGGAAAGTGAGGGTTTAAAAAAATAAAATAATTAAAACCATCTTGAATGACCAAGTCATGGGTTCCAAATGCAGCAATTCACATCAGTGAATCAATCAAGCAATCAACATTTATTAAGCACCTACTCTGTGCCAGGAACTATGCTAAGTGCTGGGGATACTAAAAGAAGCAAAAGACAGTCTGTACCCTTGAGGAGCTTACAGTCTAAAGGGAGAGGCAACATGCAAACAAATATACATACATATATATATGTATATATAAATATATATATATATATATAAAGCAAGCTGGGTATGGGATAAATTGGCACTAATGAGCAGAGGGAAGGTACTGGAGCTAAGAAGCACTGGGGAAGGATTCTAATAATAGATGAGATTTTATTGGGGACAGAATCATTGCCACGTGAACAAATTCCTTCCTCGTGGATCCTTAGATAGTCTCTGTCTCCCATTTCATCTGGAGTTGGGGGAACTTTCCATCCTTGGAAGTTTGAGAGAGGTAAAACCGAGGCAACCCAGAGGCATTATGGGGATTAAAACTTAGTTGATAAAGTGCCTGGAGGCTCTCGGAGGAGTGATGCTCTGGAAGCGTACAGGAATAATCACGGTAAAACCCTTCAGAGACTACAAGAGACTCAACTTTATCCACGCTGCCTGAGACTGTAAAATTGCTCTCAAAGTTTCTCAAGAACAGAATCCCTCCTGAGGATTTTTTTTTTGAACTGTCTGTTTCCAGTTGAGCCACAGCATATCCCAGAACTGAGCTCCTTTGCGGAATGCTGACATTGCTTGTCCTCTCCGCACCCGGAGAGGGTTCTTATATTTTAAACATGGAGTTGTTTTAGGTGGAGGGACCTGGTGTGGCTGGCTATTGACCTGGGGAGGATAGGACCCTTTGTCTGCCTGAGATGATGGGGGTAAAGACCTTTGCAAATCTTAAATTGCAACAGAAATCCCATTCCCCTGGGGAGTCTCTACTCCACTGGAGCAGGTCTGCCTTCCTATGACCAGTCCATCTTCTTCTGGCCCCACAAGTCCTAGAAGACCCAAGTGTTGGCCAGAGCTGGGACCATTTATTGGAGTCCGCCATGTCAAGGTTGCTCAGACTTTATGAGGCAACTTAGAACACGCCTCTAGGGGTGATCCTACAACATGAAAGAACTATTTAATTCCATTTTCTTTGTGAATGTTTTGAAGTTAAAAATACATAAATGATATTAAAAAACCCAAACGAGCCTTACTTATGTGCCATAAAATCAAAGACTTTGGTTTACTATTTCTTCCTGATGCACATAGAATCAGAAAATCATTCTCTCTTGGCCTCCAAAAGTCTATGGGCTCACTCAGCCCTGATGATATTGTACCTTCCAGCTCTTTGGACTCTGAGGGAGGGGAAAGGAATGAAATCGTACCTCTGTCCTCCTTGCCCTGGTTTCCACCATGCCAACAGATCTCAAGGGAGCCTTGTTACCAGTGAGTCATGCTGACTGGAAAGGGTTACTGATGTCAAGAGGGCAGAACCCCATTTGATTCAGAGAGGATTTTCCTTGGAAAACAGAGGGTTCAGCCCCTGAATTTCAAATCTGGCACAACTCAAAATGTAGAAAGGGTAATGTCCCCTCTGGCTCTGAGAGGGTAGAGGGAGGGAGGTTTAATTGCCTGGAAGTAGTAGGTGAGGGTTAAAGACTTTTGAAGTCACCTTTGTTCATTGAGGAACAGCTAGATTGTATAGTGGACAAAGTGCTAAACTGGGAGATCAGATATTTTGTCAGACATTTATTAGCCGTGTGACCTCTTGCATCTTTGATCTTTTCATCTCTAAAATGGGTATAATACTAATACCTGACTCCTACCCCACAGGGTAGGATCAAATGACTTTGAAAAACTTAAAGTGATGCAGAAGTGTTGGGTATTATTAATATTCCTTCCCTTTTCCATCTATCAGACAGGGGGAAAGAACACTCTCTGGCTTCCCTCTCTTCAGTAAAAGAGAGCAATAGGGAGCAAAGTGGCTCATTTGTCTTCATATTCTTGTGGAAAATAGATCAGAAATCCCTTTTTTGTTTGTTTTTGTCTTTTTTATGGTGGTGGTGGTGAGCAGGATCAAAATTTCCATCTCTCTCTGTAGGCTCAAATGCTCAGGGTAGAAAATCGATTAAAATCTTCATTTCTAAAATAATTATGTGCCCCGTATCTTAGGATTATCATTTCATAATGTGGAAGTCCTTTGCATGTATTTATATGTGAATTTCCCCTGGTAGTTCACGTGCTTAATAGCCCTTGTTAAATCTCTCTCAAGAAAATTATGTTTTCACCTAGTGGGGCTCCACCCAGGGATGGCTCTAGTGGCCACTGCCCACATCGATCCCTAGGTGAAGAGGGCGCCGGCCCCTTTAATAAATGGGAAGGATGGCTGCCTTGTTAGCAGTTTCAATCAATCAACATGAATTCATTTGGCTCTTCCTTTTTGCCAGGCAGTGCGGTAAAGGCTTGTGGAGATGTGGAAAGCAAGCAAATCAGCAGAGAAAGTGAAGTAACATCACTAATGTCCCTATTCCCTCATCTGTCAAATGAGAAGCTGGTGAGGGGGAGGGCAAGAGACAAGCATTTATTAACCACCTATTATGTTACTGTGATTATGTTCAATATAGGCATTACTTTATTTGATTATTACAACCTTGGGAAATTGGCACTGGTATTATACCCATTTTACAGATGAAGAAACTGAGTCTGATAGCGCTTTAGTGACTTGTCCAAGGGCATATAGTTTGTGTCTTTGATCAACTGAACTATTAACCTATACTAGAAGAAAGGTTAAATTTTTTAAAACTACCATTAACAGAGAGTGAGCTTCAGGAAGAGAAAAAAAATTATTATAATCTTAGAAACAAGCAAGATAAAGTACAATGGTAAGGCAGAAAGGGATCTGGCTCTCGAGGCTGAAGGCCTGGGTTCAGATCCTCCCTGTCACTTTTACAGTCTATGTGACCTAAGTTAAATCACTTCCCTATCCTGGGTCTCAGTTTACTTGTCTGTAAAACAGCTGTTTTCGATTAGATATCTGTAGTCCCTCCAGCTTTGCCTATAGGACCCAATTATATTCTGAACTTCAAAGGGCCTCTTGACAGGAACATTCAGTCTTTATTACTGAACACTAATTATAGGTTTTGTGGTTTATAATTACAATAAAAATAGTGATTTATATCTAATCAGCAGAAGAAAGAAGAAAACAAATCTTTGTTGGCATTTGGAGATCTCAAACATGGTGGGTGAGTTTTTCTTGACTTAGACAAGCTTGTTCCATGGGTTTCCTCTCTCCTTCTCCTGTGGGGGACTGAAGACACCCCAAAATGGAACTCAAGGAGGTAGTGAATGAAAGGATCCGACTGATTAGATCTCTATAAAGACCCTCTCCTGGCCATGGCCTCTGCTCGTCCTCTACAAGTACCCCAGAAGAAGCCAGGGGGATCCTGCAATGAAACAAGAGCAGTAAAGATGATTTACCCATGTCAAGAGTTAGCCAGCTTCCCCTGCGCATCCTCTGCCCATTTATGATGTCTGTATAATGAGTGAAGATAGGTGGGAAACCTTGTGGGATCACTGGTACTAGACTAAATTTCCCATCGCATCCCAGAAAGACATTCCTGAGGCCAAATTTGCATTTTGAAATCCATGAGTTTGTCCAGAGAAAATGGAAGACACGCTTCTTCTTCTCCTTTCCTTACTCTGACCCAGAACCCTAGTTTTGCCCTAGTTTTGACCAAGTAGAACAAGTCCACTCATTCTTTTGCATGATACAATAACTCCATGAAAAGCTCTCCCACAGTGGGACTCTTCTCCACATCCCCCCATAAATCCACCAGAGATTCTGCCCAGTGTATGGGGGACTTCCTTACATGTCTCTTGACATGATGGAGGTACCCCTGGCGTACACCAGTTATCTCCTCATCATTGCTCTAGCTGTACGTGCAGGCAACCACTATTTTTAGTCATACATCATTTCAATGGGATCCCGCGCTTGGATTCCTATGAGCCATTTTTCATTGGTAGCATGCAGCACCATGGTTATTCCCATCATACATCTCTCCATTGCCTGTTGGATAACCCGTAGCTTTAATTTCTTGGATAATGTGGTATTCCATGATTCACAGCCATACTGTATATCAAGAAGAATATTGGCTTTTAAAAGATGAATTGTTATTCCAGGGAGAAGCCGGGAGTCATTAAGAAGCACTACACAATTCTTCAAATGAAGTCCTGTCCTCTCTCCTCCTCCTAGTCAATTCTGGGCTTGGTTCATTATCCATCTGTAGGTTTCTCTGAGGTTTCACAGAATCCTGGAATTTCAGAGATAATCCAGATTTCATTGGCCATTCAATCTAACCCAGCCTTTAAAAGAATCTTATATATATATATGTATATATATGTATGTATATGTATATATTTGCTTAAATAACAAATAAATAAATATTAAATTAAAATTAAATAATTAATTTCATTTCTTCTATTAGATTATAAACTCATTTAGGGCAAGGATTGTCTTTTGCTTCTTTTTGTATCTGTAGAAGTTAGCGAAGCACACAGTTCCTGGTACCTAGTAGGCACATAATATATGTTTGCTTGATTCCTGATGTGAGAAGTAATTTGATTCTCACAAAATCCTGTGTGGTAGGTATTATTATTGTCATTATTATAGCTATTTTACAAATGAGGAAACTAAGGCTGAAAAAAAGTTAAGTGGCTTGCTCAGGGTCACACAGCTAGTAAGTATCTGAGGCAAGATTTGAAATCAGGTCTTCCTGACTCCAAACCCAATAATTCTTATTTATTTTCACATTGGCTTCATTTCTAAATATATCATTTTTCTCCATCTTTACCCAGAAGACTGTCCTTTGGAACAAAGATTTTAGAAGATAAAAGTTAGTAGTTAAGCAGAACCAGTGAACAGATCAATTAGGTTGGATGGTATTTGGGTTATTCCACCCCCATCGTCCTCTTCCTCTACAGAAGAAGAGAGACGTGTTTCCTCTTTGTCCAAGATCCAGCTTGGTCATGATCATTATCCAGCATCCTGTTTCTCTTCTTTTTTTAAAAGGCAAATATGGGCCGGGGAGCTCGTGAGCTGTCCAAATCTTGTCCAGGGTCACTCAGTGAGTCCAGAGCAGAGGAGTGAATTGAAGAGAGGACTCTATTTCTCATTTCAGGGTATTCTTCCTGAGATTCTTCCAGGGAGAGAGTGAAGCACAGGTGCAATGTTGGGGGTGATCAGTGAGGGACAGGAGACTTAGAAGAAGCCTGTGTGGGGCCAGACAGCCACTTTGGCATCTCCCCCAGCCCTAGCTTTCCTCCCCCCCCCCTATGCCAGGCAGCTTCCCTCTGTGATCCAGCTTGTTTTCTATTTGAAACCAGCCTGAGATGAGCATCTCATCCTAGAGTCCTCCAAAGGGGAATAACAGTCAGAGGCTGGTTCTCAGGTCTGCATGGGGTTAGGGTTAGGGTTAGTGATCCAAGAGGTGATCTCTTCTCCTGCTTGTTACTGAGCTGCCCAGGAACCCCTCTGCAAACTCAGCCTGTGCCAGAAACCTGCCCCTACCCTTAGTCAGGGAGGTGTTACCTCCTTCTGGGCCAGAGTAAAAATTCACTTGGAAAATCCACTTCGTGAAATACCTTCCATGGGTGGATGTCTTTTCTGACAAAAGGCTCCCTGCTCCATGGCCAGTGTTTTCTTCTCTCTTTGGATGGATGAGTGGGAAAGGCAATCATTTCCCTATTAAGAAATGGGTTCATAGAGAACTCAGGTAAGCAGGGGAGAGTGGAAATGACAAAGGCTCAAATCCTGTCTGTAAGGATGAAACTGAGGCACAGTAGGGCTGTGCTATTTAATGAATAGTTCTCTGAAAAAAAGTTCCAGATAACATAATTTTATGTTAGCACTTTATTATTAATATCTTTCTTTACTTTTCTGAGTCTAGACAATCAATAAAATAATAAATCAAGACTGGTCAATTTCTGAGGTGTTTATATTCGCTCGGAAAATTTAAGGATATGTTGGGTTTGAGCAATAATCTCCAATACACTTCTGATCCAGAAGACACAGGGTAATAATAGGCTTCAGCATTAGAAGATGTGGGTTCAAATCCTTTTTTTGAAATTGCCATGAGATCTTGGGCAAGTCATAACCTCTGTATGCCTCAGTGTCCTTATCTTTAAAAGGAATAACCAGGGCAGCAAGATAACACAGGTGATAGAGTGTCCAGTCTGGAGTCAGGAGTTCCTGTGTTCAAATTTGACCTCAGACACTTCTTAGCTATGTGATCTTGGGCAAGTCACTTAACCCAATTGTCTAGCCCTTACCCCTCTTCTGCCTTGACAGAAAGTAAAGGTTTAAAAAATAAAAGGAATAACCTCTAACATTCTAGTTCCCCATCTATGGTCCTCATATGCAAAGATGAACCAAAAGTCCTGTGGCCTGGAGTGGAGGCAGGATCAAAATCTAGACATCTTGCTTCTCCTGAAGTGTACTATGCGCCAGGCCATATTGCCTCTGCAGCCTTTAGGACATTTATGATATGCCTTAATTTGTCCTATCTTGACTTCTCACCTTCTTTGGAGAGCATCAACCTGACCACGTTTTCACTGACCCAGGCTGCCTTTGTTTCCCAATGCTGGTCACTTGACCCAGAAGACTGCCTGAGCCCTGCTGTGGGTCATGCATTTCAATTTTTACTTTTTTTGCGACTGTAACAGAAACTAGTCAGCACTAATGACTGAAAAATATGGACAGATATTTCATTGCTATTCATTGAAGAGGTCTAAAAATCCAGAGAGAATCAGACCTCCAGGAAAAATCTAATTCAATACAACAAGTTCAATTATTGTTCCTTCTAATAAGCCCTCTCATTCCTATTGGGCTTATGTTTACAATGAGTTCTCCTGGCAACGACCTCGGGAAGTCAACAGCATGAGTTTTGGTACGCCCATTTGGCAGATGAAGAAAAATGATTTGATCATGGTCACATGGCGAGTGAGCAATAGAATAAGGGGCTGCAAAGGGGTCTTGTGACTCTAGATTCTGGACTCCTTTTGCCTTATTAATTCTCCAGCTAGAGGTAGAGTTTGAGCACATGAAGTAAAGAAAACAAAACAAACAGAAAACCTGCCTCCTGCCCTCGGAGAGCCTTTATTCTAAAAGTGGGAATAAAACTTAGGGCTCTGGAGAGTTGGGGAGGCACACGGGAGAGGTAGAAATAGTTCTGGAAGGTACTTGAAGAGGAAGAGTTCTTTTCTGATTACATGGATCAGAAGAGTTTTCCTGGAGAGGAGCCTGAGTTGGGCATCCAGGGGAGGGAAAAATGGCAACAGGTAGATGTGGGGAAGAGAGCAAAGGGATGGACTGATGGATGAGTGGGTGAATGGATGGAGGGATGGAGGGGGATTGGGTTTATTTTCCTTTGCATTTCTGAGCCTAGAATGGTGGGTAGCTCATAGAAGGTACTTAATAAATTCTTGTTTCATTGTATTGAATTAAAAGGGCCAATTTTAAGCATTTTTAAGGAACTATCCTTAAAAGGAACCTGCTCTGGAGTTGGAGAATCTGCTTCTGACAGGACCTGCTGTGTGACTTTGCACAAGTCAGTTAATATCTGCGGGCTTCCATTTCTTTGACTGGGGTCAACTTGGTTGAGCTCTGGGGTCCTTTGAGAGCTTGGATTCCACTATTCCTTTGCAGGGTTCTGGATGAGACACTAAATTCCATTTTAGCTTCCTGCTAGATATAACTGACATTAGAATAGAAGCTCTTGGCCAGGAGCCTTCTTGTATTTGTGCCCCTTGGTGAGTAGGACAGGGCATGGCCCATAGTGGGTACTTAATGGATGTTTGTTGATTGATTGATAAAGTTGGGTTACTAGTCTCAGGGGATTTATGCTATAGTAGGGGAATACAATAATAATACAAACAGTTATGATAAATGTGATCACTTAGGATAATGCTACAGGACCATAGGATCATAACCTTTGATGTAGAAGGTACCTCAGAGGTCATGTAGTTTCACATCTGCATTTACAGGTGGGGAAACTGAGGTCCTTCAGCAACTTGCACATTCCAGGTCTGCTAAACTATCTGAGCTTAAGAAGGCAAGTCATGATTGTCTGGGAAGATAAAGGAAAAGTCTTTTGGAGGAGGTGGCATTTGAGTTTTATTTTCAAAGAAAGATGCTCAACAGGTAAACAACAAGAAGAAAGACTATCCTTGCACAAGGATCAAAGGGTATGAGTGGAGGCTCAGTAGTGAGAGTATGAAGGAGGTGTAGGGAATGGAACAAGAGTGGCCAGACTTAGCCAGGGCTTCGAATACATAGAGGAAAGTGATATAAGGCTGAGATGGTATGCCAAAACTGTGACATGGAGGTTCTTGAGTACCAGGGAGAAGAGTTCAGATTTGGCAGGCAAAAAGTAGCTGCTGAATATTTTGGGGTATGGGATGGGTGGGTGGGTAACATGATCTGGGGTCAGAAAGACCTGAATTCCAGTCTGGTCTCAGACACTTCTTACTAACTGTGTGGACCTGGGCAAGTTATTGAAGGACCTCAGTTCCTGCCTCAGTTTCCTCAACTGTCATATGAGGATACTAATAAAACACCCACATCCTTTGCTTGTGGCAATGATTAAATGAGATAATTGTAAATTGCTTTGCAACTCATAAAGCACTATAAGATGTTAGTTATTATTATTATAGTTAATCAAGAAGAAAATCCTGTCACCAGGGTAGAAGGATAGAATTTCAGAGGAAAAAGAGATAGGAATCTAGGAGATTTGTTGGTCAATTACTGTAGTAGGAAAGACATTTAAGAAGCAAAATCAATCAAAATTTTGTCAGTAAATGATTTGGTTAGGAGACATAGAGTGGATTCTTAGCGTCTAGGAAGCTCTTCTATCCCATGGGGGGGGGGGGAAGCCATACATTTTTGCTTGTTTATTTGTTTCTAGCATTTCACTTAAAGTTCTTTGTGGGGTGAGTGCATTTAAGGATTCAATACATGGAAGTGGGGAGTACAAAGAATGAGTTTTCACTATTTCCTGCATTTGTTCTTTTCTAATATCGAGGGAAGAAGAAACAGAATGGAATGACACAGAAAGGAACAGAATGGAATTTAGTGGAATAGAGAGGAAGTGACCATAATAGAGAACTCTGCAGTAGAGCGCTACATCAGGACTAGGAGGAGAATCATTGAGGGATGGATGTATTTATGGGCTATGCTAGTGATCAATGGATCACGTTAAGTTAGATCAGGAAGGATAGCAAGATTGAGATACAGGACCCTAGCCCCCAGGTCATGTCTGCTAGGTATTTAGCAGTTGTTCGAGCTATGCTTCTGGCACCATTGTCTCCATTGGTTCCTTGCATATTCTGCATTGATCACTAACTCCAGCCCCCTTAAGGATAGTTCTTCTACAATAATGACCTAGTCTTGAATTGCTATCATAAATCCTTCCTCTTCCAAAGATAAATTCACATCACTCCTCAGTTTGTCCAGTCCTCTTTTATTTACAAAGTACAGGCTAATAGGTTAATGGGGATACACCTTATTGAAAATCTGCTTTCATTCTTATTATCTTAGTGGTTTTAGAAGTCATCTGGAAGTAAAGTACTTTTTGGTTTCACTTTAGTCTAATGATAACACAAATCCAGTGGCTCCTATGAATGTTTACCCTTGCTGGATGAAATGATATGTGCTGATTCCAAAAACAAATCTTGAAGTTTGGGATGTGTATATCACGGGAACCAGATCTGAGAATGTTTATCTGTCTGCCTTTTCCTTTTTGATGAGGACACTGGAACTTTTTTAGACATTTCTTAGGATGTTGAGCACTGTGTTTAACTAATAGCATATAGAGTTTTGTTTGGGAGCTTTCCAGACCCATTATGGTCCATTTTCCACTCACAAATATGTGCATTAAAATGAATACTGCAGAAGTATTAATTGTTTTAAACACATTTTCCCCATTGAGATTTGGTTTTAGGATTCCAGTAAGTTTCTTAACACCTTTACCCACAGTTTTCTCCTTGATAACTTGATGCTTGATATATTTTGTCTAGACGAGACCATGCCATTTCCATGGTATTTGCTTCCTCCATTGATACAGCCTGACATTTCAGGGATTCAGGCTTGATGCCTCCAATCTAAATCATTTGTGGTGTACATGAATAATTTTATTCTCGAGTCCCAACGATGCTATGATATTCTGGGACAAATATCCCACAAGATGTAGGTGTTGCTTAATGCATTGCTACTGTTATCATCGTTAATGGGATAATTTCAGGATATGGTCCTCAATGAAATCCCTTGTTTTGAAAAAAATAGGACCTCTTACCACCTCCCATTAATTAAGACCCACTTCAACTGCTGTTAAGGTGTCTGTCTCTTGATGATGCTTTTCTTCGGGGGATGCCCTTCAAATAACCAGACCATATTGTCATAGTTTGTATCCCTTTCAGAAAGCATCCTTGCCACCAGCTGTCATGACTGGGGACAGATGCTGTGTGCCCTTCCCTGGGATTTCAGGGCATGCTTGTATTTCTACATGACACATTTGGTATTAGGCTTTGGACACCAGCGTTGGCCAGAGAATGTTTCCCTTATTATACATACTGGAGACATGCAAATAGGCTAGCTTCCTTTTTTCCCCTTTAGACTAAATGTAAAGATATTAGCAATCCAAAGCTTATCTCGCAGGGACAGATCAGCTCTAGGTGTCATTGAAGCTGCTTCAGCTATGGCATCCTTTTCTCCTTTTTTCCCCTTTGTCTCCTATTCATTATCTGCCCTAAGATACTGTCAAACATGTCTGTCTTTTCCCTTCTCTCTCTCTAGCCTCTTCTCCAGTTGACAGACATAGAATTCTACTCTGGCCAAGATGCCAAGAGCTGCAGAATACACTGGCATTCTTTAAGAGTAAAAAACAAAAACGTGATTGGTATTCTTTTCTCCACTTGATCGTAGGCAGTTAAGTGGCCCTACGTTGGGCCCCCACTGGCCAAATTTTGCTGAGATGGCCTGTCAGAGGCTGGAGATTCTGTTGAGAAATGGGTCTCTTCTCTATGGAAATACGCCAATTACCATTGCTTGTGGGAACTGTTGCATTCCCCCAGAGATAGGATGGCCGCATCCGGATAAGTAACCCGACTGAAGGGCCATCCATCTCCATTCCCAATGGGGGCCCTGCCATCTCCCCTAACTTGTTAATCCTCGGAAGGAGGGAGAGAGATTCCTAACTAAATAAACGAAAAAAGATGGCCAGAAATGATCTACAGTGACTTGTGCATCTTTCTCCCTCCATAAATAACTTTATATTTCATTTCTGGCACCATATCAGAGCCAGGAGGTAATGAGCCATTATGGAAAACCCATCTGTTGCTCATAAGGGGAAAGGCCAGATTTATTGAAGAAGAATCTGGAGAGCAAGTCCTGTTATTGTTAATGGGAGCTGCACGTCTAATTGTCCATGCTGAAAATACACCCCATTATAATCTTTCCTTGGCCAGATGGACATTGCAGGCTGCAATGCCTACAAGAAAAATGATCGTGCGGGGACCGAGGAGCAGAAATGGAAACAGCAGCCACCCGGGGATTGATGGGTCTCCTAAGAAGGGTTGTCAGAAGATCAGAGAGGCGACTAGAATTCAGGCAAAACACCCGAACCGCACCATGGCCAGGATCCTAGCCATGCAGCCTGGTTTTTGGCTCCCCGACATGGAGGAGAAAAGAATTGGGGGGCACAGGGGGGGGGTTACCTTCAAGGATGCACAGGTCTGTCTTGGGGAGGAGGGATTAGCCCTGTTCTGATTGGCCCCAGGGACAGACGGAAACAGCAAAGAGGAGGATTTAGGTCTGATGTCAGGCTGAACTTCCTCATGATTCATGTGGTCCAAATGTAGGAAGGATGGAGCTCCCTCCCTTCTGTTAGGAGCCTTAAAGTAGAAGTCAAACAACTGTGTATGTTATAGCGGGGGATTCTTGTTCAGGGCTGGGGTAGATTCAGTAGCTGCTGAGGTCCCTTCCAAGCCCAAGATGCTATCATTCTATCTAACAGATGGCTCGCAGTTGTTTTTAGTTTAAACCCTCACCTGCCATCTTGGAATCAATATTAAATTGGCTCCAAGGCAGAAGAGTGGTAAGGACTAGGCCATGAGGGTCAAGTGACTTGTCCAGGGTCACACAGCTGGGAAATGTCTGAGGCCAGATTTGAACCCAGGATCTCCCATCTCCAGGCTTGCCACTCAAGCCACTGAGCAACTGAGCTTCTTACTTATTTTTCACATCATGAAGATCAGCCATTCAGTTGCTTGGGGAGGGTTGTCAGAGAAAGAAGGCTAGATTTGGGGCTGGTGGGCCTGAGTTCAAATTGAAACTCACCCATGGTAAGTTATTTCTCTTTGAGCTTCAGCATGATAGATCTGAGTGATGGACTTAAAGCTAGGTGAGATATGAGTTCAAATTCTGATTCTGGTGTTGACCAGACACAAATCATTAACATTGGGCCTCAGTTTCCTCAACTGTAAAGTGGTTAAAAACCACTGTAGAATCTCTGTCTCAGAGAATTAGCTCTCTACACATCTCAGGGTTGCTGCTGCTGGTTTGAGGCTCCCCGCAGCTTCTACACTCCTCTTTCCCCAGGAAGCAGGGCAGAACAGCTCAGTGTGTTTCTTCTACGTGGCATCCCTGGGGATTCTGCCAGGAGACCCTCTCTCTGGCACCCTTCTCTTTCCCAGTCTCCTGTTGAGCTGCATTGCCTTTCTGTCAGAGGCCGGCAGGATAAGCTCCCACATTCTGCTCTTCATTGGGCTGGAAAGCAGGGTGATCAAAGGAACGGCTGAAGGGAGCTGACAGGCGTGCATCTGGGTGCAGATGTCGCTCCCTGCTTCTCCGCATCATCTGCCTCCCCGCCTGGGAGCAGCCGCGCCACGGCAGGAGTGTGTAGGAGATTAAGATGACCTTACTGGCCAGCCACCGCCAAGGACAGAGAAGATTGCCTCCGGCCCCGGGGGCCTGACTGGCCTTAGAAATGAAGTGGCCGGCGGCAGCCTCAAATCCCTTTTCAATTCGCTTCACCCTCGCCTGCTTAGAGGGAAAAAGAGATAAATCCCGAAACAGTATCAAGAGGCAGCCAAAGTCTAAAGAGCTTCTTCAGAGCCGGCTCTCTAGTAATGACAGTGTTTTCACGAGTCCCGTCATCTCAGGATCTCAGAGTCCTTTTCAATCATCCCTCCCGTTCCTGTTGCCTGGCCGCAGCCAGAATCTTATAATAACAGCCCCCCAGGCCGTGTTGGGGAGCAGAAGGGAGACAAGACTCTGGGAAGAAACCTAGGGTTTAATTTTGCATGAGGCTGCAGGAAGGGTGGCTGGTGGAAGGAAGGGAGGGAGGAAGAAAGAAGGGGAGGAAGGGAGGGATGGAGGGAGGGAAGAAGAGGAAGGAAGGAAGGAAGGAAGGAGGGAAGGAAGGAAGGAAGGAAGGAGGGAGGGAGGGAAGGAAGGAAGGAAGGAGGGAAGGAAGGAAGGAAGGAGGGAAGGAAGGAAGGAGGGAAGGAAGGAGGGAGGGAAGGAAGGAAGGAAGGAAGGAAGGAGGGAGGGAAGGAAGGAAGGAAGGAAGAAGGGAGGGAAGGAAGGAAGGAAGGAAGGAGGGAGGGAAGGAAGGAAGGAAGGAAGGAAGGAAGGAAGGAAGGAGGGAGGGAGGGAAGGAAGGAAGGAAGGAGGGAAGGAAGGAAGGAAGGAAGGAAGGAAGGCAGGAAGGAAGGAAGGAAGGAGGGAAGGAGGGAAGGAAGGAAGGAAGGCAGGAAGGAAGGAAGGAAGGAGGGAAGGAAGGAAGGAAGGAAGGAAGGCAGGAAGGAAGGAAGGAAGGAAGGAGGGAAGGAAGGAAGGAAGGAGGGAGGGAAGGAAGGAAGGAAGGAAGGAGGGAAGGAAGGAAGGAAGGAGGGAAGGAAGGAAGGAAGGAGGGAGGGAAGGAAGGAAGGAAGGAGGGAGGGAGGGAAGGAAGGAAGGAGGGAGGGAGGGAGGGAGGGAAGGAGGGAGGAAGGAAGGAAGGAAGGAAAGAAGGAAGGAAGGAAGGAAGGAAGGAAGGAAGGAAGGAAGGAAGGAGGGAGGGAAGGAAGGAAGGAAGGAAGGAGGGAGGGAAGGAAGGAAGGAAGGAGGGAGGGAGGGAAGAAAGGAAGGAAGGAGGGAGGGAGGGAAGGAAGGAAGGAAGGAGGGAGGGAAGGAAGGAAGGAAGGAGGGAAGGAAGAAAGGAAGGAGGGAAGGAAGAAAGGAAGGAGGGAAGGAAGGAAGGAAGGAGGGAGGGAAGGAAGGAGGGAGGGAGGGAGGGAGGGAAGGAGGGAGGAAGGAAGGAAGGAAGGAAAGAAGGAAGGAAGGAAGGAAGGAAGGAAGGAAGGAAGGAAGGAAGGAAGGAAGGAAGGAAGGAAGGAAGGAAGGAAGGAAGGAAGGAAGGAAGGAAGGAAGGAAGGAAGGAAGAATTATTTGAAATGCTGAAATAGTTTCAAACAGAACCTGATGGCATATGAAGCAATGGGGCACAAAGGTAAATGAATCATATGTGGTTTGAAATCAGAGGACCTGGGTTCAGATCCCAGCTTCATCATTTATCCTCTGGGTTATCTAGGGTAAGTCACTTAAGCTTTATTGGCCTCAGTCTGCTCTTTGTAAGTGGGGAGATTGTGCTAAATGACTGCTAAGCAACTTCCCACTGTCAATCTGTAATCTCAGAAAGATGATATTTTTTCAAGCCTGAAGAAGAAGCAAAAGTAAACTGAAGGCATATAATTTAGGGGATTCCAAGACCCTGGATTCCATTGCAGGGTCTATTCCCAGTGACCATGATCAGACTCAGAGGCCTACTTTGAGCTCTTTGGACAGCAAGATGGAACCCCCCCCCCCTTTTCCTTATTAAATTTCATATTGAAAGGGCCTTAAGGGGACATAAGCCAAATAAATGATTTTACAAATGAAAAAAACTAAGAATTAAAGGGGAAAAAGACCTCAGAGGTCATCTAATCCAACCCTCATCAGAGTGAGGGTTCCCATCTGGCTCAATGTGTGCTTGTCCAGCCTTCACATGAGCCAACATGAGGGAGAGTCCGTTAGCCCTTGAAGCATCTCATTGAACTTTGAGATATCTCGAAGTGTTTGAAAGTTTTAGTCACTAAGTCTGAAAGTCTTTCCTTCCTTCATTTGGTTAAGATCAACTTCCAATTGGTTAGTGATAGACCTGAGAGTTCAATTCATGTCACCAGGCAATAAAATACCAGGAAGCAAAATGTATCCTCCATATCTTATTGTCTTTTGAGTTAGATGGCCATTTGTAAAAGAGAACCTGAGGAAATTCATACCCAGCTAGTTATATCTGCCGGACACATACAACTTCCTTCAGTTCAATCCTGTTGTCAGTCCTAAGCTACTGTTATCACTAGGGAAAGGACCTTTGAGAGACTTATGCATACTGAAGAGGTCAAGGAACACTAATTTCCATCACACATCATTGCTTTAGGGATCCATAATTTCATCAATCAATCAATGAACAAACATCTACTGAGCAGCTACGATGTAGAAGTATCTGGGGATGCATAGACTAAGTTGTAACCATCCTTGTCCTTGAGGTGTCCTCTTACCCTGCCATAATGCAATAGATGCACTTTGACTTTTGCTTTGGCCAAAATATTGCTTCTCCCATGGCCCATTCAGAGAGAAGACTTTGTGAACTCAACTCAACTGACCCTAATCCATCACAGGCCCCCTTATGGTACATTTTCCAGCTTGATAAAACCTGGTCGAGCCTATATTCAACTGGCATGGCCTTCAAGAACCCGATCCTGATCATGATGTGTGATGAGATGTCCTGAGGAAGGGGATTAGTGGAGGAATGTCCATGTACATGCTTGTTCTTTTTCTTATTTGTGCCACCAGCACTTATCTCAAGCATACGGTCAGTTCTTAAAAAATGTCTTTGAATTGAAATACAGGGAAATCTCCCTCAAACATCTTGGGGTAGCCTTTAAAAAAAGCAACAACTCCTTACTTTCTGTATTAGAATCATTACTGTGCATTGGTTCCAAGGCAGAAGAGTGGTAACATAAGACTAGGCAATAGGAATTAAGTAATTTACCCAGGATCTCATGGCTAGGACCTGTTTGAGGTCATATTTAAACCCAGGGCTGGCACTCTATCCACTGAGCCACCTCGCTGCCCCTTTAGTTAGCTTTAAAGCCCATCATAAGCTGAGTCCAATCTATCTTTCCAGATTGGTATCCCATTATTTCTGATGCTCACCTATTTACGGTATCCCCTCCTTATCTTCCCCCTCATTACCACCTAGACCCTTGGTGCCTCAGTTTCCTCACATTCACCCTGGGCACTTTTCCTAGGGAAAAGGGTTTTGAGATTCCTGGATGGAATGTGTGATCTCTTTGTATTATAGAAATGCACTGACAGCCAACTAAGGACTCAGAAGAAATGAAACACTGGTTAAAAGAAATCAGGTTGAGGTCAAGTAAAATGGAAGTCTCCTGTGTTTCCTTCATAGAGGGTAATAACAAGCATTGCTCTGTTTTAGTAACTGAGTGAATGAATGAAGGAAAGAATGGATGAGTGAAAGGGCATTTACTCAGTGCTTACTACTGTGGACACAAAGATTAAAAAAGATCCAGTCTCTACTCTCAAGAAGCTTATATTCTAATATGGAAAGACAAAACAGAGAGACAGAAGAGACCCATGAAGGAGTCTTGTTCTGTTTGGTTGTAAGAAGAGAGAAGGGAGAGGGAAGGGATGGGTGACCAGATGGGCGGTGGAGAAGAAGCAATGTCTAGTCTTGAGCAAACCAATAGATGAAAAGGACCAGGTTGTACACACTCAATCACATCATCAGCTCTGCTGGACCCTAAGACAGGAACTTCAACAGTGAGTAGATTGCCTTGAACACAACAGAAGCTTGAATTCAGGGGTAACAATCCAGATCCTACATTGACTTGAAGGGTGCCGGGGTCCAAGTTTGGAAAAGAAGCTTAATTAAAGGTTTGGGGTTAGAAACAACAAAACAATAATACCAGGAGGTGAATTATTCACTGAAAATTGTAAAACAAGGGCAGTGAGCAAGACATGAGTAATGACTGACATTTATGCAGGCTTTTATGGCTTACAAAGTGTTTTGGCTTTACAAATATTATCACATTTGAACTCTTTAGCCACCCAATGAGGCAGATGCTAAAGGGGTTTTGGTAGCCCCATTTGATAATCAATCTATCAGTCAATAATCAAGAAGCATCTGTTATGATGTGCTTCCCTTGTGCTAGACCCCAGGGATTCAATGCTAAAAAAATAAAAATCTCTGTCCTGAGGAAACTGTGTCTCAGAGAATTCAAATGACTCAGCTGTGATCTTACAACATCTGAGGGTTGGAAGCAGGATTTGAATTCAGGTGTCTCCTAAATCCTGGTTCAATTGGCTTCTCAACCATGCCAGGATGGCTTTCTGACTTGAAGGCATTTTTTGGTCTCTAAAATTGATATGATAAACAAAGTTAGGTAAATAAATCCTGCCACCTCCTTTCTATACAGGAACAAAAGCAGAATTTCCTTTTCTTGGTTAATGGGAAGCCAGAAATGATTATGGGGCAGGTAAAAACACAAGTGACTAAGTAGAAGTGTGTGTTTATGCATGACATAAGTGGGAATGTTCTATGGGTGTTATTATGGCCCAGGAGAGACACGGGTTCAGATCCTACTTCTGACATTGACCAGAAATATGACCCTGGGGAAGTTACTTCATCTCTTTAAATGTGTGTTTCCCATCTATAAAACTGGTTTAGGGGACAGTGATACTATAGTGCTATTGGAGCTCAAATCTGAATGGTATGTAAAGCATTTTGCAAGCTTGAGGCTACTATCTGGTGTTCCTTTGACCTTATCAGAGGAAAACCAAACAAAAATGAAAAGAGAAAGGAGAAAAAGGGAGAGCAGAGCTGGCCCCTGGGGCCAATCTCCATTGGGTTCCATCTCCTACATTCCCCTTCTCCATCTATTAGAGCAAGAAACAGCCTTTTGCACTTGGCCCCAATTTATCTTTCCAGTTTTATTGTACTTTGATACTCCATAATTCCTTCTGTATTTGACCAAATGGGCCTTCTCATTGGTATATACATCTCTCCGTTCTGAGCATTTGAATGGGCTTATCTGAAATGCCCAACTTCCTCACCCATGCTTCTTAGATTCCCCCAAGACTTGGCTCAGACACCACGTTCTTCCAAGGCCTTCTTCCTAAAAGCATCTTGTATATACCTTTGTAGCTCAGGCTGTAAGCTCATTCTTTTAACCTCTATATGCTGAGACCTATAGGTGTACATATTGGTGTGTATGTGTACCTTTTATACACAGACACACAAAACGCACAGTCTAAGTTCCCCCCAGGGTTCTAGGGGGTAACCCTGAGAGGGTGGGGTTGATTCTCTGAAGCATGAATCAAACTTTCTTTGTCTATATCAATCAGCAGCTTCTTTCCTGAAATTTTTTCTCAAAAAAAATTTAAATCTTGGATTTTATGTGAATGATACAATCCCTATACAGTTGCTCATGAGCCTCTATCTAGTATGACCTGATAAAAAAGGCAAATAATTACCCTGTTGTATTTCCACACTGTCATTTACTGAGAAAGTATAGTCAAGACCCCCAAGTATATAAACATCCACTTAAAAAGCCTGAGTTACATGCTCTCTCTCAGACACCCTCTCATAGTCCAGGGGAAAGTATATTCAAATCTATAGACAGCTCATGAGACCACAAAGGAAAACTCACAGCTCTTGGAAGTCCTTTTCCTCATGTCTAGAATCCTCATGCCATCACCCTTCATCGGCCTCACATTCCAAGGGGTTCTGAGTGTAGAGACCTTGTCCTCAGTCCCCCAAACAGACTTCCATCAACCACTACTATTCCAAGAATAAAAGACAAGACCTGCCGACCTTGAGGAGGGCCCAGGGTCTTCCTTTGTTCAAGGATGGGATAGACTCTCCTCTGCATCTCTCCAAGAAATTTCCACTCGAGGTTTTGCCTAGAACTGCTCAATGATTAGGCTCACCTGCTGTTGGAAAACCAGATTCTGGGGTTGTTTGCTATTTAATCAGAGCATCACAGGGCATGACTGACTCTCATCAACCAATCCATAGATACTTCCGATGTAGCTGTCATCTTATTTCATCCAATGGCTTGAAGCATTTCCCTCCTTTCAAATTGATTAAAGACTTCCTTCATACTTGTTTTCTGCCTTGGATTGCTTCAATTGTTCTCACCTATTTTGCCTTGATGGGTTTTTCCTCTAATTCAGAGAGACCTTCGAAGATTGGCAGCCTATTATATTTCACCAACTGGGTTTGGAGTGTGAAATACTTGTCTTACACATTTGTGTGTACTGGCTTTCTCCAAATATGTATTTGGAGTTCCTTGAGGGCAAGGATTTTTGTTGTTGTTGTTGTTTTTGTCCATGTGGTCCCAGCACCCAACACAGTTAGGTGAATAAATTCAAGATAATTGGATTATTGATTGAAAGTCCCTGACTTGAAGTTAGAACATTTGGGGTCAAGTTCCATCTCCATCACTCATTAGCTTCACAGCCTTGGCAGATGCTCTGGGACTCCTCATTCATAAAATCAGAGTGTTGGACTTGTACTAGGGAATAGGGTTCATATGGTCCCTTGCAATGCTAATGCTCTGTGGATTACTCCCATCCTTCAGGCTGATGGTTGCTTATATTTGTGGGAGACAGTTACTCTCTTGAAGCCAAAGTCTGTCTGACCTGAAAAGTTAATCTTCCTTAAAATGGCAAGTTCTGTTGAGCAGAGGCGAGCCTTTCATCTCCTTAAGAAGGGGATGGGAGACCCCTGAGAAATCCTGCTTCTGGTGAATCTCACTAATGAAATCCCCTAACCAAGGTTTTTGTTTTTCTGTATACATTTTCAACATTTAGGGACATTTTTCATAGCCATGGATGGAGTTTCTCTTCATATGTTTGGTCTTGATATTATATCTTAGTTCATAACATTTAGAGTTGGAAGAAACCTCAGTGAAGATGCAAGCCAAACTACTCCCTTTACAAATGAGGGAACTCTAGTGTGCCTGGAAATTATGGTAAGTCCAAACTAACAGGGACTGAAGCTACTGGTCCAGCCTGGATGGCCTTGCAGGCTCATTTTGTGACTTCAGAAATCTTGAATTAGGAGAGGGCTTTGGAAACTGTGACATTGTTCTCACTTACAATAGAAATTGTTTGCCTTCTTCTGAAGCCTGGGCAGCTGAGGCCAAAGCTCTTGAGATCTGCTCTCTCACTCCCTTTCCTGCATCCCTGCCAAATTCACTAAAGAACTCCTAGCTGGGATGTAATAGATTTCAGGGACTTTGTCCTAAATCAGAAGGAGAGAGCCTTTGGTGTTGGATTAACATCTTTACAAAGTTTCTGAATGCCTTTTGTTTCTTCTGTTGCAGTAATTTCCCAAGAGAACTCATTTCCCCAAATAGCTCTATGTATGTATGTGTGCATATATACATGTATGCATGTCTTTCTCATCCTTCCTCATAAAATGAAAAAAAAAAAGTCAAGACAACAAAATCCACCATCTAACAGGATATGCAACATTCCTCTCCAGTAGACTCTTACCTTTCTACTGAGTGGAGGGAGCTATGATTCCTCATCTGTTCTCTAGGGTCACACCAAAATTATTATAATTAGTTTGAGTTCAGGATCACAGACATAGAGTTGGATTAACCCTTAGGGATAGTCTGGATCAACAGTTCTGAAACTCTAGATTTGTGATACCCTCCTCTAGCAGTTCTCAAACTCAAATTAGAAACAAAATATCGAGGACCTCAAAGAGCTTTTGGTCCTATGGGTTATATCTATGACTAGTTACTGGATTAGAGATTAAAATGTGGTGGTACTATGATGAGTATCATGGTGGCCTTGAAGACCTTCTGAAAGCATCTAAGAATGCTAAATCTCATCCAACATCCTCATTTTAAGAGATGACAAATTGAACTGCAGAGAGATTATGTGATTTGCCCAAAGTAACATGGTAAAAGTAGTGGTCAACATGGAGAATCCTCTGACTCCAAACCCAACTCTTTTCCCACTATGTACCATATTTTAGTGCTATTTCAAATTTCTGTTATTATAATCATTGTGTATATTCTCCATCTATTTCTTCTTACTTCATCCTCCTATTCATTCAAGTATTCCCATGTTTCTCTGAATTCTTCAGTTACAATTTCATTTGGCTGAAAAGAAGTAATTCATGCATGTATACCACAATTCACTGTCATTCCTCAATCCAATGATATCCCTGTAGTTTCTAGATTAAGTTATTATTATTGTTTTGATGATCACAAAAAGTGCCACTCAGAATATTTTGGCATATATGGTAGCAGGCTTATAATTCAATTTTCGTTGTGAGCCTTTACATTTCAGTCAGGAATCAGCAAATACTGCAGATCAAGACTGGATTTGTTTGGTTGCTTGTCTAGACTTAAGAAAGTGAAGGAGAAAATATTAATCATGCAGATTAAAATGAGGAGGCATGTTGTATGTACATTGTTCCTCTCCCTTTCCCCCAGGAGTCTCAGCTGCTTTACACATATCAGCATGCTCTTTTACATATGGCACCTTTTCTGGTTCTTTGACTTCCTTGTGGAATATGGCCACCTATGGGATCATTGGTTGAGAGGGAATGGATAGTTTAGTGGCTTTTTTCACATAATTTCAAACCGAGGGTTCTGCAACCTCTATTGTTTCAATAAGAAGGAAATTCCAACTCTTGAATAATTACAGAATGTATTCAAAGAAGGTGATATTCAATTAACAGTACATGAATAAGGACTTCAGCAGCATTGCGAATCTAATTAGTTAATGGAATCCTACAAAATTGGGGGGTGGGTAGAAAAAGCACTGTTGATCCCCCAAGATGCAAATATCCCATCCTACTCCCCAATTCTCTTCCTTATGATAGCCTATGCCAACATGTTTCCCCCTCTAGAGTGGCTTTGGGAAGGATTGACTTTCTAAGCAGGCTACCTGACATGGATGCTGCTCTTCATTATGAATTCATTTCAAGCTAATATCTGTTGCTGAGTAAAGCTGCTCCTTAAGTACATCTCTGTAGCAAATACACCTGCAGCTAGAGGCATAGCAGATGATCCAATGGAAAACTCGCAGGCATCTCTCCACAAGGTTGTGTGCTTCTAGCCTCCCTTCCAAATGCCTTGGCATTCCATCAATCAAAATAATGTCCTATTGAAATAGTCCTGTTGGAGAAAAAATGGGGCAGAATGTCTCAATGTCTCTGTTTCTTGCCTTTGAAATTAGGGAATCAATAACTTTATTTGGCCATTCCAGCATTTTTCTTTTTGAACAAAACATAGGAAATTTACTGTAGAAGTGGGAAAATAATGATTACCTGAATCATCACTCTCAGAAGAATGTGTGCTCCTGCTTGGGGGCCAGGCTATAGTGAGGTGGGGGGTGATGTTGCTCTTGCTTTCTGATTTTTTCCTTATATTCCTAATCATCTGGGAAAATTATATATTCTTAAAGCATAAACATAAGCTGATGTGATAGTATAGAAGGGTGTTCTCTTAACTTACCAAAAGACAAGACCATTCCCTCCATTCCAAACCCCAATTTTGAGGAGAGTTGGGTCATCAGAGATTCTAAAATAAGCTAGATACCTGTTTCCATGAAATAAAAGGCATTCAATCTGACTTTATGAGTGCCAATGCATCAGCCTTTGATAAGACCACCAGGATGGTCTATACAAAGTGCAGATGAACTTGCAAAGGGCCTTCTTAAGAGAAGTAAACATACTGAAGCATTCCTCCTCCTCCCCTTTGGGTGCAATAAGTTATGTTTGTTTTATAGGTGGAGAGATGGGGTGCCCTGGCAAACTGACCCCTGACCAGAGAGAACTATAAAGTGCAAAACAGAATTGTGTGGCCTCTCTTTCCAAGCAGTATGTTTCCTTACATCCTTTATGTCAGAGTGTCACTAAACCATACATGAGGATCTCTTTGGGGCACATACTGACTTAAAAGACCACATATTAAAATGATCTATACCCCATTTTATTTTTGGTTATCTAACCAAATATTTCTCAGGATCATTTTAAACTTCCTTAGTCACACTTGATAACGGACGATAGGTTTTTGATATTCCCTTCGTCTGCTAATTTAGTAATCCTGTCATCAAAGGAAATAAGGTTAGTCTGGCATAAGGCATTCTTCATCTGACTCTTTGTGATCACTGCTTACCTTTCTTGAAATTCACCAATCATATCTTTAATGAACCATTCTAGAATTTTCTGAGGCATGAGAGTCAAGAGCCCTGGTACAAGATGGGTGGGCATGAATGGGCTGTAATCTGATTTTCTAGAGGGTCCATATACTTCAAATTGATCACTACTCTCTTTGAGAGTATTTTCACTGGAATAACCCTTTCCAGTGGAGCAGGATGAAGCCCTCTTAAAAATCTTCAGAGTAAATATAATAATTTTTACAAGACAGAGTAAAAAAAAAATCAGCATAAAGTTAAGAAGGTGGAAGAGGTATATTTATTCACTTAATCTCATCCCTGCCCTCATCCAGTAAGATCACTGTTGAAGTCTAAACTGAAATTTTACACCTCATTTCTCTGACTCAGCAGGAAAAATAGTAGGTTACTGAAACTTTCCACATGACCAAAATGAATTAGAAGACAATACATGTTTTTTTTTTTTTTAAAGGAACATGTAGTGAACCTTCTGAGCTGCCAAAATATTTCAGTGTGCAGAGCCTGACACCTCCTTGAAGGTCCTTAAATAAATGAATGGAAGAAGGAAGCATCACCTTTCAAGACTGTTAGCTGATGTCAGCTCTTTTGGGTTAGAACATAATAAGGCATTTTTAACTTCCTGAAATTATCTTCCTGTAATATTTTCTCTAACAAAAACGGATTCATTTCTGTTTCAGAATAAAAGTGCGTTTAACCCTCTTCCCTCTGCAAGAGAATTTGGTTGCTTGAAGGTTAGTCTTGGACACCAATTCAAGTCAACAGGTATTTTTTAAGAACCTACAATGTGTTGTCCATCAACACACTCTAATTAAGTGTCTAATACATCACTGACCATATATGAAATGCTGAGGATAGAAAGACAAAAAGGAAACAATCCCTTCTTTGAAGGGGCTTATGATCTAACACAGGAGACAACACCTGGACTTTTAGAATACAGACAGAATAAGGATAAGGTTATGGGGACAAAAAGTTGGGAGAATCAGCAAAAGCTTCCCATAGAAGATAGTGCTTGCATTAATTCTTTTAAAAATATTTATATTTAAATTTTATTTAATTGAATAATTTAGAGCATTTTTCCAGGATTACAAAAATAATGTTCTTTCCCTCCCCTCTCCAACCCCTTCCCATATCCGACACACGATGCCACTGGGTTTTACATGTGTCTTTGGTCAAGACCTATTTCCATATTATTGATATTCTTGCATTAATTCTTAAAGGAAACAAAAGGTTTTAATAAGTGGAGATAAGTGGAGAGGGATCACCCAGAGCCAAAACAGAGATCATATTTGGAGTGTCATGTCTGGGAAATGGTGAGAAGGGCAGTTTGGTTGGACCATAACGTATGAGAAGGAAGCAGGTTGTGAAGATCGTTAAATTCTAAAAAGAGGACTTTCGATTTGTTCTTCCAAGCAATTTGGTTACCTTGGAGTTTATTGAGTAGGGAAATAATGTGGAGCTATCTGCTGCTATGGAAAATCACTTTGGCCACTGACCCAGAATGGCAAATGTTTTGCTCTGAGGACAGGTACCACAAAGCTTGACTAGGGCAGGTGGCATGATGTGTACCTTCATTGAGAGGAAAGGGAAGGGCATTTTAATGAGACAAAGATCTTTGGAACACTATGGCAAGATACTGCCTGTGGGGGGTGGACTACTGAATGTAGCATGGGGCAGAAGGAGAGGAAAGGGAGAGGATTAGATGATCACACCCAGCTCGCTGGGTCTACTTTTCCTAAGTTTTTTGAAGGTCTTCAAGACCTATCAGTATCCTCTAATTTTAACACCTTGGGACACAACCCTGATTATCCCACCGTAGTTATGGTGCTAACACCATCCAATGTGGTTTAGTGACTAAAGCTCTACAGGATCTTATTCACAAGTCTCACCTAAGGTGCCATGGATCCTGAGAATGATGTCACAGAAAAACTCAAGTAGAGAACAACAAATAGATGGCATCTTTTATCATCCAATCCTACTTGTGCACTTTGTCTGGAACCCAAGAATACTCCATCGGAGGATCAGAGTTTTATACTTGGGTCATTCAAAGTTATCAAGTCCAACAGCCTTATTTTACAGATATGGAGACTGAGGCTCAAAGAGGTTGTAATTGGGCCACAGTCATACAGTTAGGCAAGGTTTAAACTGAGTTCTTTATGATTTTCCAAGTCCAGTGCCCTAGCTACTATAACACATTCCTCCTTCATTGTAAACTTCTTAAATAAAAGAGCAATAAATCTCTGAATCCTTCCCAGGAGATAAGGCTCCTTGTATAGCAGATGCTTAATAAATGTTTGCTGAATGAAATTATTAGTACATGTTCTTATGAGCCCTTACCTGGGATCCCAGAGCGATTTTATATTTATATGCAATCTCTAACTCCAAGAAAAAGAAAAGAATGCACACGCTGAGCATTTGTAAAATCAAGAGTTTCAAAACAAGTAAATAAAATCTTTTTTTTTTTTTTGGATGAGGAACTGATATGAATTTCTAGTTTACTCAAGTCTCTGATTTGCCACAAGTCCAATAAATATATGCTCTTATGAAAAGATAGACATCAAAAGATGTGCTATTGTGAAATTCAACAGACACCCATAGGAAACAAAAGGATGCCATTGTTTCCCAAAGCTGGTGACTTTCCTTACTAAGATGTTCCTTCAACCGTCACTCAGAGCAGAGACAAAAAAAAGAGACCAATTTATCCTCATTACAATTTTTCCAACTGAATAGTGCACAAAAATCAATGAGTGACCTTGCTATTCCAGCTGTCACCAAGCCTGGAAACATCTGTTGCTTTTGATACTTCAAATTTTTAGGACAACAGCTGGATTTTGTGTGTGTGAATGGGATCAAAGAAACAGCTCATCTTGATCATCTCAAAGGACTCTACTCAAAGAAGGGAATGCATGACAATAGTCTATTACCTTTAAACTAATTTGGACTGTTGAGTATCTGGGATCATCTTGGACACCTTAAGCTCCCCTCCCTCTGGGAATCCCACCCTCCTCTTGTAGTGGTGACAGCTAAGAGCAAGAAATATGGAGAAGGAAGACACCTTAGAAAAAAAAATAGTATCATTTGCCAGTACCCCTCTGAAGTGACAATCCTCTCTTTTTAAAAAGATATGCTGTTGTTATTCAGTCATTTTTCAGTCATATCTAACTCTTTTGGGGTTTTCTTGGCAAAGGCACTGTAGTACTTTGCCATCTTTTCTTCAGTTCATTTAACAGATTAGGACACTGAGGTAAATGGAGTTAAATGACTTTCCCAGGGTCACACAGCTAGTGAGTGTCTGAGGCCAGATTTGAACTTCTAAAGATGAATCTTCCTGACTCGGGTCCTGAACTCCTATCCTCTGTACCACCTAGCTGTACACCAAGTGTACCTCATAGAGTGGACCATGGAGTAAAGTGAAACCAATGAAATTGGTGACTGTATGACAGCACAACCCTTATTCCATGCCTGTGGTCCACCACCCTCCTATTGAGAAGAGACAAGTAGGCTTCATCATTGGTCTTGGGGGGCAAAGCTTGGTCATTGCATTGCTGAAAGCTATAGTGCATTGAGAACATCTGAATTCTATTGCCTTGCTTGTGAATTATTTCCTATTTATCCTATATGTAGTTTCCTTTGTATATATTTGTTTGGATATCATCATCAATAGTTTGCAAATGCCTTGAGGGCAGCCTTTTACCACTTTTTCTCTCTTTAGCACTTAGAAGAATGCCTGGCACATAGTAGGTGTTTAATAAATGACTGAATGATTGATGATAAGGAATCCTAAGACATGGGTTTAAATCCTATTCAACCACTAATGCTGTGCATTACCTTGTATAAGTCACTTTACTTCCATGATTCTCAGTTTCCTCCCCTTCAAAATGAAGAAGATAGACTAGAAGACTGCTAAAGGTCCCTTTGAACTCTAGAGTGATGGTCATACACCTTTGAATATTGGTCTACTTTATATTAATGTGTTGCCTCCTCTTGCTTCACCAACTCCAATTAGAGTTTATGAATTTATGAAAAAAGCATACTATGTGCCACACATTGGCAAACAAGGAAGACAGTCCCTTTCCCCCAGGATCTTACATTCTAATAGGGGATGGCAATGTCTTTAGGGCATTAGTCACAAAGGAAGGACATTTTGGTCTTGGAAGGCACAAGGCTAGTGAATGATATCATAGGATATTTGGTTGACCTTTTTTTTCTACGAATGGTAGTGGTTATCTGGTTACTTTTCCCAGGGCAAATGGTGGAAGGGATGGCATAGACCATGGGGGAATGGCAGAGATGACTTGGAGTGCAGAATATTTGGGCTCGCTAGATATGATCAACTGTCACCTTAATCACTGCTGTCATTCTAGGTAATGTAATTATTTTTTAAATTGTGTCTTTATCCTCTACTCTAATTTAATACCCAGGAGCAATTTAATACCACAATTTTACAAGACAAATAAATAAAGATTACTTTCATGCAGCTTGGAGACAGGCTTCCTCATTCTAATAATAATAAAATAATAGTTAACACTTATAGAGCACCTACTTTGTGCCAGCATGGGGCTAATTATAGTCCTTATCTCAAATGGTCATCCCAATATTTTTGGGAGTAGGGATCCTTCTTTTACAGATTAGGAAACTGAGACAGACAGAAGTGAGATGACTTGTTCAGAATCAGAGATAATAGGTATCTGAGGCTGGATTTGAACTTAGTCTTCCTGACTCCTGGGCTGACTAGCTACTGCTCCCCCCATCAGCCTCCTTATCTCTTGTGTACATGGGACTACTGATGATATCAGAATCAGGAAGCACATGAGAAGTAGAAGCTTCTTGGAGTTTCCTGGACCCTCAGTATCCTTCTTATTGGGTTCCTGAATTATATCACTCTCCCTGTCTGTCCTTCCAATAATTCAGAGTCAAAAGATGCTTTTCTTTAAAGAGGGAAGATTTTTAGAAATGAAAGCTGACCCCTACTGAAACAAGTTTGTGTAATATTTTAAAGTTTATAAAGCATTTTAGGAATGCACATCAATAACATCATGTTTACTGTTAATTAAGAGAGAAATAATTAAGAGAGAAATTAATTAAGAGAGAAATCCCTGCCCTTCCAAGTCCCTCAAGCCTCAGGCTACAGAGGATGCTTGACTGAAGGCTTCGCCCCAAGCCTCTTGTTTTGATGGGCTCCTGGTGATACTGGACCTTCATTAGGCAAGAAAAGCCAGTGTTTTCATTTTGGACAAAGACTCTCAGAGTGAGATCCTTTAGATTTGGGAGAAGATATTCCCTCCCAAATACAGCTCTTGACTTGACTGGAATGTCCACTTGAATTGCCCCTGTCAGCGAGGACCACAGGGATTGAAAGGATGGGTCCAGACTTCAGCTTGCTTGTCTTCTTCACTGTGATCTCACTTCCATGTCTCTCATTAAATGGAAGGAGTGAGTGTGTGAGTCATATGTGTGTCTTCCCCTGGCAGTTTGCTGGCCTGCTCCCTAGTTGGGTTGATTTATGTTTTAATTTTATGGATGATATCACACAATTATCTCCAGATGGAATAACGGGGATGAAGCTTTGCCAACCAACGTCGGGCACTGAAGGTTCATGCGGCACCAAGCATTCCTCATACTGTAATTATTTTTATTTTGACCTCATAAATTTGCCCAGAGGTTTGGGGTGTTTTCTTTCGGCTGAACCTCCTCCATCCTGTCACCTTTGCTTGATTTGTTCCCTTAGAATGAAATTAGTCCCAGCTCTTCCCAGTGACCTCCTCTCAAATTTTGCTTATCATTTTATGAGTCTTATTTGGCCTGATAAACTCCTATTTGCTCATTCTTGATAGATTGAATATATATATATATATATATAGTGGTGGTAGTAGTCTCTCGGTAACCGAGGATGATGATTGTCTTTGTGCATGAAGATTTAAGTGGAAAAGTCTATGTACAGAGACAGTCCCACTCTCTCGGCGTTGGAAGCCTCGGTCCAGTGGCATGAAAAATCATTACACCCAGAGACTTCCTCAGCTGCATTGGATGGCTGTGTTGTCTTTTGTGCTCCAACACGCCCTGAGCACTCCACAGTGCTTTGCTGCGTCGCCATCTCAGCCGTTGAACCTTCTTATTGGTTTCTTCTGTCTGTTTGGCCAAAGCAGTCTTCACATGCTGGGTGAGCAAAGCCCTGGTTCATCAGGGGTCCACGACGACCCGATGGCTACCCTCACAAGGTTTGGCTGGCCTGTCGAAGCCGTTGCCCGGGGTGTGGCAACTGCCTCATGCTAACAGCTACTGGGAGCCACAAGTGAGAGCTGGGTGTCAGGTGAGGGTCAGAGGCTGGAGAGCTGCCCTAGGAGGGCACGACAAGCCCTCCATACCGGAGATACCACCCCTCCATGAGCACCCCATACACCCCTATATATATATATATACACACACACACATATATATATATATATATGTGTATATATATATATATTCTGACAAATAGCAAGTCATAAAGTTTCGATTTGGGCTTGGTTTGCTTTTGGTTCAGTGACTGACCACAGAGGTAAGGGGAATTGATCATCCACTATTTTCTTTATCACTGAATTAAACCAAAAGACTCTTTCTAGACTTCATCTTTTTTTTCTTTGTTGTTGTTCCGTGGATCCTTATCTAGCAAAGCCTTCTCAGAATAATGTTTTTAAAGGCATAATATGGCATATGTAGGATTACAAAGAAAATGCTTAAATCACAATGAAGTTATCAAAATATTTTAATAGTGTCTACATTTCCCCCATTGTCTAGCCCCTACTGCTCTTATGCCTCATTACCAATACTTAGCATCAATTCTAAGTCAGGAGGTAAAGGTTTTTTTAGAAAGTGTGAAGATTCTAGATTAAGAATGTCTGTAGGCCATGCAGATGGGTAGCTCAGCAGCTAAGAGCCAGGCCTAGAGATGGGAGGTCTTGGATTCCAGTATGGCCTCAGAAACTTCCTAAGTATGGAGCAATTCCATGGAGACTGGAGAGACTGACACACTGTGGTACAATGGAACATAATGGACTTCTCCATTAGTGTCAATGCAATGTCCCTGAACAATCTGCAGGGATCTAGGAGAAAAACACTATCCACAAGCAGAGGACAAACTGTGGGAGTAAAAACACCGAGGAAAAGCAACTGCTTGACTACAGGGGTTGAGGGGATATGACTGAGGAGAGACTCTAAATGAACACTCTAATGAAAATATCAACAACATGGAAATGGGTTCGAATCAAGAACACATGTGATACCCAGTGAAATCGCGCATCGGCTATGGGGAGGGGGGGGGAGGAAAAGAAAATGATCTTTGTCTCCAATGAATAATGCTTAGAAATGACCAAATGAAATAATGTTAAAAAAAAAAAAAAGAAACTTCCTAACTATGTTACCTTGGAAAAATCACTTAGCCTCAATTGCCTAATCTTTACCACTCTTCACCCTAGAAACCAATATTGAGTATCGCTTCTAAGATGGAAGGTAAGGGTTAAAAAAAAAAAGAATGCTCATAATTTAGATTAAATTTCATAGCATTAAGCCAGCTGGAAAAGGGGGATTGAAGAATTTCTGTTTCTTTTCCCCCTAAAGCCATCCCAATTTCTATTGATGGTTCCATAGAGCTTATACTAATGTAGCAAGCTGTTGGATCAAGAGGATCTTCTAGGGCTCAAGTTGCCTTTTGAAAATAATCTACACTCTTCAGTCCAACCTCTAAAGCCACCAGCTCTGGTTCTGACAACTATAAGGTCCCTAGACAGCACAGTGTATAAAGTACTGGACCTGGAGTCAGGAAGACTTATCTTCGTGAGTTCTAATATGACTTCAGACATTTACTAGCTGTTTGAAATTGGACAAGCCACTTAACCCTATTTGACTCAGTTTCCTCATCAGTAAATGAACTGGAGAAAGAAATGACAAATTTCTCTTTGTGAAGAAAACCCCAAATGGGACCAAAAAAAATTGGATACAACTGAAATAAATGGACATCAAATGACCACTGTATGGCATGTCAGGATACTACAAGTAGGTTATTCATCTTGAGTGTTCTATGATGTAGCAATCAATCAATAAAGATTATTAAGCACCTATTCTGTGCCAGGAACTGTGTCAAGTGCTAAAGTATAGTGATAAGATCTAGTAATTGAGGAAAAAAAGTTATTTAATCCCTTAGGAATGTTTCCTTCTACTTTTCTATCATTATCAGTTTCAGATACATAGTGGATATCCATTCATGTCACTCCTCATTAGTCTGTCTTTTTTGTTATGGAAAAATGCCCAAATGGATCAAGGACAGATGTCTTTAACTTCCCTTAAGGGAAGCCTTCAGCATCATAAATTTAACTAGATAGTGGTGAAAGAGATTGTCTCATCCAGCCCTTCTCCTCCATGCAGCATCTACAATGAAACAATTCAAGACATAATGATTGTCTTGCCATTTCTTTGTACTGAGCTCCAAGGTATTGTGGAAGGTAGAAGAAATACTCTGATCTTACCATTCTGACATCCTACCATTTAGCAATAGTGTGATTTAAAATTTTTCCAATCTCATTTAGAAGAGCATATCAGGGACTTACTCAACTTTTAGAACTCAGCTTTTCCCTTTGCCAAATTCTAAACATCTTGCTTTGTGTGATTTCAGACTTTCTTGGTTGAAGTTTTCTCACTCATCTGACCTCAAAGCCACGTGCCACTTCATCTGCCTACTCTATCCAGGAAAGGTCATCAGTTATATACAGGGATGTTCTTTTCTTTGAATGACTTGAAAGTATCTTAAAAAAGCAGAAGTATCCCAGGATTCTGTGGCTTTTATGCTTTGAGAGATTCAGTCAATGAAAGGGTACCAATTGTCAAAAGAACATGATTTCTTTGTATGAGTGGGATGACTTCAATGTATATTAGGTAAGAGATGAGAGCACATCTGAGTGTGATGGATGAGTTGAAATCTGAGACTGAAGGAAGGTCAGTCCCTCAGGATTTGAAGAACTCTGGCATCTCTATTTATGACATGTGCCATTTGGGCAAGTCACTTCCCCTCTGAAGGCTTCAGTTTGCTCTACTCATTGGTCTCTATGGTCTAGTCATATCTGTATTTGTGATCTTTTGTTCTTGTTATTCAGCCAATTTTATTGTGTTTGACTCTTTGTGACCCCATTTGGGTTTTCTTGGCAAAGATACTGGAGTGGGATGCCATTTCCTTCTCTCTCTTTTTATAGATGAGTAGCTGAGGTAACAAGGGTTAAGTGACTTGCCCACAGTAATACTTCTAGTAAGTGTCTAAAGTCAGATTTGAACACAGGAAGAGGAGTCTTTCTGATTCCAGGCCTGGAGCTCTATCTACTCTCCCATCCAGTTCCCTTCCATGATATCTAAGAATCTGCTATTATCCATAAAGGAAGATCAACACAGAGGAATTGTTTGGGCACACAATTCAGGATATTACAGTGAATAGATTACAAGGCTAAGGACAGAAATAAGGAAGTCTGCCCAAAGCAAGAACCTTGCTTGAACCAAGTTCAACCAGCATCCTTCACACCCCACATTGGCCATATCACAGTGTTGACTCAACATGATAAATGACGTAGTCACTGTTTCCTGTGACAGCTACAAAAATCATTCCCCATTTCAAAGTCTGCCTCACCTAACTCTCTCAATCAACCCTTTCTCTCCTAAGGGGAAATAGATACGAATGGTTATGTTTGCTGGTCTGCTTCTTTTTTAAAGTGGTGTGTGCTATAAATCCATGGTGCCTCAATAATCTACTCTCAAATTTTGGGGATAATATTTTTGTAGCACCCAGACTGACTATAATAAGTAATTAAAAATATTGAAGGAGGCAAGCTAGGTGGCTCAAGTGAATTGAGAGCCAGGCTTAGATATGGGAGGTCCTGATTCCAAATCTGGTTTGTGATACTTTCTAGCTGTATGACCCTGGGCAAGTCATTTAACCTCCATTGTCTAACCCTTACTGCTCTTCTGATGTGGAACCAATATATAACACTGATCTTAAGATGGAAGGAAAGGGTTTTTAAAAAAAGAAAATAATAAAAATTTTATCTTAGAACAGTAGACATTTCCCACCAAACACTCAACAGATCCCCTTAAAAGTTACCTTCCTTGAAAAAGTTTATCAATTGCTAGCAAAAAGAAGATTCCATGACCTTTAATTTTATCAACATGTTACTAATAGTGAGCATTGTTTGGTGACTTGGATTCCACTGTGTGATCATTGTGCACCAAAGCTGCCATTTGCACTTTTTGTTTTATAGACAAGGCAAACAATATCTTCATATAAATTATTTTTAAAAATTTATTTTTTTTAGTCCATTTAGAAAATTATTCCTTGGTTACAAGAATCCTATTCTTTCTCTTCCTACCCTCCCTCACTCTTCCTATAGCTGACACACAATTCCACTTGGTATTACATGTGTCCTTGATCAGAACCTATTTTCATGTTGTTGATGTTTGCACTAGGATGTTCATTTAGAGTCTACATCCCCAGTCATATCCTCTCGACCCATGTATTCAAGCAGTTGTTTTTCTTCCATGTTTCTACTCCCACAGTGTTTCTTCTGACTGTGGATAGTGGTTTTTCTCATAGATTCCTCCAAGTTGTTCAGGGTCATTACATTGCCACTAATGGAGAAGTCCATTACATTCAATTGTACCACAGTGTATCAGTCTCTGTGTACAATGTTTTCCTGGTTCTGCTCCTCTCGCTCTCCATCACTTCCTGGAGGTTGTTCCAGTTCCCATGGAATTCCTCCCACTTTATTATTCCTTTGAGCACAGTAGTATTCCATCACCAACAGATACCACAATTTGCTCAGCCATTCCCCAATTGAAAGGCATTCCCTCATTTTACAATTCTTTGCCACCACAAAGAGAGCAGCTATGAATATTTTTGTACATGTCTTTTTCCTTATTATCTGTTTGGGGTACAAACCCAGCAGTGCTATGGCTGGATCAAAGGGCAGACTGTCTTTTAGTGCCCTATGGGCATAGTTCCAAATTGCCTTCCAGAATGGTTGGATCAATTCACAACTCCACCAGCAATACATTAATGCCCCAACTTTGCCACATCCTCTCCAGCATTCATTACTTTCCTTTGCTGTCTTGTTAGCCAATCTGCTAGGTGTGAGGTGATACCTCAGAGTCATTTTGATTTGCATCTCTCTGATTATAAGATATTTAGAACACTTTTTCATGTGCTTATTAATTGTTTTGATTTCTTTAACTGAAAATTGCCTATTCATGTCCCTTGTCCATTTATCAATGGAGAATGGCTTGACTTTTTTTGTACAATTGATTTAGCTCATTATAAATTTGAGTAATTAGACCTTTGTCAGAGGTTTTTGTTATGAAGATTTCCCCCCCCCCCAATTTGTTGCTTCCCTTCTAATTTTGGTTGCATTGGTTTTGTTTGTACAATTTTTTTTAATTTGATGTAATCAAAATTATTGATTTTATATTTTGTGATTTTTTTCCAAGCTCTTGCTTGATTTTCAAGTCTTTCCTTTCCCAAAGATCTGGCATGTATACTATTCTGTATTCACCTAATTTGCTTATAGTTTCCTTCTTTATATTCAGGTCATTCACATTCTGAGTTCATCTTGGTGTAGGGTGTGAGATGTTGATCCAAATCTCATCTCTCCCACACTGTCTTCCAGTTTTCCCAGCAGTTTTTATCAAATAGTGGATTTTGGTCCCAAAAGCTGGGATCTTTGGGCTTATCATAGACAGTCTTTCTGAAGTCACTTACCCCAAGTCTATTCTACTTATCCTCCTCTCTGTCTCTTAGCTGGTACCAAATTGTTTTGATGACCACTGTTTTATAGTGTAGTTTGAGATCTGGGACTGCAAGTCCTCTTTCCTTTGCATTTTTTTCATGATTTCCCTGGATATCCTTGATCTTTTGTTCTTCCAATGAACTTTGTTATATTTTTTAAATTTCAGTAAAAAAGCTTTTTGGTAATTCAATGGGTATGGCACTGAATAAGTAAATTAATTTGGGTAGAATTGTCATTGGGTAGAATTTTTATTATCCTACCCATGAGCAATCAATATTTTTCCAATTGTTTAGATCTAGTTTTAATTGTGTGGAGAATGTTTTGTAGTTGTGTTCATATAGTTCCTGTGTTTGTCTCGGCAGATAGATTCCTAAGTATTTTATATTGTCTAGGGTGATTTTTAAAAAATTTTTTAACATTATTTTATTTGGTCATTTCCAAACATTATTCATTGGAAACAAAGATCATTTTGTTTTATTCCCTCCTCCCCCTCCAACCACCTCTCCCATATCTGATGCGCCATTCCACTGGGCATCACATGCGTTCTTGATTCGAACCCATCTCCATGTTGTTGGCATTTGCATTAGAGTGCTCACTTAGAGTCTCTCCTCAGTCATATCCCCTCTACCCCTGTAGTCAAGCAGTTGCTCCTCATTGGTGTTTTCACTCCCACAGCCTATCCTCTTCCCGTGGACAGTACCTTTTAGATCCCTGCAGATTGTTCAGGGTCACCGCATTGACACCAATGGAGAAGTCCACCACCCTAGATTGTATTGATCCAGCCATAGTACTGCTGGGTTTGTGCCCCAAAGAGATAATAAGGAAGAAGACTTGTACAGGAGTGTTCATGGCAGTGCTCTTTGTGGTGGCCAAAGATTGGAAAGTGAGGGGATGCCCTTCAATTGGGGAATGGCTGAACAAATTGGGGTATCTGTTGGTGATGGAATGCTATTGTGCTCAAAGGAAGGATGAACTGGAAGAATTCCATGGGAACTGGAACAACCTCCAGGAAGTGATGAGGAGTGAAAGGAGCAGAACCAGGAGAACATTGTAAACAGAGACTGATGCACTCTAGGGTGATTTTAAATGGAATTTCGCTTTCTAATTCTTGCTGCTGAAGTGGGTTAGAGATATATAGAAAAGCTGATGATTTATGTGGGTTTATTTTGTATCCTGCAACTTTGCTAAAGTTATTGATTATTTCAACTAGCTTTTTGATTAATTCTCTAGCATTCTTTAAGTAGACCATCATATCATCTGCAAAGAGAGATAGCTTGGTCTCCTCATTGCCTATTTTAATACCTTCAATTTCTTTTTCTTCTCTTATTCCTACTGCTAGTGTTTTTAGTACAATGTTAAATAATAGAGGTGATAATGGGTATCCTTGTTTCACTCCTGATCTTATTGGTAAGGCTTCTAGTTTGCTGATGGTTTTAGATATATACTGTTTATTATTTTTGGAAAGGCCCTTCTATTCCTATGCTTTCTAGTGTTTTTCAATAGGAATGAGTATTGTATTTTGTCAGAGGCTTTTTTTTTGCATCTATTGAGCCTATAAATCATTTTTAAGACAAATTCTAATGGGTGAATATGTGCAAGAACCCTGGAATTATAATCTACATAAGCAATGACCCTGGGATGGCATAAAGTTTCAAAGAGTAGGGAGAAGAGTAAGAGATGTGAGATATTGGGTGTAAAGGGTGCTCCCTTGGGGGTGGAGTCTTAGAAGAGAGGAGCCATACCACCTGGTAGCTTCTTATTTAACACATTATTCATGCTAACTGAATATTAAGGTCAGTTCTTTCTATTCTATTAAGCGATGACATTTATAATCTCTAAATTTTGTCAGCAAAGGGAATAGACTGAGTCACTCAACCCTAGTTATGAACTCAGGTAACTCCTAATCCAAAATTGTCAATCCCCCAAACAGTGGGGTGGGAAAAACATGGTGTTTTCCTCGGCAGCCAGCTGAAAGAGAGGGAGAATATAGAATAAAATTATGAAAAGCTACATAAAAGACACGAGGAAAGGACAAAGATGGAGTTGGGATGGTAGAGGTAGAGAAATGAATCCTGGAGATACAAACAATCAGAAGGAGGCTTCATTATCTTTCCCCCCCTTTTTTATTCAGTTCCAATAATCATTCCCCAAGCATTCCCCTACACAAATTGGGTGGAAATTGTAATTGACTACCAAGATTCATTGGAATGTCTAATGGTTCTCCAATAAATTATGAATGAAGCAATCTCCCTCTTTGTCCATCCGCTTGAAACCAGGAAATTTCAAACATATTCGATGGCTTCTGTTCATTTGAGTTAGCTCATCTAGGAGCTTGAGAGTATCCTCTTCCTCTGTTAACTGCACAGTGGCAAGCATACCAGTCCTTCACATTAATTACCAGTTGGGCCAACTGGCCTGATGGAGCTCATTAGTAGATGGATGAGCCAGCTAACTGTGTAAAGTTACTGACATGAGACGATTAAGTGTTGCAGGATTGAATTTACATGCCTGGATTGTGGTTCCATATCGGGGAGCATTAAAGCTTTCTGGGCTGGTTAGACTTGCCATAGGGGAGCATGCCAGCAAAAAACCCATATCATTATGCTGAGAACAGCAGCCAACTCATTTATCTGAACTACAAATGTTTCTTTGTTCTCTCACACTCTTCCAGCCTACCCTGGACAATCGAGTTGTATTCCAGGCTAACCACTGGGAGGCAGTTCAAATCATGAGGAGTGCTTCTTAACTGTTGGCTCAAACCAGCTCCTTTTTGAGAACTGAGGATGGCTGCTCTCCCATTGAGGTAATGAGAGATCCTTTCACAAAAGACAAGTGCCAAAAGGCCAGTGTCCTGGACTTTATTCCCCATAGCCCTGGTGACAAGCCCTCTAACGAATGTCCTAATCCATTTTAATTAAAGGTCTAAGGTATACTTCATCTTTAACGGTAGTGAGATCAGCATGGGCCTTCAGATATTCTAGAGGAGCTTGTTTATGCCAGGGCTTTCATAAGAGTCTGCCATCTCACCCCTCACTGATAAAACAGGGACTTTTGCTCCCTTGCCCAAGAATCGTAATTAGGAACATGAATAGAAGGAATGAGGAAATTAGGGTTGGTTCAGAGGAAACTCTATAGATCTGGATATTTTTCTGATGTCTATTAAAATGGTAACATCAAACCTTCTTCTAGGAAACATATTTTCATATAAGGAGGAAAATAAAAATGATGATGAGGAGGATTTGACCATTATCACAGATTGAGCTGTTACTCATGAGTGTCAAGATATAATAAATTGATTCTTAAAATCTCAAGAATAACATTTTAAATAGATGTTTCCAGAGCACACACTTGGAATCTTCAGACCTCTTGGAACAAAAATCTTTTTTTAAAAAAGCAACGCTAATACAAAATATATGTCAATAAATGAGAACAATCACCTAGTATTAAATCCAAAGATCCCAGATATCGAGGCAGGAACTCAATGTTTGACCAATATTATTGGGAAAGTTTAGAAGCTTTTTGGTAGAATCTGAGCATTCAACATCATATGACACTGTATAAAGAGACCAGCTCTGTATGGAAACATTACCTACATGTAAGCATTACGTACATCATAAACAAACTAGAAGACTATGGAGGAAATTATCTGTCAGATCTATAGATGGGGAATAGTTCATGAACAAAGAGAGAGAGCAAGGTATACGGGACGTAAAATGGACAATTTTGATCCTATTAAATTAAGAAGTCTGCATAAATAAAATCAATATAGTCAAAATTAGAAGAAAATCGGGTAAATAGGGGAAAATCTTTTCAGCAAGTTTCTCTGATAAAGGTCTAATTTCTACAATATATAGGAAACTGAGTTAAAATTTTAAGACTTAGAAAAATTCTCCAATTGATAAATAGACAAAGGATATTAACAGGCAAATTTCAGAAGAAGAAATCCAATCTTTCAATAGCTATATGAAAAAGTTTTTCTAAATTACAAATAGAGAAATTTAAAGTAAAACACCTTTGAGGTTTCACCTCACAATTCTCAGATAATCAGTTGCCAAAAATGACAATGACAAATACTGGAGGGTCTGTGAGAGACAGACCATTGTGGTGGAACTGGGAATAGGTCCAATTATTCTAGAAAAATATCTTGGAGCCAACCAGGTTCTCTAAGGTATTAGATTGTTCATATTTTTTGACCCAGTGATAATGACTCTAGATCTATCCATCAAAGAGATCAAAGAAAAAAGAAGAGGACTCATTTGTACAAAAATATGTATAGTGGCTCTTATCATAGTGGCAAAGAACTGAAAAATAATATGATATCAAGCAATTGGGAATGATTGAACAACTTATAGTCTGTGTATGTGTGAGGGAATATTATTATGTTGTAGGAAATTATGGAGACAGTTTCAGAAAAACTTGGAAAGATTTTTTATGAACTGATATATTATGAAGTAAGCAGAATCAAAGGAAAATTTCTGCAATAACATTGTAAAAAAACAAACTTTGAAAGACATGAGAATTCTCATCAATACAATGACGAATCACAATTACAGAGGAAGCATAAAGAAACATGCTATCAATTTTCAGATAGAGAAGAGATAGACTCAGACTATGGAGAGACACACAGAGTCTTTCTCTATCTATCTATCTATCTATCTATCTATCTATCTATCTATCTATCTATCTATCTATCTATCTGTCTGTCTGTCTGTCTGTCTGTCTGTCTGTCTGTCTGTCTGTCTTTCTGTCTGTCTATCTGTCTGTCTGTCTGTCTGTCTTTCTGTCTGTCTATCTATCTGTCTGTCTGTCTCTCTGTCTATCTATCTATCTATCTATCTGTCTATCTATCTATCTATCTATCTATCTATCTATCTATCTATCTGTCTATCTATCTGTTTGTCTGCCTTTCTATCTGTCTCTGTCTTGACTGTATATGTTTATAACATGTGGCTTTTCTTACTTTCTAAACTGGAGGGGTAGGGAGAGAGAAATTCCTAAAAATAAAATTTAAATTTAAAAAAGAAAAACAATTTAGAGAATAAATACTTCAGAATATTGTAGAAATAACTCTACATTAAATGATATTCGTTATCCAGCACCATACCAAATAAACTATTAAAAATTATTTCAAATTCAAAAATTCATCTAGAAGAACAAAAGACCAAGAATATCAAGGGAATTAATGAATAGAAATAGGAAGGAAGGTGGCTTACCTGTACTGGATCTCAACCCATATTATAAAGTGGCAACAATCAAAACAATCTGTTACTGACTAAGAAAGAGAATAGTGGAATATATTAGATACTTAACATTTACTTAACATGTAAAGGACAATGATAATCTTAGTGGTCAACAATCTCAAAAATCCAAGTTTTTGGAAGTAGAGCTGTATTCAACAAAAACTGCTAGGAAAATTGGAAAACAGTATGGCAGAAACTAGGCACAAATTAATACCTCATGCCATATTCCAAAATTAAGTGAAAATAGATACATGATTTAGAAATAAAGGGGGTGCCATGAACAAATCAGCAGAGCACAGGATAATTTATTGTCAGATCTATGAATACAGGAAGAATTTATGCCCAAACAAGACCTAAGAACACTACAAGAGGTAAAATAAATAACTTTGACTACATTTAATTTTTTAAGTTTTAGCACCAACAAAATCAATGAAACAAAAGATTAGAAGGCATAAAACAAATTAGGAAAAAATCATTATAGTAAACATTTTTGACAAAGACCTCATTTCACAAATACATAGAGAATTGAGTCAGCTTTATAAGAATCCAAAGCATTTCCCAATTGACAAATGGTCAAAGGATATGAACAGGCAATTCTCAAATGAAGAAATTAAAACTATCTTTAGTCATATGAAAAAATTCTCTATATTGTTATTAATTAGAGAAATTAAAATTAAGATAACTCTGAGATAACCTCGTCCCTATAAGACTGGTTAATGTGTGAAAAAAGGAAAATCATAAGTTTTAGAGGCAATATGGAAAGATCTGGACTGTAACAGGAGAGCTGCACACTGACACACAACCATTCTGAAGAGCAATCTGCAACCATGCCGAAAGGGCCAAAACTATGCATACCTTTTGAGCCAGGCAAAATCATTCCTAGGTCTGAATCTTAAAGAGATTAAAGACAGGGGAAAAGGAACTACTTATATGAAACTATGTATAGCAGCTCTTTTTGTCTTGGAAACTGAAAGATGCCCATCAACTAGGAAATAGCTAAACAAGTTGTGGTATATGACTATAATAGAATGTTATTGTGCCATAAGAAATGATGAATAAGATGATCACCCCCCCCACACACACACATACACACACACACACATATACACACACACAACCTGGAAAGATAATGTGAAGAGATGAAAAGCAAAGTGAGCAGAACCAGGAGAATGTCATGCACAGTAGCATGTAATCATAGTAATAATGCACAATGATCATCTGTGAATAACTTATCAACAATGAAAGGATCTCCAAGGAACTTGTGACAAAAAAAGGCTATCCACTGCCACAGAAGGAACTGATGGAGTCTGAATACAGATTGAAGCATATCATTTTCCACTTTATTTCATCGATGAATTTTTCTTTAGTGAAAATGATGCATTTCAATTTTTTTTGCATGATGAACATGGAAATATGTATTACATGATAACCTATGTACAACCTATATCATGATAGCTACTGTCTTGAAGAAGGGGAATAGCTAGAAGGGAGTGAGAGATCATGGTTGAAAAATGTCAGAAAATTATTGTTGAAAATGGTATTGAGCTCTTCTGCCGCCATTTTAAATTTGGCTCCATACAACACACTGGAGTTGTAATTCCCTCTCCTTGCCATCTGCTGAGTCACACCACCACCACTCCTGCCAATAGCCCACCTCCATGGAGGATGGGAATAAGTACAGCAATGTGGAGGAGTTTGCTGAAGTCTTTAAAATCATCACCATCAAGAACCAGTAGGAAAAACAGTAAGAGTTTATTGAAACTCTAAGCTGGTATATGAGCAAAAAAGATCTCACTGAATACCTATCTCATTTAGGAGAAGTTGTAGATGCACAATTAAAACAAATCCCATAAAGAGAAGTTCAAGGGGATTCGGATTTGTGCTTTTCAAAGATGCTGCTGGTGTTGATAAAGTTCTGGAACTTAAAGAACACAAGGTGGATGGCATGTTGATAGACCCCAAAAGGATAATGCTTTAAAGGGAAGGAAGTTCCTCCCAAAAAGTATTTGTTAGCTGACTGATCCCAGATATTTTGGGGAAAGAAATCAAAGAATATTTTAGAGCATTTGAAGAGAATATTGAACTTCTTATAGACACAAAAACAAATGAAAGGAGAGGATTTCCTTTTATCACAAATATAGATGAAGAATCAATAAAGAAATTATTGGAAAACAGATATCTTCAGAATGGTCTGGAAAGTGTAAAATCAAAGTTGCCCAGTCCAGAGAGCAATAAGGAGTAACAGCAACAACAGAAAGGAGGGAAGGGTGCTGCAGCTGGCTAGAGAAGGAGGTGGGACTAGGGGTCAGTGTCCAGGGGTAGGGCCAAAACTGGAACTACGGATTTAATATCTATTATGATCAAGGATTTGGAAATTATAAAAGTGTCTATGGTGGTGATCCAAACCATAGAGGCTATGGCAGATATCATTATCCTGGCTATAACTTATGAATATGGATAGGGATACATAGCATAGACTCCAGTGGTTAACAAAGCACATTTAGGGCATCCTGATGGGGTAGTAATTATCAAAACAATTACCCTTCATGTTAAAGGAGGACATGGAGAAAACAGGTTCAGATGCTATAGCAACCTTATCTTGCAGATTGACAACACTGAATGGAGTGTGGTCATCTATTGATCTGAGAAGACTATTTTGTAAAAGGCGTGTGCCCAATTGTATTTGGCAGCTAGTTTGATTTTCTTGTTTTTGCTTTGTCCTTTGTCATCTGTGTTATGACAAATGTGAATTTGTGTTTATCCAAATTTTGCTTGAATAATTTCATGTTAAATGATTTTCAACAAAAGAATATTTGATTGTTTAAAAATTGAATTGACAGGTAACCTAGAAAAATTAAAAATAAATGATGCTCATCAGAAAAAGAAAAGTCCTGAAGAAAAAACAAATATTTCTAACACTTAGAAAAGATCTCTTCTATCTCTTCTCTATCTCTTCACCATTAATTTTTTTTTCTTTCCTAGTGTTGACCCAAAGGAGCTCTGGATAAGCTTGAATCCCAATAATTTTATTCAATGGCAAAAAAGCTGTCATTTTTTCCACCTGGGCAATGCTTTGCAGAATACTAAATATAAAGGAATAATGCCAGAATGACAACTTGTCTCTGAGTCATTTCTATCTGGGCAGCATAAAAATAAGATGGAAAGGGATAAACAACAATACTGATAAAAATGGATATTTATAGACAACTTTAAAGTTGGCAAATCTCTGCACATATATTGCCTCATTGGAACCTCACAACAACACCGAAGTAGGTATTATTGTTAACCCATTTTATAGATCATTAAATGGAAGCAGAGAGAGGTTAAAATGACTTGACCAAAGTCATACATTTAAATGTCAGAGATGAGATTTAAACTCTGATCTTCCTTATTCCAAATCCAGAATTATCTTTTTTTTTTAAAGTCCTTTATCTTCTGTTTAGATTCTATACTGTGTATTGACTCCCAAGCAGAAGAGTCCTAAGGGTGAGGTAATGGGGGTTAAATGACTTATCTGGGGTCTCACAGCTAGGAAGTACCTGAGTCCAAATTTGAACCCATGATCTTCCATTTCTTAGCCTAGCTCTCAAGCTATGGAATGCCCTAGCTGACCCCCAGAATTATCTTTTAAGAAATAAATATATGGCTTTAAAAATTCACAGGCACTGGAAGGGTCATATTTTATACATGATTAGAGTCAAAGCCATTCCCTATGAATTAGGTGCCCTTTAAAAGTATATCTTGAGAAATAGTACATATTTTTATACTTGCAGAAAACAAACAGTTGTTTTTAAACATAATGACATTTCTGGGGCTCATTCTTGTGTCTCTCTCTTTATCTGCCCTGATTTGATCCTTTGCCACTTTTTCATTGTTGTTATTAATCCTCATCACAGAAAGAGTCATGAGCAGTTGCCAAACATCTCCTGTTCTCTGCACTGAGCTAAGGTTTCAGATGGATGTCTATTCTTTTCCTCTAATGACCTAAATATGCTATTCTAGGTACCAAAGGGAAAGGGAATCAGGTTTCCTTGGAAAATGGATGGATGGCTCCCCTCAGTAGTCCCAGTGGACCTGCCAGTGACAGGAATGCACACTCAGTGAAGTTTCATTAATAATCCTTAGCAGGTGGGTTTCGATATATACCCTTAATGGTGATTCATGGCAGGAAATATTTAAAACTGAGTAACAGAAATGAAAAGAGAAAAATAAAGCCAGCAGGGACAGAAGGAAGGAAGGGGAAAGGTGTGGGTGGAAAGAGAGCAGTGCATTTTCATTACAGATTACAACCACAGATTTCCAGAATTGGAAGGGGTCTTAGAAGCCACCTGGTCCATCCATATCTGAAAACTGATGACTTGTACATGGATTGGATTTAATTGAGTCAAAGTTGCATAAAAAATGGTCTTACTCCCTCTTCCAGTTATCAAAGTCCAGTGGCAAAACAAAAGCCAAGAAAATTGGTGATGGCCCAGGATGCAGTGGATGACCTTGGTGTCTACTCCCTCTATAGCACCTGCTTCCCCCACCTTCATGGTTGTTGGAACAAATGCTGTCATCCCCCCATTGTACTCAGAGAAGTCTTCACAAGCTTGGGGTAGACATTCTCCTCACTCACCAATGGGTCTGAGATCAATCATTGGAGACATTTTTACTAGAGTGAGGCCACTGCTCATGCTACAGCTTCCTGGAGCCACAGGTAAGAGTTGAGTGCCAGGGGGACACCAGAAGGACACAGCAAGCTCTCACACTGGAGGTACTGGTCCTTCCTGAACACCATAATGTTCAACGTAGAGTTGAACTGTAAAATGACTGGTGTACTACCACATGGTTGATGTTCTTTCTCTGGATCATTCTGATGACTCATAAGGGTTTCCCATGAGATTGCAGGGTCATAACTGAATGGACCACAGGGTCCACACTTAGGACTTCTGGAAAGCACTTATTGACCATCTGGTCCATCTCCCTTGTTTCTACAGATGAGGAAATGTGGCCAAAAACAACAGTCCCTTCCTTTAAGGAGCTTACATTCTATTGAACATTGAACAAATACATAACTATATATAACAAAAGGAAGGAGGTCCATTTCTTCATCTTTCTTTCTGGGTTCACAGTTTAACCTGCTCACTAGAGAAGAGGAAACTGAGGCAGAGAGAAGTTAAAGGACTTGTCTAAGTTCACACATCATTGATATTTCTTCAGTTCTTACTGGGCTGCACTCAGGACTTCTCCATTGCGCCCTTGAAGCCTTCTCTTCTCGTACCTTTTACCTTCCTTTGATGTTTTGTCTCTCCCCCATTAGAATGTATCCTCTTTCAAAAATTTTTACTTGTTGATAGAATTTTCAATAATAATTTTCTGACATTTTGCAATCCCTGTTCCCTCCTTCCTTACCTTTTCCCTCCTTCCCAAGACAACGGGTATTATGATTAATATTAGGTTGCACATGTCTTATAATACAATACATATTTTTATGCTCATTATGTTGGAAAGTAGATATATATCACTTACAGTGGGGGAAGATTCATGGAGGAAATAACTTGAAGAAAGGCATGTTTCAATCTGCATTTAAACTCTGTCATTTGGGGGGAGGGGAATGATGGATAGCCTCTTTCACCATGAATCCTTTGGATTTGGCCTGAATCTCTGCTCTGCTGATAATAGTTAAGTCATTCCCAGTGATCATCTTACATTACTGAACCTTTCACAATCCACACTATCCCATTTGGCCTTACAGTTAAATACAATATGCCTTCTTTTGAAGTATGATATCAGGGGACATAAAATAATAATAATAGCTAGTATTTTTATAGAACTTTAAGATTTTAAAAGCATTTTATATATTTCATATCCTTTGGTTCTTGCAACACCCCAGTGAGATAAATGCTATTATTATCCCCAATTTGTAGATGAGTAAACTGAAGCATGGAGAAGTTAAGTGACTTGCCCAAGGTCAATCAGGTAGTATTAGAGGCATGAATCAGACTCGTCTTCCTAACTCCAAGTCCACTACACTATCCACTGTCACCTTGCTTCTTCTTGTTCCAAAATTTCAAACCCAATGCCTTCCATTCTACCATTAGAGTTTCATTCTTTGTGATCTTGAGAAATTCCCCTCGTCTCAAGGGTATTCCATTCAAATGATGCTGACCTTGGTCACCCTCTGGGCCATAATCACAGAATTTAGAGATGAAAAGGACCTCAGCATCCATCTATTGTTGTTATAATATATCCAATAAGTGGTATAGTCATAGAAGTGTTTGAACTTGAAGCTAGGAAAACTTGGGATTGAATCCTACCTCTCAAAATGATTGGCTCTATGACCACAGGCTGTGCACCATGCCTCTTTTCTCATCTGTCAAATGAGAGGGGCTGGGCTCCTTGTCTTCTGAGGTCCCCTCCAATTCTCTATTTATGACCTATGTTCTTCTAGACTCTGCTGAAAGATTCCCAAGGAGAGATGCCCCAGATAATGCCTTAGTAATCCACTAATTCCTAAAGATAATGAATGGATTCCACCCAGATGGAAGGTTTAGGGGAAAGGGAATTAACTACAGATAGACAAAGAGTGAGGGTCCTGGGAAGAAAAGCTGCCCAATGCCCTGTGCCCCAAGTTCACGCAACTCAGAGGCTCAAAGGGAGGGTGGCACTTAGAGCTGAGAAGCTTTCATTGGGACCTTGATGGGACTGGATTGCCCCATCCCACCCTCCATGTGCCTTCTGAAGTTCAGCAGGGGAGGAAGGGAAAATATTTCCCTGAAAAGAGCAGAATTGAGGTCAGGATGATTAGCTGCCAAATTTGATTCAATTACTGTGAAGGCTTGCTTTCTCCACCTAGTGGCAAAGAAAAGGGGAAAAAAAGGATGAGGTTGGGGTGGAAGGAGCATTAGGATGCTAAGGATGAGGGAAGAAAGAGTGGATCAGGGGATTAATATCTTAGAGATCATTTAGTATAAACCCCTTATTTTAAATAGGAAGGAAATGAGGTCTTAAGAGAAATGACTGGCCTGAGGTAACACTGCTAGACTGTTGATGGTTGAAAAAAATGCTGATGTGGGAATCAGACTGATTGACCTTAGTCAAGTGATAGCCTCTTTGAGCCTCCAATTCCTAATCTGAAAAGTGAGTAGGTTGGATTAAACCAGAGATTCTTAAACTTCTTTGTGTGTGTGTGTGAGAGATAAATCCCTTTGTCAGGTTTGTGATTTCTCAGGACCATCATCATAATAGTGTGTTGAAATGTGCAAAATACAATCCATAAAATTACAAAAGAAATGAAGTATAATCAACTAGTTATCAAATTTTTTAAAATGTTCGTAGAACCCCAAGTTAAGAACTCATGAAAAGTGATGTTCTGTCTTGAAGTGAACAATGAATCCTGGACTTTTAGAACCAGAAGAAATTATCTAGATCAGTTCTTAGTTTTGTTGATGGGGAAACTGGGTCTGAGATTAAGGGACTTGCCTCAAGTAGGTCACACAACTGGGTAGTGAGAGAGCCAAAACTTGAAGGAGAGTGGCGGTTTCTATTCAGCCCAGTAATATTTCAGGAGTTGATTGTTTCTGTTCCTAAAATCATTGATCAATGCACAATAATAGATCAATAGGGGAAAAAATAAATATTGATAAAATTTTAAAAAATGAATTGATTAGTATCTTTCACTCCACTAGGGGATTCCAGGTCATGGTACAAGCTCCCCCTACGTGGTCTCACCATATTTGCTGCAAATCAATCCGTGTAAGTTGGTTTCCTAGAGAAGAATTTTAGAATTAAAATCTCAAACCTTCCAAAGAACTCAGCTGCTCTTTATGGCCCCCAGCCAGTTACATGCAGGATTTTCCTAGATTTCTGGGTATCGTTAACACTGTGACAGAATACAGTCTTTGCCTGATCTGAAAGGTCTCTTCTTTGTTTATTTTTAATCTTATTTTCACTCTTGTGCAGGTATCCCTTTCCCATCATGACTTTCCTCATCACACTTTCTATATGTTGTGGGTCAGCATTAGAAATTAGATGATTAATTTGGGGAAGTTTTGTGGGAGCCTCAAACAACATAAGAAGGTCAGCAGATGACAAAGAAAAGTTAAATATATCAGAAGTGCATAAAATATATCTATGGTATTGTAAAATACCAACATATTTATTTAATCTTTTAATACCATAAATATACACAATTAATTTTACTGTAAATACTCCATAAAAGAAAAAGAAAAAAATTCAGACTTCTTTGGTACAAGGAATGACCAAAAATATTACAGGAATTGTCCAGATTGTGGGGTGTTATCCCCCTAACTCCCTTGATCTGGAAGGTATCCCATGCTTCAATTGGCACCTATGAGGAGTAAGGTTCATTAACTCAGCTTATTACTTTAATGAATGAATGAAAAAGCCCAGAGTAAGCACCAGAGATAAAAAAGAACTAAAGTCAGATAGCCCTTGTCCTCAAAGGAGGCTGCCTTCTAGTATAGGAAGGTGACACAGAGAGGAGAGATTCAGGGAAGGACTTTAGAGCTGTGGAGTCAAAGGGATAGAGAGGAGAACTATGGAGCAGTCTTTGACATTTCACCAAAGGTAAGGCTAGTGTTGGTTTTATTCCATTTTTGAACAAGAGGACAGGTTTGGGAGTGAGTGGGAATCAGGATTCCTGACCCCTCAAGGTTCCTAAGAAACTAAGAGCTGAGTGGTTTTGCTCCTCTGGAACATAGTCTTTGGCAGTCCATTTTGGAGTGACCACAACGACAGAAGTCGCCAAAGCTCTCTTGGTAGTTGAGTTTGTCATAGCCAAGTGGTGGGTGGCTGCTTTCAAATTCCAGCTCCAGCTAATATATCTCCACCTGTGTTCCTGTGTCTGAGTCATTATTACTTTTTCAGCATTCTCTGTGAACCTCGCTTTGGTTTTTCCAATAAGGGAATGAATGTTCCATCTTTTCAGTGTGACAGAAATAGTGGGAGGAGAGCTTACTCATCAGGGAAAGGAAGAAAGAAATGGAGCAAGGATTAATTCACAAACAAATGAAAGAGATGATTTCAATGAATAGTTTAGTCACAGAACCAGACAGGCTCTCTCCCACGATCCTTTCTTAGTTGACTTCATCTAAACACGTGCCTGGATCATCTGTCCCACTGGAAGGCGAGAACCATTGAACTGCTCCATATCTGGGGGGCGATGAGCTCTCCATTACTTGGAGTTTAGATTGAATGAATGAAAAAGCACTTTTGAAGTGTTTATAGTATGATAGATGCTGAGTAGCACCTGGGAGATCATTCACAGTCATATCAGAGGACTACAATGCTTTGTGTAGATACTGGATTAAATGGCTTTGATGTAGTAGACAGCTCAATGGATTTGGAGGCAGGAAGACCTGGACTTAGATATTGACTGGACAAGTTACTAGTTGTGTGACTCTGGACAAGTCATTTACTCTCTCTGAAGCCATCTGTAAAATGAGGGAATTTGATTTAATGACCTCTAAAGCCACTTAAATCTAGGTTTCTACCAATTCTGATCTCTTTAAATATCCAGCTGAGTCCTGACTATAGGAACCTTCAATGAACAAATCCACTGAGAAAGCCCCTGTAGAAACTCCCTGCATTGTCTTGATGGGGAGATCAGGAAAGGGAGGGAAGAGGCTACTATAGCATTACTCCTCTGATGGAATTCATTTCCTGGTATGTTTTATTATAATTTATTACCTCAGATTTGTCTTAAAAACTCCTATCTGAAAAAAGGGATTGTATCAGCAGCTAGGTGGCACAGTGGATAGAGGGCTGAGAGTCAGGAAGTTCCAAAATCTCATCTTCATGAGTTCTAATCTGACCTCAGACATGTAATAGCTGTGTGACCCTGGGCAAGTCACTTAAGCCTGTTGGCCTCAGTTTCCTCATCTGTAAAATGAGCTGGAGAAAGAAATGGCAAATCACTCCAGTATCTCTGCCAAGAAAAACCCAAATGGGGTCACAAAACAATGACTGAACAATATCAGCTCTGAACTCTCATCCTGGGAACAGGCTTCTTCACTTACTGCTTCTTTCTGTGCTAAACATATTTTACACATATTTACAAAATAGGTACAAAATCAAATGCAAATATCTCAAAATTTTTTAATGAATGTTAGTTGATTGACTATGCTCAAAAGTTAATAAATTGTGCATATTCTTCAATTCAGAGTTAATACTCCTGGGCCCCTAGCCCAGGGAAGGAAAAAGAAAGGAAGGAAGGAAGAAAGAAAGGAGAGGAAGAAGGAAGAAAGGAGGGAAGGAGGAAAGGAGAGAAGCATTTATTAAGTGTCTACTATATCTAGGCACTTTATAAATATCTCATTTGTTCTGCTTAACTGCCCTGAGCCGTAGTTGCTATTATTATCCCTATCTTATAGTCGAGGAAACAGAAGTGGACAGAGGTTAAGTGACTTATTGGGGGGGGGTGGCAGAGTCACAAAACTAGCAAATGTCTGAAGATGGTTTTGAACTCAAGTCTTCCTAATTCCATGGCCAGCACATTGTGTTACCTGTCTGCCTCCAAGCAAAGAAAAAGGAAAAAGGACTTATGTGTCTAAAAATATTTAGTTCTTTTGTTTCAGGAAAGAACTGGGAACTAGTGGTGTCCCTTATATAAGGAGAAATATATGAATCATTTGGGATTTTGTCAACATGAAGAACTCTTGATATGGAAGCTCCCTCAACTAACTCAGTCACACAATTGTCAAATGTTGGGAGGCAAGATATGAGCTGAGCCTTACTGACTCCAAGTCTGCCACTCTCTTCACTCTGCCTTATTGTCCCTCCTCTATAAAAACAACCAAACCAAACAAAAAAAAAAGTATCAAGAAAGAAAGATCTCAGGGATTGGGGCTGTTTATTTAACAGAAGAGAAGATGAAGCAATGACTTGATTGTTGATTTCAAGAAGGGTTATCCTGTGGGACTGACCACAGACTATTTCTAACATATTTTGGACAACCTGATTGGGAAGTTGGCATTTTATCAACTTCCCATCAGCCCATCCAGATTAAGCAATTCAGTTCCAGATCAAAGGCAAAGGGGGGATTTTTTTTTGCCTTGGGAATTAATCAAAGATCAGTAAGGTTTGGTTTGGTTTGATTTTATCATTTTATTTTATTTTTTAAGTCTCAGTATTTTTAACTAAGAGAAAGCTAAAAGAAATTGAAGTCTTAGCTGGAGAAAGAAAGGATGTAAAAAATCATAACTGGATGAATGGTTTTAAATCAGGACAAAACACATGGTCCTCTTTTGAGTAAATTTAGGAAACAAGAAGAGAAAAGATCCTCTAGCCTGAGGGAATTATATGAAATCTACCAGGAGTTTGGTCATGAGGCATAAAGATGCTGATCATAGAATCCCAGGACCTGAGATGTGCTATTTTCTACTATGTGACCTAGGTGGGAAGTCATATAACTTCTTTGGGTCTCCATTTTTATCCACAAGGATATTTTAAACACATATTTTATGCCAGGAAGAAATACCACCAGAACCACTACCACCACTGAAACTGCTACCACCAGCACTACCACTGCTGCTGCTACTACTCATTTGTGTGTGTTTATGATCCTTTTAGGATTTTTTTGGAAAAAAATACTGGGGTGGTTTGCCATTTCTTTCTCCAGGACATTTTACATATGAAGAAACTGAGGCAAACAAGGTTAAATAACTTGTTCAGGGTCACACAACTAGGAAGTGTCTAAGATCAGATATGAACTCATGAAGATGATTTTGAATGTCTGTAAGCCTGGCTTTCTATCCACTGTGCCACCTAGATGTGCCCTAGTATCACAACTACTGCTCTCATTGCTGTTCTCTTTCTCCTCTTCCTCCTTCTCCTCTTCCTCATATTCTTCCTCTTTCTCCTCTTTCCATGCTCTACTGCTACTATTCCATCTAGCATTTATATAAAACTTCAAGATTCACAATGCTCTTTACTTATATTAAGTCATTTGCCAAGTAAGGGCAAAAGGACAAATTTTAGCAAGGGTTTTGGTCCTAAGTTAAATTTCAAGGTAAAAATTAGGTTATTATAATTAAGTGAATAATATTATATATTATAATATGTTAAATATAATATATTGGGAAGCAGTGAGGAAAGATTAATTTTACATAACTTTGAAATTCTGTTTGCTTGAGTAAGTTTTCTTTTATTTTTTAAATCCTTACTTTCCATGTTATAATCAATACTGTATCCTGGTTCCAAGGCAGAAGCTCAGTAAAGGAACTCAGCTAGGAAGTGTCTGAGAACATATTTGAACACAGAACCTCCCATCTCTAGGCTGGCTCTCAAGCCACTGAGCCACCTAGCTTCCCCCTTGTAAAACTTACTTTAAAGAAGTATCTTCTTTAAGTTGTGATTCCTTCTAAAGTTATTTTTTAAAGTAATCAAAGAGCTTCTTTGATATTGAACAGTTGCATATTCAAAATCTGAAATCTATGTTGGCTCAAGCAAGATTAGATAAATAGTGGAGAGAGGAGAAAAAGGTTCAGAATCCAAAGCTCTGAGTTCTAGTTCTATCTCTACTGCTTACTATCTGTGTGAGCCTGGGTAGGTCACTTGTCCTCACTAGCACTATGCTTCCTTCCCCATAAAATGGGAGTTTTGAAATAGAAAATTCTAAGGTAACTCCCAATCTAAATCTCTGAGCTGCTGGATCTCAGGAAGAAGTTAATTTGACCCACTCCTATCAGCTGATGACAACATCTGGTATACATGTGGGGCTTAACAATGCTTGGTAATTGATGGATTGGGGTCAAACATCTTATTTTCCCAGGCAGCTCATGAACTCCTCAGAGGAAGGGATTACATGTTTTCCTTGTAGTATCTAACACTGTGCTAGCCTAATACTTAATAAATTAATTAAATTAATGTAATGAATGCCTTCTTGTTTTATTGGCCAATTGAAGGAGACATACACAAAGAAGGAGAAACTCTTATTTGAATCATGCATATCAAGGTAGAATCAGCCTCCCAACCTGATCCCCTTTATCTCCTAAGGAATCCAGAATTTCACACAGTTATCTTAGGAAAGGTTGTGTATATTGTTAAGCAAGTTGAGAGAACAAAGGGAGGGAGAGACATGAAATATTTTTTATTAGCTTCACCATTCTGTCCAACCTTTGGTAAAAAACCTTTCCTGATCCCTCCACCTCCACCTCTTAATGTTGGTGTTTTCCCTCTGAGATTACCCCCAATTTATCCTGTATATGAGTGCAAATTAAAGCATGGTTTTTCTCCCCAGATTCTTCTTTCCTCCCTCCCTCCCTCCCTCCCTCCTTCCCTCTCTCTTTCTTCTTTCTTTCTTTCTTTCTTTCTTTCTTTCTTTCTTTCTTTCTTTCTTTCTTTCTTTCTTTCTTTCTTTCTTTCTTTCTTTCTTTCTTCCTTCCTTCCTTCCTTCCTTCCTTCCTTCCTTCCTTCCTTCCTTCCTTCCTTCCTTCCTTCCTTCCTTCCTTCCTTCCTTTCTTCTTTCTTTCTTTCTTTCTTTCTTTCTTTCTTTCTTTCTTTCTTTCTTTCTTTCTTTCTTTTTTTCTTTCTTTCTTTCTTTCTTTCTTTCTTTCTTTCTTTTTTTCTTTCTTTCTTTCTTTCTTTCTTTCTTTCTTTCTTTCTTTCTTTCTTTCTTTCTTTCTTTCTTTCTTTCTTTCTTTCTTTCTTTCTTTCTTTCTTTCTTTCTTTCTTTCTTTCTCTTCTTTCTTTCTTTCTTTCTTTTCTTTCTTCCTTCCTTCCTTCCTTCCTTTCCTTCCTTTCTTCTTTCTTTCTTTCTTTCTTTCTTTCTTTCTTTCTTTCTTTCTTTCTTTCTTTCTTTCTTTCTTTCTTTCTTTCTTTCTTTCTTTCTTTCTTTCTTTCTTTCTTTCTTTCTTTCTTTCTTTCTTCCTTCCTTCCTTCCTTCCTTCCTTCCTTCCTTCCTTCCTTCCTTCCTTCCTTCCTTCCTTCCTTTCTTCTTTCTTTCTTTCTTTCTTTCCTTCCTTCCTTCCTTCCTTCCTTCCTTCCTTCCTTCCTTCCTTCCTTCCTTCCTTCCTTCCTTCCTTCCTTCCTTCCTTCCTTCCTTCCTTTCTTTCTTTCTTTCTTTCTTTCTTTCTTTCTTTCTTTCTTTCTTTCTTTCTTTCTTTCTTTCTTTCTTTCTTTCTTTCTTTCTTTCTTTCTTTCTTCTTCTTTCTTTCTTTCTTTCTTTCTTTCTTTCTTTCTTTCTTTCTTTCTTTCTTTCTTCCTTTCTTTCTTTCTCCAGTGTGGAAATATATTTTTGATGACTTCACACTGTTTTATGGTATTGAGTTGCTTGACTTCTCAAAAGGTTGAGGATATTGAGGGGAGAATTGGGAACTTAAAGTATTTTAAAATGAATTTTACAATAAAGTATAATTTTTTAATTAAAGAAATATTTCATAAAATCAGAGATTTAGAGTTGGAAAGCAATTTAGACATTGTTTATTTCATATAAATAAGACCCAGAGGTGAAGTGATTTGCCTAAAGTTGAAAAGACAAAGAAAGAGGATAGAGTTGGTAGACACCCCCCCCCCCATAATTTTAACTGAATTAGATTCAAAGGAGCAGAACCTGATCCGTTTATAGGGGGGAATGGTTATGATTCATACTTCAAAAATTAACTGGTTATGCTCTAGGGTAAACTGTACAGAAATAAACTAGCTGACACATCTTTCTCCCATATTCAAGATGCTCAAAGACTGCTGTATACAGACAAAAGCCTCGGTCTCTCTTTTCCTTCCCTTAGTTAGCAAAGGGCTGTGCAAAATGACAAACTGCAGCCTATGATAAAAAGAAGCTGTTCCCAACTTACCAATGGGTTTTGTTCCAACAATTCATATGTAAATCTGTAGTTTGGAACACAGAATGATTTTTTCTCCCATAGAAGCAATGTTATAAATGGTGTCCAGCTCATAAAAGCCTATATAAATCCTAGCGTACCTGAATTATTTTCCTTTGTTTCCTGGGTTGCTGTGGCCAAAGCATTTATTACCAAGTGGCAAGCCTGTTGGGGATGAGCTTCTCTGATTTAGTGAGGCTGGTTTTCAGATGTGGTCTGTTGCTAGGGCTGTCTTTGAAGATGCTCCAGCTGGGTGGGACCTGTCAGAAATTAAGCTCCATGAATAGAGTCCTTGAGAATCCAAAGAAGACTTTGCAGACATCCTTCTGGATATATGAGAGTGCACTAGCAATAGTAATAATAGCTGGCATTTCTATAGTTTGCCAAGTGCATTGCATGTATCATCTCAATCTATCCATATAGCAACCTTATGAGGTAGGTGCTATTATGATCTCCACTTTACAGTTGAGGAAACTGAGGCAAACAGAGGTTAAATGATTTGCTTAGGTGCCTTGCTGCCTCATATTATCATCCTCCATGGCAATGACAAAACCTACCTTGAGGAACAAGTGAATTAACACACATAAAACAGTTTATAAACCATGTTAGCTATTGCATACTGTTGCTTCCTTGACCACAGACAGTCCAACAGCAGCATTGTGCTGGGATTGGAGTCAGGAATAGGTACGATCATCAAGTCTTTGTAAGACTTAAGTTTGAAAACCATCTCAGCCATATGCTAATGGTGTCACCCTAGATAAGTTATCCCCTGACTTTCAGAGGATGAAATCTGCTGAATTTCAGGCTCATCATTTGTAAAATGTGGATCATGACACCCACACCAAACAGGGCTGTGGGAACCAAATGAGATAATAGGTTCGAAGAACTGTCAGTGAAAAACAAGACAGGATGAGAGGTGGGTTCCACCTGGGACCACACTATCTGGGAGTTGGAAGGGACCTTAAGGGTCATTGGTCTAAGATCTTACCCCAAAGAATACTCCACTGGGATATAGTCAGCAATTGGTGCTCTAGAGTCTGTTTGAAGACCTCTAAATATAGGGAAACCTTCATCCTATTGAGATGGTCAATGCTAGCCTGAATTAGGAGATCATTAGTAATCATGCTATTATTTATTATTTATAAAATGCTTTAAAGTCCTCACATTAATGTTTTGAGGTAAATAAGGCCAGAACTATCTTCATCCATGTTTTACAGATGGGTTAACTAAGGTATTGAAAGGTCCAGTCACTTGGCCATAGTCACTCAGTTAGCAAGAGAGAGGATTAAAATTTGAACCCAAATCGTGTGTTGGCTATGGGAGAGGTGGTGGGAAGGGGGGGTGGGTGGGAGGGAGGAAAAGAAAGTGATCTTTGTTTCCAATAAATAATGTTTGGAAATGACCAAATAAAATAATGTTTAAAGTGAAAAAAAGAATTTGAACCCAGATTTCTCCTGGTTCCAAATTAAATATTTTTTCACTGTTCCAGGTGGCTTCTTTGGAAAATTCAAGGATGAGGGGAACAATGGGAACAGGAAGGAAAGTTGCCATGGCTATTGGGCCTTGTTGCTTCATTTGTTTGGGTCTCAGTTTCCCCATCTGTAAAATAAGAAGGTTGAACTAAATGGCCTCTGACGCTTCTATGATCCTATGAACTTATCATTTTAATCTAGGGTTTCTAAAACCTGCTGCAAAGTATTTGGTTTTTTAAAACTGTTTTTCTTGAAACTCCCCTGAACACCTCATTATAGGCTGGAAAGAACTGGTGGCGCCCCTGACAAGAGCCCGTGCACAGTAGGTTATCAGTCTTGGAAAACTTTGCAACCCCTAATTACCTGAATCCCCTGGCAGATTTCATCCCTAAATCAGGGGGAAGAGCTAAATAGCTTTTCATCATTCAGCTGCTAAGAAGGTGTGATAGATTGAGCCAGTTATTCCTCAAGCTTCAGAAAATAGTCATATTTTGGCATCTGGCAAGACCCCAAATTCTTACCACTCATCATTTCCTTCTCTAATTATGAGGAATAAAAGATAATTCAAAAACTCAAATAAACAAAAAAGATGGAGAGGCAAAATGAGAAAGTCTCATGGATTTGTTATAAAGTTTCTAATATACTATTTTTAAAAGTGTATTTAAATTTAAAAAATTATTTTTCCTAGATGACATGTCAACACAATTTTTAATATTAATTTTCTGATATTTTTGTAAACCATGTTCTCTTTCTCCCTCCCACCCCTCTTTTCTCCCCAAGAAGGCAGGTACTATGATACAGGTTGTACATATATTATCATAAAATACAAAGTCCAAATCAAACTCAGATTAGCTGTCTATTTTTTCCTTTGGTCAAAAATTTTTATACTGTTCATACTTTCTTTTCCTGACATTTTCTCTTCTTTCATATATACAATCAACTGGAAAGGTTGGCATGGGTTCATTACCTATCCTATATCTTATGGGTGGTTACGAAGTGCATATCTTGGGAAAATATCTCTTCCAGCTCTGACTCCCATTATCTTAATGTAGTCTTTTATCAGGAAAGAAGATGATGGGAAATATATTTTTTTTCAGGTGGAAAAACTTGTTTTCTAAGGGAAAGAAAAGAGGATTCCTCAGGAAATGTTGGTGATACAAAAACAAAAATATTTTTAAAACTTTAAAATATATGTATATACATATATATATTTTAAAGTTTTAAAATATATGTTTACACATATGTAAACATATATTAACATAAAATATATGTTTACATATATATACACATACATACACACATACATATTATATATATATATATAGTATAGAAGACTATAGCCAGAACATCTATAGTTCATTGGCTCAAAAAGAGACTCTTCCTTATAAAGTCCATATTAGGGTTTATATTATATATATATATAACATAATTATTATTATTTAATTGATGGTTTTCTTGATGGTTTTTGACTCCTTAATAAATGTTTCTGGGCTATGAAGTCTAGTCTACTTAGTACTTCCAGTGTCAGGAAAGTAAGTCCTAGGAGATAGACCATTGCCACATTTTTGATATTATTTAATTTTCACAAAAATCCTTTCTATAAGAGGTAGGGAACATTTTATCATTCTCACTCCACAGATGGACTATTGTTATTTCTAACAGGTGTGACTGAAATGTCCATTTGGAATTTTCTGGGTAAAGATACTAGAGTGGTTTGCTATTTCCTTCTCCAGCCTATTTTATAGATGATGAAACTGAGGCAAGTAGGGTTGTGACTTATTTGCCCACAGTCACATAACTAGTAAGTATCTGAGGCCAGATTTGAACTCAGGAAGATGAGTTTTCTTGATTCCAGGTCTTGCACTCTATCCACTTAGCTGCCACCTAGCTGCCCATCATGCATAGATGGATACACTAAAAGAGAGATGGATTAGGTGGGTTGTTCCAAGCCACAAAGCCAGTGAGTGGATATCCTTGATTAAAAAATTTCCTCAATTGAATGTAATGAACTTCTCTACTAGCTGCAATGCAATGATCCAGGACAATGCTGAGAGACTTATAAGAAAGAATGCTATCCATATCCAGAGAAAGAACTATGGGAGTAGAAACACAGAAGAAAAACATATGACTTATCACTTGTTTATAGTGGGATTTTGGTTTCAAAAGATTGCTCTATTGCAAAAAAGGATAATATGGACATTGGTATCAAATTATAACATTTGTATAACCCTGTGGAATTGCTTGTTGACTCCAGAAGGGGGGAGGGAAGAGGGAAGGGAAAAATGTATCATGTAGACTTAGAAGAATATTTTAAAACATTTTTAAAAAGAGATGACCTGGGTCTAAAGATTAATTCTAACCTTTAGACTAATTCTACACTGTTATCATTCAAACTGCTTTGCCTTATCCAACTCTGACTTGAAGGCTGAAAATTCCTTTTTCTCCATTCCTGTCAAATTCTTGATTGATAATATTCATTCTTTTAATCCTTTTCAATAAGTTTGTGGTTGATCAAAAAGAAAAAAAAGTTTTCCTGATTCCTAATCAGGATTCCTTTCCCCCTGTAGTATTGTGAAGATAGAATTATCTCTCTTTGTCTATTTTAATGAAATAATTCCTGCAACCTTTAACTCAATCAATCAAGAACTCAAAGTACTCCTACTTAACACTAAGTAAGAAAGATCATGAGTCACTTACTAGAGTAAGCTCACACCTCCAAAGGTCACTGCCCCATCTCCCTTGGGCAGTGGTAGGCAAATTGAAAGACTGCAATTGGTTCCCATAAAGAGGGGGGAGTGACAGGAAGTGACATCAAGAAAATTGCTTTAAAAAAAGGTCAGCTCAAGGATTCAAGTATTCACTCTGGGTCAGTGAGCTAGACTGGAGGAGGAGATTCTTTTCCTGGATACTGCTGTTGGTTGTTGGTTGAGTAGCTGGCGGTCCTTTCTTGGCTTCTGGAAAGAATGGTTCCAGAGATTCATTCCTTTCCTGGTTTTTGGAGAGATTGGTTCCAGAGATTTCTGCCTTGGCTTTGGAGGAGGCTGTGCTGGTGGAACCCTGGATGAAGACATCACCAGGACCTCTGGCTAAGGATTACTAGGAAATCCACATGGAGACAGAGGCTTGGGGAAGCTCTGCTGGGTCTGAGCCTAGCATCTCAGGAGAAGGGCTGGTAGGCTTATTAGAATATGTCTCTTTATCTACATTTTCCTACTTTTACTCTTTCCACCTCATTGTAAATAAAGCTGCTAAAAGTCATTTTTACTTAAACTATAATACTTTTAAGTCATCAACCACAATATTACTTTAGAACTTTCATATTAGTATAGAAACCTAAATTTTAACTCTTACATTAAACTAGTCCACAAATCTTCAAGTGTATGAGTCTTCAGTTTAAATCAACAAATATTAAGTAAATATTCAATAAATACCAGACAATATCTAAGGAACTGGAAAGGCACGTTTGAAAATTTCCTCACCACAGTAAGATTATATTCTCCCTGGAAGAGATCGCATTCCCAGAAACAAGCAAATATAATATAATTGGAGACAAGGGAGAATGCTAGCATCTGAAGGTATCAGGGAAAGTTTCAGAGGTCTTGAAGGAAAATAAGGAATTAGAGAAGTGGTGGGAAGGAGGAAGTGCATTACAGACATGAAAGATGAATTGGACAAATACTAAGAAGTGAGAGATGAAATATGAACTATGGGGATTAGTACTACCATTCAATTGGCGCATGAAAGGGATTAATATTAAATAAGATTGGAAAGGCATGTTGGAGTCAGATTGGTAAGGACCTTGAATACCAACTGAATATATTTGTTGATAAAATCTGAAACTGAAGTCATGAGACTTAAGTAAGTTTAACTTGACTCCTCTCCATGCCTCCTCCTCTTACACACAAACATCTTAGGTCTAACTAGGTACTTGGTTCTGTTGGGAGTAGTGATGTGTTCAAATTCAGTTCTGAGCCCCCATTAATCTCTCTTTTTATATCATGCCAAAACAGATGACTCAAGTTCAAAGTAAAGACATGTTAGGTAATAAAATTAGTACTTGAATTAGTTATTCTACACCCATTTCTACATGACTACCATTTCCTCAGTTTATCTCCTGAGAGCACTAGTCAAATATCAATTAAGCCTGCTGTTATCCAGGTCATGAGAGACTAGGGATATACTTCCTTTATCTAGAGCCTTAGGAGTGAGGGCTGTTCTTCCCCAAGCATTTCAGCACCCTGTGGCCTGTACAAAGACTCTGCAGTAGCTTTCTCTGGCTACATTATCCCCAGTAGGGTCTTAACAGTGATGCCATTTTCCCTCATTTTCTTCAACTCTCCCTGCCAGCTGCTTCACAAGCTTCTTCTAGTTCTTTAAACTATGTGTGGTGGAAATCTATCTGCTGAAATCAGTTATACTCCAGAACCCTCACTTAGTTTTCTAGGAGATTGTATATTTTCTTCATGTGAATGAGACTCAATCTTGAGCATTAGTAGAACATGGCGGCAGTACATGGACACACCACCTTGCAGGTACAAGGAACTGGTAGATCTGGACTGGGTGACTGGCATTTGTGTGGGAGATTCATGACTCTGTTTTATGCCCTGAACATGATTTGAGGCTCCTGGATAGATACATATTTTAAAGGATTACCTACTATATCAAGCCAAAGACACTAATTGCATTTCTAGCTGACAGCTAGTGGCTTTAATGTTTAAATGAACTGGCTTCTCTCTCACTGTCCAAAATGCAATACCTGCTGTCTGGAGCAGCTGTTTGCAATCTTCCTTCATGTTCCCAAGGATCATTTGGTACTGAGATGCAGGAGATCTTTTTGATTTCTATTCTCTTTGGAAGTACTAACTAGAATGTGTCCTCTGCAGTGTAACCCCAGAGAACTTGCTATTAAGAGATGCAGGCTGGGATTGGGCTTATTGGCAACCATACAGCAACACTGTGGATAATCATGTGAGTTATTTTTCTTGTCAGATTTATATCCAGGGTAGGTCAAGAGGGATTGGAACCAGGACATTGAATTGAGAGATTTTTTTTTCCCCAGAAATATCAGAGCAGCTGGCTTCATATGGATTCTTCCCATTTCACAGGCTCTGTACTCCTCTCACTGAAGTTTATTCCTGAAGAGAATGGAAATTTCTCTGGGTTGTTTTTTGGTGCATCTCCAGAAAGGCAATAGTTGTTTTATAGCATGATTTTTTATGTTAATTGTCAGTCTAAACTGACTATTAAAGTGCACCATGGCACAGTAAGATCATTACTACATTGATGGATTAAAAAATAAGAAGAGAAAAAAATCATTCAAAAGTAGGTCCCAGAAAGTAAGATATATCATTCTTGCAATAGAATCAGTGACAGGCAGAATGAAGGCAAAGGTTGTCCCTGCTTACCTTAAGCAATGGTGGCCTCGTAGTAAATAAAACCCCATGTTGGCTCCCAGAAGAAAACTTTAGCTCAAGATTCACACTTAGAATTGGTAAGAGAGGCATTTCTGGGGAAGGAGAGTAGTCTCAGGTAAACAAATTCCTGATTGCTTATCCTCTTTAGACCTCATCTCCTGTTAAGTTGGAAAGCACTCAGGCAGTCTGAGTACTAGGTTAGAACCTTTTAGAATTTGACTCCATCCTAATAAAGGTAAATCACTTAATAGCAATGCATTTTGCTGGGACTTATATAAGATGGAACTTTCCAGATTTTCATCATTTCTGGAGGGATCTAAAAGCTGGTTGGGGCAGTAGATATAATTAGAATATAAGTTCAAAACTGGCCTCAGAAAGTTCCTACCTCTGTGACTTTGGCCAAACCAAAGCATCCCATTGGTCTAATCATGAAATGAAAACTTAGATGCATTATAGTCTCTAAGAGATGGCCTAGCTGGGTGTGGACACCTGGGAATAAATCAAACTAAGGAAGGGGATCAATTCAAAAAGTAACATTTTCAGTAGAAAGAAAGTTGGAAGATAGATAAGGAAAAGGATTAAAATTGAAATGGGAGCCTGTTCTGACAATGGGGAAATCACTGAATGACTCAGTACTGAGCATTCTCCAACATTGTTAGACTTCTTGAGATAGGAAGTAGAGAAAGAACAGAGTTTCTAGTTTTCCTTTGTCTACGTTAGTTCCACCATTTACTCTGGAGAGATATGGAAACCTTACAGAATAACTAATATCCCATATACTTTCTCTATCCCATTCCCATTTCCATTTACTGTTTCATTGTACCAAAATACAAGATGAGTTCAAAGATCAATAAAAAGTTATTGGAGGAATTTCTATAAAAATAAGGACTATTCCCTAGTACTAGTGGTAGTCTCTCGGTGACCGAGAATGACAATTGTCTTTGTGCATTATCATCTATTGATGTATCCTCATGTGGCTTTGAAGTCCAAAGGCTGAGGCGCAGAGTTTGTGGCACATGGGGCATGGGACGCCAGTTGTTACGGGAGGTGTGGTTGTGGCCTGGTGTCGGCGTTCATGCACAGCAGCAAGACGTCGACGTCGCTCATCTTCAAAGGTGGGGGCGGCATGGTGAATGTGGGTTCGCCAGCTGCTTCTGTCAGAGGCAGCAAGTTCTAGTTGCTTTGGTGTAATGCCAGCCCACTTCAAGTTGGACTTTAGCTGATCCTTGAATCTTTTCTTTGGCCGGCCTTGTTTCCTGAGTCCAGCTGACAGTTCACCATAGAATACCTGTCTTGGTCTTCGCTGTGGGTCCATGCGGATGACGTGTCCAGACCATTGTAGCTGGGTTTTGAGGACCAGGACTTCGATGCTGGTGGAGTTGGCTCTGTTGAGTACTTCCTGGTTGGTGATTTGGTCCTGCCGTCGGATCCTCATGATTGACTGGAGGGAGCATTGGTGGAATTGCTCCAACTGCTTCATGTGCTTCCGGTACAGTGTCCATGTCTCGCCACCGTACAGGAGCGAGCTGAGGACCGCTGCGTTATACACTTTGAGCTTCGTCGCAGTGCTTACACCTCTGTGTTGGAGGACTTTGCAGCGCAGCCTCCTGAGTGCCTGGCTGGCCTTTTGGATCCTGGCATTGATCTCGTGGTCTAGGGACCCATCATTGGCGATGGTGCTGTCCAGGTACTTGAAAGTGTTGACGTTAGAAAGCTGTGTGCCATCGATTGTAATGCACGGCTGGTTCGTTGGCCTCCCTGGTGCAGGTTGGAACAGCACCTCTGTTTTGCTGAGGCTGATAGTCAGGCCAAACAGTTTTGTTGCGGTGGAGAACCTGTCCACAATGGTTTGGAGATGATTTTCTTGGTGGGCCATGAAAGCACAGTCATCTGCGAAGAGAGCTTCCAGGATGAGTCTCTCTGTTGTCTTTGTTTTTGCAGTCAGGCAGCGAAGATCGAATAATGAACCATCCAGTCGGTATTTGATGTAGACGCCCAGGTCTAGATCCATCACAGCATGTCGTAATGCTTGGGTGAAAAATAGGTTGAATAGTACCGGAGCGAGGACACAGCCTTGTTTCACGCCATTGGAGATGTTGAAGCAATCGGAAGTCTCTCCACCAGATAGGACTTCCCCTGTCATGTCGACATGAAAGAACTGGATCAGTTTGACAAATTTTACTGGGCAGCTGAGCTTGCTGAAGATCACGCACAATGCATCCCTGTTCACTGTGTCGAACGCCTTTTTCAGGTCTATGAAGACAATGTAGAGACTCAGGTTCTGCTCAAGGCATTTTTCCTGCATTTGCCTCACCGTGAAGACCATGTCGATGGTGCTGTGATCTGGTCGGAAGCCACATTGTGATTCAGGCAGATTCTGCTCCAAAACAGATGACAGGAGTCTGTTGAGTATAACACGGGTGAGGATCTTTCCAGCAGTGGAGAGTAGTGAGATGCCTCTGTAGTTGTCACAGGCTGCTCGTGCACCTTTGTTCTTGTATAGGGCTACGATGGAGGCATCTCTGAGTTCTGGGGGCATGTCTTCCTCTTCCCATATGCTGGTCAGCACTACGTGGAATGCCTGGAGCGCCTTTCCATTTAAGGCCTTGTACACCTCAGTTGGGATCCCATCTTTACCGGGTGCCTTGCCTGCAATCATTTGTTTAATGGCTTTTTGGACTTCCTCTATTGAAGGAGGGACATCAAGTTGTTCAATGGTGTGGTTTGGGGGGATCTGGTCAAAGGCACTTTGGTCGACTGAAGAGGGTCGGTTGAGAAGCTGACTGAAGTGTTCTTTCCACCTGTTGCTGATGCCTTTTTTATCTTTTATGAGAGTGTCACCATCAGAGGATAGCAAGGGAGTGGTGGTGGTTTTTAATGGCCCATAGACAGTCTTGAGGGCACTGAAAAATTGTTTGTAATTTTTTGTATCAGCAAAATGCTGGATTTCTTCCGCCTTTTTTTTTCCACCATTGATCTTGCATCTTCCTGATCTCACGCTGTGCCGTGGCTTGGAGAGACTTGAATCTGTCCTTTTTAGGAGCAGAGTTTGGGTTATTTTGCCACTCCATAAAGGCTTTGTTCTTTTTGCTCAACAGGTCTTCAATAGCAGTGTTGTTTTCCTCGAACCAGTCCTCGTGGTTGCGTTGTTTGGGGCCTAAGACTGCCTTTGATGTTTCCTTCACTGAGTCTCTGAACTGGTTCCATTTCTCGGTTGAGCTTCCAGTGAGTGGTCCCTTGGCAGACAGCTTGTCGTCCAGGCAGGACTGGAATGTTTGCAAATAAGATGGATCTCTAAGACGACTCACGTTGTAAAATGTGCGAACTGTCTGGGTGCGTTTTGGATGGCGAGGCGCAATGCACATTTGAAGAGTCGCTATAACCAATTGGTGGTCTGTCCAGCATTCAGCTCCTCTCATGGCTCTGGTGATCTTTACATAGTGAATAAATAGTAAAGGTATGCAAATGGCAGATTTCAGGAGACAAAAATCAGATATCAATAGTCACATGAAAAAATGTGCTGTCACTATTGATTAGAAAAATGTAAATTAAAAGAACTCTGATATATGACTTCATGCCTATTAGATTGGCTAACATGAAAGAAAAGGAAAATGATAAAAGTTAGAGGGGATGTGGAAGAAAATGGGACATTGATGCACTATTGGTGGAGTTCTGAAAGGACTATAAAATCAGGTGTACTCTTTGACCATTATTAGGTCTGTATCCCAAAGAGATTAAAGAAAAACCACCTACGTGTATAAAATATTCATAGCAGTTTTTTTTTGTGATGATAAAGAATTGGAAATGGGTATGGGGTGCACATCAATTGAGGAATGGCTGAATAACTTATGGTATATGATTTTTTATTGTTTTGTATGAAATGATGAAAGAGATGGTTTCAGAAAGACCTGGGATAGGAGTAGTAGGTGGTTTAGTGGATAGAGAACTAGGCCTAGAGAAGCAAGGTCCTGGGTTCATATCTGGCCTCAGACATTTCCTAGATGTGTAACTTTGAGCAAGTCCCTTAGCCCCCTTATGACTCTTCTGCTTAAGGACCAATACATAATATTAATTCTAAGACAGAATGTAAAAGTTAAAAAAAACTGGGAAGATTATATGAACTAATGCAAACTGAAATGAATAGAAATAGGAGAACTTTGTACACAGTAATGGCAAAATTGTAACGATAATCATCTGTGAGACACTTAGCTACTTTGATCAATAGAATGATCCATAAAAATCCCAAAGGATTCATGATGAAGAATGATTTCTACTTCAAGAGAAAATTGATGAACTCTGAGTGCATAATGAAGCATATTTTTTTATTTTATATTTTTTCTTGACTTTTCTTGAAACATGACTAATATGGAAATATGTTTTACATGATATCACATGTATAATAGGTATCTCTTTTGTTTGCCTTCTCAATCAGTGAGAGAGATGAGAGAGAGACAGAGAGACTGAATTTGGAATTCAACAAAAATGAATGCTTAAAATAAAAATAAATTTAAAAAATTTGAGGGGACATAACTTAGTTGGCATCATAATGTAATAGAAAATATATTGGGGGGCAGCTTGGTGGTTTAGTGGATTGAGAGCCAGGCCTAGAGATGGGAGGTCTTAGGTTCAAATCTGGCCTCAGACACTTCCTAGCTGTGTGACCATAGGCAAGCCACTTAACCCCAATTGCCTACCTTTACCATTCTTCTGCCTTGGAACACAATACACAGTATTGATTCCAAGAAGGAAGGTAAGGGTTTAAAAAAAAAGAAAGTATATTGATTCTGTGATTAGAGATCCTGGATTTAAATGTTTCCTCTAATAGCTACTACCTCTGTGACCTTGGAAAAATGGCTTAATTCCATTAGAACTCACTTTCCCCATCTGCACAATGGGGATATTGGACTTGATGGTCTCTGAAGTCTTTTTGAGCTCTAAATCTTTTATCCTAGGTCTTTCTTTCCATACCTCAAATTCTATTTGGGATTAGTTCTTATGTAGCAATTAAAAGCTCTTCTCTACACAAATCTCGTAATATTAATGATAGAATTATATATAGAAACCAAGTCCCTTCAAAATAGCCCCCTGTTAACAGGTTTATGGTACTATTAGTGGTACTCCTTTATTTAGACCCAGAGCTCCTGAGACCACACTGATCTTTCTTTTACCAAGTAAAACCAGAAAACCATAAATTCAAAGCAAAAACATTTAATGAAATATAAAAACTCTATTTCTCCCAACTGACTATTCTGTCTTCCCAACACAGTAGGTGGTGGATATATCAGTCACTTACAGAAACCTGCTGGTTCTGGAGAATATTGGGACTCTTCACAGGAACTGGGGCAACCTAGGACTTAGAGAAAAAATATTGCTTCACACCAAGGGAGCCTATTGATCACTGAAACCTCTGGAAAGAGTGAAAACTAATGTTATAAGCACGGGAACTAGATATGATGATGGAGATCAGAACCCAGTTGCCATTTTCTTCCTAACACTGCTTCTTTAATCCTATATCTCCTCCATGAAACTCCCTGGCCAGTCCTTTACATATGTTGAATTTATTTGTTCTAGTTTTTCCTCTTTAATGGGATTTAATGGGATTGAATGCTAATGTTTAGTTTTAATAGCAAGCAATGTTTTCACTGAAACCATGAGTGAAAATTAGATTTCTTTTTTTTTTCAAACTGACAAAATATTTTTTACATCTAGTATATACCTTATGTTTTTGGCTATTAATTGGCCATAACAAATGCTTTATATTGAAGGTATTATTCTGAGGGGTAGTGATTTGCTTTAGTTGAATATTATACATAGAATTCTTTTAGTCATAATCATCTTTGTGGATGGAAGAACAATGGAGAATCATAAGAATATAAGCAGAGACAAAGATATAATAGAATTTTTATGTTTAGACAAATACCACAAACCACAAGTGGCAGCATTTTCCCTTCAATTGTAGGTAGGGGAGTGAAATATGTCCTTGAAGTTGGAAGATAGAGTCACAAATTTGGGGCACAAAAGAGGTGCCAATGTTTGGGAGACCTTTGGAGGGGTGGAGGTAACATTAACCCAAGCATGCTACCTGCTAGTTTTCAGTTACAGCTAATAATTCTTGATAATTAAGCATTAATTTCTGCCATTTCTATTCTCTAGAAAGACTGTTAGTGTGGCACAATCAATTGTAAATGTGCTTCTCTACTAGTAGCAATGCAATGATCCAGGACAATTCTGAGGGACTTATGAGAAAAGACGCTATCCACATCCAGAGAAAGAACTGTGGGAGTAGAAACACAGAAGAAAAACAACTACTTGATCACATGGGTAAATGGAGATATGATTGGGGATGTAGATTCTAAGCCATCACCCTAGTGCAAATATCAATAATATGGAAATTAGTCTTGATCAGTGACACATGTAAAACCCAGTGGAATTGCTTGTTGGCTCTAGGAGGGGGTGTGGGATGAGGGGAAGGAAAGAACATGAATCATGTAATCATGGGAAAATGTTCTTAATTAATCTATAAAATTATATTTAAAAAAAAGACTGAGGCAGAGTCAAGATGGTGGCCTCTAAGCAACAGAAGTTCAGATCTCTGAATACCCTTCCTTACCAATCACAAACTGAATGCTCCTAGGGGACTGAAAATCAAACCTAACAACAAGACAGAGCCAAGGAATCCTCATTCTGGACTCAATTCAAAAGGTACACCGCCAAGAGCTGGAATCCAAGAACACCTGGGTTCAAAGGGAAAGCAGAAGGAAGGTCCCAGGACCCCTCGCCACCCACCTAGACCGCTAAGCCGCCAGTGGCAGCAGGAACCTCTGGGTGGGCAAAGGCACTTGTCTGGAGGGTGTACTATGTGGGCAGGGATGAGCCAGGCTCAGAGCATCGAACACAGGCAGCAGGGAAGGAGCTAGAGAGGGAGCATAGAGCAGGCAGCCTGGTCAAAGCTGTGGAGACCCTCCATATTGCTCCAGCCTTCCAGGAGGTTTTGGCCTCAGAGCACACCCAGTCCAACTCAGCTGAATTAATCCCATCAAAATCTTCAGAGGTCAGGGAATCCCAAACCCCAAAACCCCTCCTGTACAGACTGCTGGACTTTAATACAATAAAAAACCTTCAGAGGAAGGGGAAGCTGAAACTCCAACACCCATCCCCCACAGACCACACGGAAGATCTCCTGGCAAAGCTCCAAAAGGGGAGACTAACAGAAAGCCCCAAAACCAAAAAAATGAGAGGAGCAAGAACACAGACAAATACGGGGAGTAAAGAAGGGGTAAATATGAGCAAACAACAGAAAAAGAAGAAAGAAATTACAATAGACAGCTTCTGTACAGGCAATGATCTAATAGCAAACAGAACAGAGGAGGCAAGCAATAAAAGAGAAATCCCAGTGAGTTGGATACAGGCTTTGGAAGAACTCAAAATGCAGTTCAAAATACAATGAAGAGATGCTGAAGACAATTGGGAAAAGAATTTAAAAACTAAGATGAGTGATCTGGAAACAGAAAATAATGTATTGAAAGCCAAAATCAACCAGCTTGAAAATGAGGCAAAGGAGATGAAAGGTGAGGCAAAGGAGATGAGAGATGCGGTAAAGAGAATGAAAGATAACCTCCAAAGAAAATCAGACCAGAAGGAGAAGGATGACCAAAAATCCAGGGATGAAATCCAGTCTTTAAGAACCAGAATACAAGAACTAGAATTAAGTGACCTGACAAGGCATCAGGACACTATAAAACAAAATCAAAAGAATGAAAATATTGAAGAAAATATGAAGCATCTCATTCACAAAACAGAAGATTTAGAAAATCATTCGAGGAGAGACAGTTTAAGAATCATTGGTCTACCAGAAGACCATGACAAAAGGAAAAGACTGGGCATAATACTATAGGAAAATTATTCAAGAAAACTTCTCCGATATTCTAGAACAAGAGGGAAAAGTGGAGATTGAAAGAATCCACAAATCACCTCCTGTACTTAATTCCCAACGGACAACACCAAGAAGTGTTATAGTCAAATTCAAGAACTACCAGACCAAAGAAAATATATTACCAGCTGCCTAGAAGAAGTCATTCAGATACCATGGAACCACAGAGAGGATAATGCAGGATCTGGCTGCATCCACACTGAAGGACTGAAAGGCATGTAATATGATATTCTGGAAAACAAGGGAACTAGGTCTACAACCAAGAATCAACTACCCATCAAACTGACTATATTCTTACAGGGGAAAGTATGGTCATTCAACAAAATAGAAGAATTCCAAGAATTTGTAAAGAAAAGACCAGATCTGAACAGAAAATTGTTGATGTACAAGCACAGAACTCAAGAGAATCATCAATAGGTAATTAAAAAGAGGGAAAAAAAAGAAAACTAAACTAAACTAAACAAAACATTTTTAAGAGACTCAATAAGTTAAAATGTTATGTATCCCTATAAGAAAAGAGGTCATTGGTAACTTTTGAAAATTGTTATTATCACTTGGGCAGCTAGAAGAGTTACACTTAGAGGGAACAGTGACAAACTGTATAGGATGAAATGACAAGACATAACTAGGTATATAGATATATGTATTCATAAATGCATATTTATATATATATATATATATAAATATATACAAATAGATCTAAAAAAGAGGTTAATACTAAAAGAAATGGGAAAAGAAACAAAAGGGGGTAAATTTATAGGTCACAAAGAAGCTCATGGCAGGAGGGGGGGACATCAATACAATGGAAGGGTAAAGAGGTTGGAGAAAGGAAATACTCAACTCTTACATGCATTGAAATTGACCCAAAGAGGGAAGAACCATCCAATCCATTGGGGCAGAGAATAGATTTGGGCCCTATAGGGGAGTAGAAGGGTAACAAAAGAACTGGTGAGGAGGGAAGTAGTACAAGGGAGGGAGAGGGTAGGGACAGTTTAAAAGAACTGTAAAGAAAATAAAGGAGGAATAAGAAGAGATGGAGTAGAAAGGGAAGTAAAATAAGGGTAGGAACTAGGGGGACTGATTAAAAAGAAACATTGGTGTAGAAGGAAATATTGAAAGAAGAAAAGGCAAGACCAGGAGTAGAAATCAAAATTCTGGGAAATACACAGCTAGTAACCATAACTCTGAATGTGAATGGAATGAACTCACACATAAAACACAAGTGAATAACAGAGTGGATTAGAATCCAAAACCCTACCATATGCTGTCTGCAAGAAACACACATGAGGAAGGTAGATACGCATAGAGTGAAAGTAAGAGAATGGAGTCAAATCTATTGGGCATCAACTGATAAAAAGAAGGCAGGAGTTACAATCATGATATCTGACAAAGCCAAAGTAAAAATAAATCTAGTTAAAAGAGATAGGGAAGGTAATTACATCCTAATAAAAGGCAGTATAGACAATGAGGAAATATCCATACTCAATATGTATGCACCAAATGGAATAGCATCCAAATTTCTAAAGGAGAAATTAGTGGAGTTCAAGGATGAAATAGACAGAAAAACTAAACTAGTGGGAGACCTGAACATTACTCTATACAAATTAGATAAATCAAACCAAAAAATAAATAAGAAACAGGTAAGAGAAGTGAATAAAATCTTAGAAAAATTAGAGTTAGTAGATATGTGGAGCAAAATATTTAGGGACAAAAAGGAATATACCTTGTTTTCAGCAGCACATGGTACATTCACAAAAATTGACCATGTATTAGGGCATAAAAACATTGCAAACAAGTGCAAAAGAAAAGAAATAATGAATTCAACCTTATCATATCACAATGCAATGAAAATAATAATTAGTAATGGTACATGGAGAGGTAAATTAAAAATTAATTTGAAATTAAATAGTATGATTCTCCAAAACCGGTTAGTCAAAGAACAAATCATAGAAACAATGAATAACCTCATTGAAGAAAATGACAATGATGAGAAATCCTTTCAAAACCTATGGGATGCAGCCAAAACAGTACTCAGGGGGAAATTTATATCCTTGAGTTCATATATTAACAAATTAAGAAGGGCAGAGGTCAATGAATTCGGCATGCAAATTAAAAAATTTGAAAGCAAACAAATTAAACACCCCAAGAAGAAAACCAAATTAGAGATCCTAAAAATTAAGGGAGAAATTAATAAAATTGAATGTGATAGAACTATTAATTTAATAAATAAGGCTAGAAACTGGTATTTTGAAAAAAAAACAAAATAGACAAAGTACTGGTCAATCTAATTAAAAAAGGAAAGAAGAAAAGCAAATTAACAGTATCATAGGTGAAAAGGGGGACCTCACCTCCAATCAAGAGGAAATTAAGGCAATCATTAAAAACTATTTTGCCCAATTATATGGCAATAAATATGCCAATCTAGTTGATATGGATGAATATTTACAAAAATACCAACTGCCTAGACTAACAGAAGAAGAAATAGAATTCTTAAATAATCCCATATCAGAAAATGAAATCCAACAGGCCATCAAAGAACTCCCTAAGAAAAAATCCCCAGGGCCCGACGGATTCACAAGTGAATTCTATCAAACATTCAAAGAACAGTTAATCCCAATACTATACAAACTATTTGATATAATAAGCAAAGAGGGAGTTCTACCAAATTCCTTTTATGACACAAATATGGTACTGATTCCAAAGCTAGGCAGGTCAAAAAATGGAGAAAGAAAACTACAGACCAATCTCCCTAATGAACATAGATGCAAAAATCTTAAATAGGATTCTAGAAAAAAGATTCCAGCAAGTGATCAGGGGGATTATTCACTATGATCAGGTAGGATTTATGCCAGGAATGCAGGGCTGGTTCAATATTAGGAAAACCATCCACATAATTTATCACATCAACAAGCTAACCAACAAGAACCACATGATTATCTCAATAGATGCAGAAAAAGCCTTTGACAAAATACAACACGTATTCCTATTGAAAACACTAGAAAGTATAGGAATAGAAGGGCCTTTCCCATAAAATAATAAATACTATCTATCTAAAACCATCAGGAAATATCATCTGCAATGGGGATAAACTAGAAGCCTTTCCAATAAGATCAGGAGTGAAACAAGGATACCCATTATCACCTGTATTATTTAACATTGTACTATAAACACTAGCAGTAGCAATTAAAGAAGAAAAAGAAATTGAAGGTATTAAAATTGGCAACGAGGAGACCAAGCTATCACTCTTTCTGGATGATATGATGGTCTACTTAAAGAATCCTAGAGAATCAACTAAAAAGCTAGTTGAAATAATCAACAACTTTAGCAAAGTAGCAGGATACAAAATAAACACGCATGTCATTGGCATATCTATATCTCCAACAAATTGCAGCAGCAGGAATTAGAAAGAAAAATCCCATTCAAAGTCACCTTAGACAATATAAAATACATAGGAATCTATCTGCCGAGACAAACAAAAATTGGAGAAACATTGATTGTTCATGGGTAGGACGAACTAACGTAATAAAAATTACAATCCTGCCCAAATTAATTTACTTATTTAGTGCCATACCCATTGAACTACCAAAATTTTTTTTTACTGAAGTAGAAAAAAACCATAACAAAGTTCATTTGGAAGAACAAAAGATCATATCCAGGAAAATCATGAAAAAAAATCGCAAAGGAAGGAGGACTTGCAGTCCCAGATCTCAAACTATACTATAAAGCAGTGGTCAACAAAACAACTTGGTATTGACTAAGAGACAGAAAGGAGGGCAAGTGGAATAGATTTGGGCTAAATGACCTCAGCATGATAGTTTATGATAAGCCCAATGATCCCAGTTTTGGGGACCAAAACCCACTATTTGATTAAAAACTGCTGGGAAAATTAGAAGTCAGTGTGGGAGAGATTAGGTTTGGATGAACATCTCACACCCTACACCAAGATAAACTCAGAATGGGTGAATGAAGGAAACTATAAGTAAATTAGATGAATACAGAATAGTATACTTGACAGATCTTTGGGAAAGGAAAGACTTGAAAACCAAGCAAGGGCTAGAAAAAAATCACAAAATATAAAATCAATAATTTTGATTACATCAAATTAAAAAGGTTTTGTACAAACAAAACTAATGCATCCAAAATTAGAAGGGAAGCAACAAATTGGGAAACAATCTTCATTACAAAAACCTCTGACAAAGGTCTAATTACTCAAATTTATAAAGAGCTAAACCAATTATACAAAAAATCAAGCCATTCTCCAATTGATAAATGGGCAAGGGACATGAATAGGCAGTTTTCAGTTAAAGAAATCAAAACTATTAATAAGCACATGAAAAAGTGCTCTACATCTCTGATAATCAGAGAGATGCAAATCAAAACAGCTCTGAGGTATCACCTCACACCTAGCAGATTGGCTAACATGACAGCTATGGAAAGTAATGAATGCTGGAGGGGATGTGGCAAAGTTGGGACATTAATTCATTGCTGGTGGAGTTGTGAATTGATCCAACCATTCTGGAAGGCAATTTGGAACTATGTCCAAAGGGCACTAAAAGACTGTCTGCCTTTTGATCCAGCTATAGCACTGCTGGTTTTGTACCCCAAACGGATAATAAGGAAAAATATATGTACAAAAATATTCATAGCTGCTCTCTTTGTGGTAGAAAAAATTGGAAAATGAGGGGCTGCCCTTCAATTGTGGAATGGCTGAACACATTTTGGTATATGATGGTGATGGAGTACTATTGTGCTCAAAGGACTAATAAACTGGAGGAATTCTATGGGAACTGGAACAACCTCCAGAAATTGATGCAGAGTGAGAGGAGCAGAACCAGGAAAACATTGTACACAGAGACTGATACACTGTGGTACAATTGAATGTAATGGACTTCTCCATTAGTGGCAATGCAGTGACCTTGAACAACTTGGAGGAATCTATGAGAAAAACCACTATCCATATCCAGAGGAAACACTGTGGGAGTAAAAACACCGAAGGAAAACAACTGCTTGAATACATGGGTCGAAGGAATATGGTTGGGGATATAGACTCTGAATGAACACCCTATGAAATTGTGCATTGGTTGCGGGAAGGGTGGGTGGTGGGGAGGGAGGGAAATAATGTGATTATTGTAACCAAGGAATAATGTTCTAAATTGACTAAATAAACTAATTCAAATGGAAAAAAATTAGACTATCGGACACCTTTAAATTCAGTGTCCCCAGGAAATACCCTTATTACTTCCACCATACCAAGGATTCTGATCAGGGGGCTCACATAGCCTGTCTCCCAACTCTCCTGCTCATCAGAATGCCTTCCATTCATTATTCCCAAGCAAAATTTACATCCAGCACAAAAGCTTTGTATTATTTTTCTACATGGAGCCTTGTACTTCAAGGGAAAATGACTCTATTCTTCTCTTGGTTATTCTGTCAGTTTGCATTTATTTCAGCAATTGAGATTTTTACCCTCCAGCTTTGAAAAGTCAGATAGAACAAAATGACAACTTAAAAGCTCTTTGTCTTCGAAACAGAAGATGAAACAGAGATGGGAGGTAGACAGGTTTTTCCAAACTGGCCAGAGAATCTCCTACTAGAGAAGCCAATCAACCTGTGTGAAAGCTTATGAACTTCCTTAATGCTACAAGGATCCAGCTGCTATTGCTCCACTTCTACTGGGAGAATTGAATTTTAAAAAAAAAACCCACAAAATTACTGGTGCTTGAAGGAATACACACACATACACAGACTATCTCACATACATGTATCTAGATCTCTCTATATATAATTTTTAAATGAAGGGTAAAAGAAAGGAGGGGAGATAAGGATAAGAATTGAGGTATAAAAAGAAGGGGAAATAGAGGAAGGGTTGCAAAGTGAGCTCCACAGTTGTCTCAGGGCTTTAATTTGTTTTATTTATATTAATAGTTTTGATAATTAATTTTATTTATTTTTTTCTTTCATGTAATACTACAGTACTGTCTTAATGGGGAAATTTGTAGTAGAAGGAAGACACTGTTCACCTGTTACAATATTAACTTTATTTTCCATCTCCAACTACCTGCCAAGGTGCTTGGCTTTGACAGTCTATTTAGAGCTAGCAGGAAGTGATTTCATTCATGTGGGTGGAGTGATTTCCTATTGATTTTCATTAAATCTGGCCTTCTGCAGGGCAGATCAGAAGCAGAAGGATCAGGAAGGATTCACAGTTGGCAGCAAGCCTACCTGGTTCTGAATGGTACAGGAATGCTACTTGGCTAATAGAAGCTACTCTTAAAGGGCCAAAGAGCATCTCTCTCTGCTCTGCTGATTTTTCCCTATCCTGCCTCAGATGTCTCTTGTAATTTCAAAACAGGATTACTAACCTTAGGTCCATAAACCTAATTTTTTAAATAATTATGTATCAACATTACTGGTTTACTTTTTTATAATCCTATTTTATTTTGTGCATTTAGAATGATTATGCTGAGAAGGGGTTCACCAGACTTCCAAATAGCTCCATGGCACAAGAAAGGTTAAGACCCCCATCCCCAGTCTAAAATAATACCTTTGGCACTCATTAGTGCTATCTCCTTCCCTCATTTTTTTGTACTACATTTAATTGTGTATATGCTTTATTCCCTCAATAGAATATAAGGTCCTTGAGGGAGCAACTATTTCATTTTTTGTCTGTGTTCTCAGTGAGGAGTGCAATGCCTGAGGAGCTTAATACATGTTTGTTGAATTTAATTAAAATGAACTCATCTACTCGCCCCTGAAATAAGGGAATGGAAGGAGGGGAAGAGTGGGTTGTTTTCACCCTTGTCTGTTGGTGAGTAAATTGAAACTACTTTTTATTATTCAATTCTTTGAGATTTTGTTAAAAAATTGCAGAGGGAAGTGGTTGGTATGTTCAGAGAACTAAGGGAGACAATCATCCATATAGATACCAAAAAAGGTATAGGAATTTTGGGTGCAGAGTTTATACTCAATCTAGTGCCTCATTGTAGCAGGGAATTCTTTAGGGCTCTGCCAGTTGGGCACAAGCTCTGGCAGGTCCTGCCAAGTTATAAAAGCTTTCATTATAGACCCCAAAAATGCAATGTACGTCTCTTCTCTTGAAAGCCATTCTGGCTAAGTTCAGAAAGACCATCACCAGCTTGGCTTAGAGAATAATGATTTTTTTGGCCATAGCAACTCTCAAAGAGAGATTGCTAAGGGGTGCATGAATGATAGAAGTTCACTTTTTAAAATACATTATAAATGTTTTACATGATTACACATGTGCAATCTATATCAGATCATTTACTGTCCCATGGGGTAGGGGTAGGTCTGAAGGAAGTCAGGGAGGGCAGAAAGAAGAAGGGAAAGAATTTGAAATGCAAAACTTAAAAAAATGTTAAATTGTTTTTACATGTAAAAGAGGTAAAAATAAAATATTATTTAAAAAAAGAAATGTGCTTTATATAAAGTATCTTAATTGATCACAAAAACAATTACATCAGATAAGTGCTACAGGTGTTATTATATCCATTAAACAGATGGGGAAAAACTGAGCAGTTGAGGGATTTGACTATGGTCACATAGTACCTGCTTAAATAGGGATTGAAACCAGATTATTTAAATGTTAAGTCAATTATGTACAACATAATCATTGTCCCTGGGGGAATCGCTCATGCGGATGAAATTACAGATCTTTTAAGCATTAAAAAATATGTTAAAATGTTTATAGTCTTGTTCTTTTTTTTAATTTATTTTTTTTAACTTTTACCTTCCATCTTAAAATCAATATCATGTATTGGTTCCAAGGCAGAAGAGCAGTAAGGGCTAAGCATAGGGAGTTAAATGACTTGCCCAGGGTCACACAGCTAGTAAGTGTCTGAGGCCAGATTTGAACCTAGGACCTCCTTTCTCTATGCTTGGCTCTCAATCCATTGAGCTACACAGCTACCCCCTATACTCTTATTCTTAATTGAACAATTTCTACAATTTGGGAAATTAGTATCAAAACATCCAAGATGGTGTCTTCCTTTTTTCAAGGGTCCCCTGACCTTTTTTTTAGAATATTTTTCCATGTGAAAACTGCCCTATCCCTTGACTGTCGATTGTGGAACCCACACCTTTTTAATCACTCAGATTTGCCAACTTGGAGTCATTCTAAACTCTTTCCTCTTCCTCCTGCTCCCTATCCCCCACACCTTATCATGCCTTATCAAATACGAAGTCTCATTGATCCCACCTCCAAAGCATCTCTCTGACCCTTTCTTATCACTCAGATACCCTCTGCATTATTTCAGGCTCTTATTACCTCTCCTCTGAACTATTGTAATAGTTTCCTATTTAATTTCTCAGCTTCTTACCTTTACAAAATTATCCTCCTCATGGTTCTCATGTTGCTATTTTTAAACTACATACCTGAATATGCCACCACATTCAAAAAACTTTCAGTGGCTCCCAATTACCTCTATGATGGAAACTTAAAAAGAAAAAAATCCTTAGCCTGGCATTGAAAGCTTTTCACAATTTGTCTTCTAAATTTATTTTCAGCTTGATTTCATATTATTCCCCCCATGGACTCTCTAGTCCAATCAAATCAACCATGTAATAATTCCCTGGATATACACTACATTTCATCATCTCCCACATTTTGTGGGATTTCTTCAGTGATGCAGAACATGCTCCTTTCTCACTATCACCTCTCAGAAGCTACAGATTCCTTCAGAGAAGTGCTCACGTGATTTTCTCCCACACAGAACATTCTCTGTTTACTACAGTTGAAGCTGCTCTTTCTCTTTAAATAATAACAATAACAGTAGTAGCTAGCATTTAGATAGCACTTTAAGGTTTGTCAAGAAGAATCCAAATATTATCTCATTTGATCCCCATAGAAACCTTGGGAATTAGGTGCTATTATTATTCTAATTTTCCAGTTGAGGAAACTGAGGCAGACATTGGAGAAGGGATTTGCCTGAGGACACATAGCTAGGAAGTGTCTGAAGCTGGATTTGAATTCAGTCTTTCCTGACTCCAAGTGTTGCTTTCTGTTCTATCTTTCTATGTAAATTGCCTTATATTTACATCATATTTACTCATTAACATACATGTTGTATACTTCTAGGAGAATGTAAGGGCATTTTTGTTCATTTTGTATTCACCTTGCCTTTTGATACAAGTTTTAGGTACTGAATTGAATATTCTCCTAGTTCAAGTAGATTAAATTAACTTTTGCCTTCAGATCAACAAGGCAATAAACATTTATTTATGTGTTAGTTCTAGGGCCATGATGGTGAACCTATGACACACATGTCAGCACTGACACGTGTAGCCATTTTCAATGACACACAGCCTCATGGAGGCTCAGCTCGCTTAGGGGCCTGGGAGCTGCTGTGCCCCCACAGTCATCTGGCAGGAAGGGGGGACATGCCAGATGGCTGGGGCACTTGGGGCTTCTTTAGTGGGGGCAGAGAGGAGGATCCCACACAGAAGGAGCAGGCACAGGCAGTTAAATAATATCAAAACCAAAAAAAGAAACAGATTGACAGATGAAGTTAGTAGCACTTGGTTGGGCTTGAAGTCTACAAAATACCACTCTTTAATTGAAGATTTAGCTAATGAAATTCAGTAACAAAAAAGTCATTAATAGGAAGGTTAATTAAAGAATCCTCCCTTCCCCCTTACTTATCTTAGTTCAAGGCACTCCACACAAGTTAAATAATATCGAGACCAACAAAAGAAACCGACTGACAGATGAACAAAAAAGTCACTAAGCAGGTAAGTTAAATAATTAGTTTTTGCTTTATTAAATGCAGTTATATATTACAATTATATATTTTTATTATTTAAACTATAAATATTGCAAAATGTTTTTTTTTTTCTCAAAGTGACACACCACCCAAGTTATACTCACTTTTTTTTTTTTTTGGCGAATTTTGACACACCAAGCTCAAAAGGTTGCCCATCACTGCTCTAGGTATATAAATACCAGTAAGATAGTCCCTGCCTTTAAGGAACTTATATTCTAAATAGATAAGAAAACATACAAAATGGAGCTGAGAAGGGGTGGGGAGGGGATAAAGAAAAAGTGGTAAGGGAGTAGGGATAGGGCAGTGATGGCAAACCTATGGCATGGGTACCAAAGATGGCATACAGAGCACTCTTTATGGGTATGTGAGCCACACACTCCAATTTCTTACTAGAAAGGCAGAGGGACTTGGGCAGAGCTTTTCTCTTCCCCTTCTCTACTGTGCCTGCAGAAATATTTTCACATCCCCCTCCCCTCTGCCCACCAGCCCAATGGGAGTGCACAGGGGATAAGATGGGCAGATATATAATACCTATAGACTCTACATAGTTATTAAGTAAGTAAGGGGCATTTTTTTCCTTGATTATTTTTGAGGATCCAATCATCTGTCCTAGATGGGTTGGCTGATTTGGCTCTGGGGCATGAGGACAGCCTAGATGATATCTTGATATCCCTACCATAAAAAAATGCTGAAAAGCACCACAGATGCTTTTGCTTTGCTGTCCAAGGTGCTGTCAAGTCTGTAAGTGACAAATGGTGCCCAGGATAGTCATCATGGTATCACGAAAATCCCATCTACAACTTCAAGTTACTGTCATCAAACAATGCGTTTGCCAAAGTGATGCTAGCCTAACTATGGGCTTTCTAAATGGGAATAGGTGGTTTTTCCTTTAAAAAGAAATCCCTTTACAATTTTATTGATGCCTTTTGTGTTACACCACAACTATTTGCAGATACATTCCACCTCCCCAACAATGAACTTTCCCTTGTAACAGATAGCTCTGAAACGTATCTCATGGCTAAGGGATTCCCAAGGATTTTCTTCACAGGGACCAGGTCTCAGCACAGGATCTGGAAAATGATGCTCAAGAATGTGTTTCTCTATTTGCTTCTCTGCCTCAGCCTGGAGTTAATCAGAAATACAGCTTGGATCTATGTTTCCCCAGTAATGGCTATTAGAGTTCTCAGTTCCCACACTCAATATACACAGTGTACAATATGGGACAGCCTTTAGTTCACCCAGTCAAAAGTATGTGAGACACTAAGGACTCATAGAAGTCCATGCACAAATAGAGAAACATATAACACTCAAATATCCTGCCTGCCACTTTGGGAAAAGAATTGAAATTGGGGTATTGTTGAGGTGACTCCATTATCCTAGTAAGTCACTCTTTCTTGACAAGGGTTAGTCAAACTCTGATACTCATACCATCCTCCTTTAGCTTAGCCTCCTCCTTGAAAGAGTCTTGAAAGAGCAGGTTCTAGGAACAGGTAAGCTTTTTTCCATTGGACTTGTATGGTCCAAGGAACTCACTGTCCTTGTGCTAATAATTATATATTTACACAGTCTACTAAATGGACAGCTTAAATCTTTCCCCATGCCGCATCAGGATATATCCTCGTCTTTAGATGAAGGATTCTCGACTTTTTTATGTGTCATGGACTCTTTGGTGGTCTACTGAAATTCATGGACACTTTCCCAGAAGAATGTTTTTTAAGCACACAAAATAAAATATAAAGGGAAAGAATTATGCTCAAATAAAATCATCAAAACTAAGTTTAAGATCTCAAGTTGTCATCCTGTCTACACTAGCAGCTCCAGTGTCTGAAATCTTGACGTTAGTAAAACCCGAGTTAGGATGACCTCAGACACTCATTAGCTATGTTGACTCTAGATATTTACTAGCTCTGTGACCCTGAGTAGGACATGAGCTCAAATCCAGCTTCAGATACTCACTAGCTATGTGACTCTGGGCAAGTTACATAAATAAACTCTGCCTGCCTCATTTTGCTTGTCTGTAAAAGAGGAATAATGAGAGCATCTGCTTCCCAATGTTGTTTTGAGGTTAAAATGAGATAATATTTTTAAAGTGCTTTGTAAACCTTAAAGCATTATATAAATCTATTTATTATAAATGACAATTCTTATATTTCTTTTATATTACTTATAATTATATATAATGTATAATAATATATATAATTGATATATATAATATATAATATATTATAAACATATATATTGAGTCTACTATTTATGATAACAATAAGACGCCTCTTAGTTCTAAAACCTGAGTGCCAGAAAATACTCTGTTCACTGATGTACATTATTTGTAACCCTCCTTGCCCAGATTCAGTGCTTTTGCTCAGAGACTCAAAGGCGCATATTCTTTATGAATTAAGAAAACTGCCACACAGTTGGTTTATATACTCCAGAGTACACAGGTGTCTTAGTTCCATTTGTTATAGCAGTGGGGAGTCTGGAGTGTCCCTGGATGGGCAGAGAGGATATTAGAGACTGAGGGGAAGAACTGCCGATTGCCCGAGAGGAGGCGTAAAGATTGAGGTGTGTGTGTGTGTGTGTGTGTGTGTGTGTGTGTGTTGGGGGTTATAAGAGATGCATTTTCAACATCATGCCAAAATGATCAGTAATATCTATGCGTATTTGTGCGTGTACACATATGTGTGTTTATGAATGATGTATCCATTTCATTTTTCCAAGTCCCATGGATTGGTTGTATTTCTTTATAGGGAGTTACAGTAAAAAATGACTTGTCCTTAGTCCCTTAGCCCCCTGTTGATATAGCCTTAGTTAACAAGAGGTGATTTTCTGAGGCTGGTAATTAACTCTGCGCTACATTCTAATGTGGTGACCAGGAAAATGGCTCTTCAAATATAATTACCTTTTAAGCCAAACTGGGAGGGGTGTTGGTTGGAGGGAGATCTGGGGTGACAAGAAAAAAGTCTTCGGGCAACGTTGTTGTTTTTTCTTCCCTTCTCCCTTGCTGCTTCTTATTGCCCATCATTTAATTTCTTTTCCTGTGCGTTAATGCAAGCTCAGCTCAAGAAGGAAGAGGCCGAGAGAACTGCCACCTATTCTCTTTTCTGGTCAGTTGTCAGAGGCTGCTCAGACCCCAAGCGGAATAGTAGAACCAGGCAGTAGAGGCAGGAGAAGAGCCTTCCAAGTGGGATTTCTCCCTTTCTTCAGGAGCATTGTTGCAGAACGTTGGGCTAGAATCTTTATGAGATTTGGCACTGAGTCCATTTCCTCTCCCTGTTTGTAATTTTGGGAAGCCTGGCCCCAGCAAGCTGGACTCTCGGGCCATTTCAAAGGTGACCCCTTTCATCATGTCACTGCAGTGAGGGACTGTAGACACTCACTGCAAGAACTACTACTACCTAGTATTTCCCTGTGACATTTCAGTCTTATGATAGTGACCTTCGAGGCAAGAGGGAGATGAATGGCTGGGCAGGGGTCAGAAGTCAGCAGCCCTCAGAAGAGATGAAGAGAGAAATGGAAATGAGAACACTAATACCTTCTTATGGAAGTATATTTGCTGCATGTGTGAGTTGCACTGTGGGCATCAAGAAACACACATGGCGGACTTGCTCCAGGCACTGCCATTGATTTTTAAGTCTCCAACAGCTGAATTCATTCATTCCACCCTGACAAGAATGTGTGAAGTGCTGACTACATGCTGGGTACTGTGCCAAGCATTATTGAAAAAAGACAAAAAAGTAAATATCTCCTGCCCCCAAGGAGCTTACGGTCTCCTGGGGAGGGAGATGGGAAATCTAATGAGAATAAGATGGAGCAAGGAGTGAGGAGAATGAAGATAAGAATAGTCAATGTGCTCTAGAAATAGTTTGAGAAGGCAGCGGGGTGGGAGGGGTAGTAAGAGAAGGAGGGAGGGAAGGAAGGGAAAGACAGACAGAGGGATGGGGAGAATGTATTAACAGTTCAAAGACTAGAGGCACCAAAGTCAGAGTCAGAAAGAGACAGAGAGGAATAGAGAGACAGAGACAGAGAGAGAGACAGAGAGAGAGAGAGAGAGAGAGAGAGAGAGAGAGAGAGAGAGAGAGAGAGAGAGAGAGAGAGAAAGAGAGAGAGAGAGAGAACTAAAAGCTTAGGGAGTAAGCATAGGGGATGGCCTGATGGAGTCATGATACTTAAGTTGAGTCTTGAAATAATTAGAGGATTCTAAATGATGGAAAGGGGGAGAAAGTATATTACGTATCATAGACATTAGGGATACCTTTTACAAACGGATTTTATTACTTCAATTTTCTGCTCATGGTATTGATATGGTTTGGGGATAAGTCACTTAGTAAGTTGGGTCTTAGTTTCCCCATCAGTAAAATGGAAGACTTGGACCAAACTACCTCTTGAGGTAGGGGGACAAGATGGGAACAGGTAAAGCCTAGGTGAGATCGATGAAATTCAGTCCTTCCTCTTTGCAGAAAGGAGGGACCATAAAGGTTCTCCATACTTTCAGCAGAAGAAACCCCCAGTATCTGATGAGAAAGGAATGAGATGTATGTGGGGAGTAGGCCATACTTAGTGAGTCATCCTAGACAGATATGGCATGCACAGAGGAGAGACTGGTGAAGTTTAAGAGAAGGCAGCAGCAGTAGCCTCTCTTTTTACTAATGGCTTTCTTCCCTTTGAGAGGACCTTGTGGTACATGGGATTACACACAATTATCTGTCTTGTTCCAGGATCTTGGCTTATGTTATTCTAGAAGCCATATGATCAATCAAGCGCTTGCTACATACAGTTACTATCTTAGGTTCTAAGAACAGACACAAAGATAAAAAATATATATAATAACCACAATTGAAAAAGAAAGTGTTGGTAAGTAAGATTCAGCCTGGTGTTCTGATATGTGAATACTTCCAAAGGTTTCATTTCTATTTTCCCTCTCCTAGAAAAAAGTGATGCCAGCAGCACTGGGCACTCAACACAGATCACCTATATAAAACCTGCCAGAAAAGTTGCCATAATATTAGGGTACTGGGGAGAAGTCCAGGGTGTTATATGATCTTAATAAGAGCATTGCCTTTTCTCCATCATGTCCATATTTTTATCTCAATATAGACCAGATGCTAGAATGAACTTTGAAATTCCCAAGAATATTACTAGGGATGTGTTGGGCCAGGCTTTTGAGAGAAGATCGTCAAATTTTCAGGGTGAGCATTTATACCTTAGAAATTTGTAGCTCTACAAATCAAGGCTTTACTTGTCATTTATTTAATTGGTTTCCTAGGCTTTAGAATGTCTTAATAATGCAGTTTCATTTTAAATTGTGTGTCCATACATATGTTTTCCTTGGAGGGTTTTGTCATTAACTATATACCAGTACACCGCTGAGTACTCCACATAGCATTATAGAAAGGAGTGACTGGTTATTATTGCTCCCAAATACATACATACATATATAGACACAAACATACATACACACATGCATATATAGTAGTAGTAGTGGTAGTCTCTCAGTAACCGAGGATGACGATTGTCTTTGTGCGCTTTCATCTGTGATGTAGATGAGTGTGCACAAAGACACTTGTGCATGAAGATTTAAGTGGAAAAGTCGATGCACAGAGACAGTCGCACTCTCTTGGCGTTGGAAGCCTAGGTTCAGTGGCACGAAAGGTTGTTACACCTGGAGACTTCCTCAGCCGCATTGGATGGCCGTGTTGTCCTTTGTGCTCCAACACGCCCTAAGCACTCCACAGTGCTTTGCTGCGTCGCCCTCTCAGCCGTTGAACCTTCTTATTGGTTTCTTCTGTCTGTTCGGCCAAAGCAGTCTTCACATGCTGGGTGAGCAAAGCCCTGGTTCACCAGGGGTCGACGACCCAATGGCTACCCTGACAAGGTTTTAGCCAGCCTGTCGAAGCCGTTGCCTGGGGTGTGGCCGCTGCCGCATGCTAGCAGCTACTGGGAGCCACAAGTGAGAGCTGGGTGTCAGGTGGGGGTCAGAGGCTGGAGAGCTGCCCTAAAAGGGCAGGACAAGCCCTCCATACCAGAGATACTACCCCTCCCTGAACACCCCATACACCCCTGCATATATATACATATAGATATATACACATACATATTCATACATATACCTGTATACTGTATATATGGGTTTGGATCTATCGATAGATCTGTCTGTCTGTATGTCTATGCATCATCCATCCATTCATCCATCTATCTATCCATCCATCCATTCATCTATCTATCCATCTATTTATCTATCTATCTATCTATCTATCTATCTATCTATCTATCTATCTATCTGTCTGTCTGTCTATCTAGCATCTTCCTTTTCTCCTAGACAAGTGAAAAAGTTTTGGCATCTAGACATATGCCTGAGTTTGTTCATCCCATGCTGTCTGATCTTCAGGACATAGCTATCAAAGACCCACACAATGTACAAGTTTCTCTAGTGTCTTCCCTCACCAAAAATGACAATGAAAGAAATGCTGTCAATAAAATATATCATATTTTTAAAAATTCTATTAAAATGTGTTTTGTTATTGCATCATTCATAGTTAATTTAGAAGTCCTCTAGCTGAGAATAACTATATCCTTTTAAATCAATTTCTGTGCAAACAAATCAACTTAAAACCCTTTTTAATTCTTTGTAAATATTTTCAAACTTCTAAGATTTTTAAATTTGATTTTTAGTGATTATCCAGATTTATCTGAGCTCAATCAGGGTGTCTTTCCCAGTCCTTCTCCCAGTCACTGACTTCTTTCTTGCCTTCCTTTTTTTTTCCCACAGTTCCTCACCTAGACCTCCTCCACCATGTTCTTCTGGTGCTTTTCTTTCTCTTCACTCCTCTGACTCCTCTCAATGTGTTCTTCTCCTCTTAATGCTTATGGTAGGCGTGGTTTTTGGATCACAAAATGTGCCCACTCGCCTGCTATGAAGGCTGTCCCCTACTGTGCTGAATGGTCTCTTCCAGGGTTTCCTGGGTCTCCTTTAGGGAAGTAGCTGCTTATTTCTCATGCTGAGAGTTCATATTATGTGAAGCAGTAACAGCCTAGAGGGAGGGATTATGGAACCACCAGAGGGGAGGTCGATGAAACAGAACACAGTTTCAGAGACTCCAGGCTTCATTTAATCTCTTCTCTAAAATAAGCAGGAGGTTCTCTCTGGAATGAGACTGATACAAAAGGAGGAGAAACTTTGGCCTTTTTGCCAATACCCTGAGAACTCGTGGTAGGACTTTCTAAAATGGGTATCAGGGATGTTTATCAGGTATCAGGGTATTTAGGGATGCAGTTGGCACATGCATATGCCTGTGTGTGTGAGTACATATGTGTCACTAAATGAAGGTAGTTGAAAAGGAGGTCAGATTACTTCCAAGAAGTTGGAAATATCTTTTGCAGAGCCCAGGTTTCCCATGACAGCAGAAGTCCTTCTTTTTCATACATATATCTTTTGTCTTTGCAGTAAGAGAGAGAGACTTGGAACATCCACCATTCAAGGTGGGTATCAGACAAGGGCAATGGAGAAAGGTGAGGTAGGTGTAAGCAGTCTGTGATATATAACCCACAAGTAACTCTGAAAATTAGCAATAAAGGGTATCATCAAAGAATTGTATGATAGGAAGAGGTGAGGAACTTGTCATGGGGCTAAGAACAAGTGAAGAAAGAGGGCCACCCATAGGGTTTCAGTGGGAACCTTGCAATGTTTGGGGGGAAAGCAATCGAGGCCTGTTGGATAGACACCTTGTGACAAACATTTTGAAAAACCTGAAGGAGAATCATACTAGATGAATAGGCATGGATGGGCTGGCATCTACATTCTTAGAGAGAAACTCCCACTTGATGGAATTATGGACCCATTGGAGCAGTTGACTAGAGATGTGGCTATGACTATAGATTTAGATAGTGGTAGTGATTTGGATTAGCACATGGCAACAGCAATTAATTTGGATGTGGATTTAGATAATAATAAAAATGAACATTTATATGGTACTTCCTGAATGCTAGGTACTGTGCTAAGTCCTTTATTAATGTTTTCTTATTCAATCCCCCAAAACAACCCCAGAAATCCGGTACTATTATTGTCTTTATTTTATAGATAAGATGGTGGAGTCAAGATGGTGGCATAGAAGCAGCAAAAGTTCAGACCTCTGAATACCCTTCCTTATCAATTACAAACTAAATGCTCCTAAGGGTCTTAAAATCAAACCTAACAACAAGTCAGAGCCAAGGAACCCTTCTGCTAGACTCAATTCAAAAGGTACGCCCTCCCAACCCCAAAGCCAGAACACTCGGGTTTAAGGGGAAGGCAGAAGGAAGATCCCAGGACCCCTCCCCCCCACCTAGAACGCTAAGCTTCCAGTGGCAGCAAGAACCTCTGGGCGGGCAAAGGCACTGGTCTGGAGGGTGTACCTTGTGGGCAGGGCTGTGCCAGGCTCAGAGCATCAAATACTGGCAGTGGGGAAGAAGCTGGAGAGGGAGCACAGAGAGGGCAGCCTGGTCAGAGTGGCAGAGACCCTCCATATTGCTGAACTTAATCCCATCAAAAGTCTTCAGAGGTCAGGGAATCCCAAACTCCAACACCCCTCCCTCACAGACTGCTGGACTTTAATCCAATCAAAAGCCTCTAGAGGACAGGGAAGCTCAAACTCCAAAACTCCTCCCCCACAGACTGCACGGAGAGATCTGGCAAAGCTCCAAGAGGGTAGACTGTCAGAAAACCCCAAAACCAAAAAAAAATGAGAGGAATAAGAGCACAGACAAATACGGGGAACAAAGAAGGGGTCAATATGAGCAAACAACAGAAAAAGAAAAAAGAAATTACAATCGACAGTTTCTATTCAGGCAATGAACAAAGAGCAAACAGAATAGAGGAGTAGGGATCATCAAACAATGAATCAGAAATCCCAGGGAACTGGGTACAGGATTTGGAAGAACTCAAAATGAAATTCAAACACAATTAAGAGAAGCTGAAGACAATTGGGAAAATAACTTAAAAACTAAGATAAGTCATCTGGAAACAGAAAATAGTGTGTTGAAAGCCAAAATCAACCAGCTTGAAAATGAGGCAAAGGAGATGAAAGATGAGTCAAAGAAGACAAAAGATGAGGCAAAGGAGATGAGAGATGAGGCAAAGAGAATGAAAGATGACCTCCAAAGAAAATCAGAACAGAAGGAGAAGGATGACCAAAAAGCCAGGGATGAAATCCAGTCTTTAAAAACCAGAATACAAGAACTAGAATTAAGTGACCTCACAAGGCTTCAGGACACTATAAAACAAAATCAAAAGAATGAAAAAATTGAGGAAAATATGAAGCATCTCATTCACAAAACAGAAGATTTAGAAAATCGTTTGAGGAGACACAACTTATTTTACAGATAAGAAATATAGGATGACAAAGATTAAAGGACACCCAGATAGTAAGAGTCTGAGACCAGATTTGAAATCAGCTTTCCTAACTCCAGGCCTGGTACTTTACCCACTATGCTGTCTAGCTGATCTGATGTGGATATGGATATGTGAAACAATAACAACATGGAGTAGTGGATAGGGTATTGGGCTCATAGGTAGGAAGATCTTATTTCTGACTTAATAATGATGTGACCATGGGAAAATGATGGGACCCCTATGAACCTCAGACAACTTGCTAGTACTTAGATACAGGTTTAGTGGGAAAAAAGACTGGATTAGAAGTGACAAAACCTTGGATCCAAGCCCAGCTCTGCCATTTGCTATTTCTGTAATCTTGGTATAGGAGATCTCGTGCCCTGAGACTGCATGGCATTCATCTGTAAAATGATAGGGTTGGATGAGGCCACTGTAATTGATTAGCCTTTAAGCTTATAAATGGACTATGATTTGCGTTGGTATAGCAAATTTTCATACTAGGAGCTGCCTACATGAAAAGAATCTATGGACCCTCAGCATTTGTGTATGTATATGCATGGATAGATCTTAGATCTTAGCATAGTGCCCAGCATGGGGTTGGGGAGACTTAATGAATGCTGATTGATTGATTAGTTGGTTTTATTATGAATATGGTTATATATAAGGATATATGTACCAAATATGAGATCTAGTATTCTTACGTTTGATAAGTATATTGAGAATGGTATACATTAGTGTGTGTGTGTATGTATATGTATATATATCATATATAAATAGACTTCACTATATAATATACATCCTGGAGTATATGGAGTGAGAAAGGAGGACTTAATTTGGTTTGAGGGCTTTCTGAGTCCTTTTTAGGGCAGCTCATCCACTTTTTTGTTGTCTACCTTAGACCCACCTCTCATCTGTGGTTTCAAGAAGCTATAGTATGCCCAGTGGCCACCCTTCTAAAACCATCTCAAGAGACAGGCAAAACCAGGTTGAGAGCCACCAACAGATCTCAAATCCATCAATGAGTTAGGAGGATATCTACTCTAAACATGCGAAGATTTCTTCCAGTAGAAGGGGTAGATGAGAACAATTTGTTCCAACCACCATTAAGGCAGATGAAGCAACTGCTGTGGAGAAATTAGAGTTTGCTTAGACATCAAAGGTGCCAAATTCATGCATTGCATCCCAAGTCATCATCAGTCATTCCAACTTTTTCTTGACACTGGAATTTGATGATTCTTGAAGAGAGAGTGAGGCTGGTGACTGTGCAACTCTGACTCACTTAAATTTAATTCACACTTGAAATAAGACATCACCTAACATGATGCAATTCATTCTCTTCAAAATGAAGGGTGAACATTATACACAGAGATGGATACCCTGTAGCACAATTGAATGTCATGGACTCCTCCACTAGCAACAATGCAATGATCCAGGAAAATTCTGAGGGTATTATGAGAAAGAAGCTCTCCACATCCAGGGAAAGAAACCGTGGGAGTGGAAACAGAGAAGAAAAACAACTGCTTGATCACATGATCACAATGGGGATATGACTGGGGAAGTTGACTCTAAACAATCATGAAAATATCAATAGTATGGAAATAGATCTTGATCAATGACACATATGGAATTGCGCATCACCTATGGGAGGGAGTTTGGGGGGGGAGGAGAGGGAAAGAACCTGAATCATGTAACCCATGGAAAAAATATTCTAAATTAATTAATGAAATAAACTTTAAAAAATGAAGGGTGAAAAACAATATATACACTAGGGAGACAGATTGCTAATTGAAATTCTCAGAGGAAGTGTGAGTGCAATGCTATCACTATTTTTTATAAAATTAAAGATCAGAAATGACTAAAATGTTACCTCTATAGGTGATAGTTCTCAAAACATGGATAATGAGCAAACCAACCTTCTTTTCTTAGTCTTCCCACGATTTGATCATAAACAAAGCTTGGATTTTTAGCTAATAGATTAATATACATATACACACATATATGATATCTACATATAATGACAGTATAAAATGTAATATATAATATAAACATTGTATGTAGAGAGATTTGTGTTTATAAATATATAGATATGTGTATTATCTGTCTTGTCTCTATCTCTGTCTCTATCTCTCTGGTATCTATTTCTGTATCTCCCTCTCTCACTCTGTCTGTCTATCTCTATATCTATTTATCTATTTCTGTCTCAATCTATCTCTGTATCTCTCTTTCGCTCTGTCTCTTCCCCTCCCTCCCCCCCTTTCAGCACCACATCTCAGTTTCTCACATGTCAGCTGGTCTCTCACACATATATACATCTATATGTAGATGGATAGATTTTAGCTATAATATATGGAGTATCTTGTGACATTTGGATATATAATAGATAAATCAGATTCAAATTAAATATAGAAACATCTTAATATAATATAAAATATGTTTAGTAATATATCTATATGTATTAGGCATAAAATAGCAAAGAGATAGGTATATATATGCATATATTATATATATATAAAGAATATCTATCTGTAGCTCAATATAATATAGATGTCTACCATATATATAGATAGCTAGGTGACTTAATGGTAAAACACCAGACCTGTAGTCAGGAAGACTTGGGTTCAAATCCATATGCAGACATTTACTAGCTGTTGTGACCCTGGGCAAGTCATTTACCTCTGTTGGTTTCAATTTCTTCATCTGTAAAATGAGCTGGAAAAGGAAATGGCAAACCTCTTCAGTATCTTTGCAATCCCCCTCCCTAATCAAACAAACTCAAAAGGGATCACAAAGAATTGGACATGACTGAAATGACTACTGCAACAGCATTATACATACACACACATAGATATATAGGATTATTTACTCAAATATAGCTCCAAGTGCATAAGATACTAATTACTGTTAAAATCTATCATCTCTCCCCTCTCTCCCTCCCTCTCTTTCCTCTTCTCTCTCTCTCTCTCTTTCTCTCTCTCACTCCCCACCCTCCCTCTCTCTCTTTGTCTCTGTCTCTCTCTGTCTCTCTCTTTCTCTCTCTCTGACTCTGTCTGTCTATCTGTCTGTCTCTCTCTGTCTCGCTTTCTCTCTCTCTGGGTCCTTTGTCTCTGTGTTTCCCTTTCTCTCTCTCTCTCTCTCTCTCTCTCTCTCTCTCTCTCTCTCTCTCTCTTCTCTCTCTCTCTCTGTCTCTCTCTCTCTTTCTCTCTCTCCCTCTCTCTCTTTCTCTCTCTCTCTGTCTCTCTCTCTCTCTGTCTCTCTCTCTCTCTCGCTCTCTCTCTCTCTCTTTCTCTCTCTCTCTCTCTCTCTCTCTGTCTCTCTCTCTCTTTCTCTCTCTCCCTCTCTCTCTTTCTCTCTCTCTCTGTCTCTCTCTCTCTCTCTCTGTCTCTCTTTCTCTCTCTCCCTCTCTCTCTCTTTCTCTCTCTCTCTGTCTCTCTCGTCTCTCTCTGTCTCTCTCTCTCTCTCTCGCTCTCCTGTCTCTCTGTCTCTGCCTCTCTGTCACTCTCTCTTTCTCTTTCTTTCTCTCTGTCTCTCTGTCTCTCTCTCTCTCTCTGTCTCTTCCTCTCTGTCACTCTCTCTTTCTCTTTCTTTCTCTCTGTCTCTCTGTCTCTCTTTCTCTCTCTGTCCTCTGTCTTTTTTTCTCTTTCTGTCTTTGAAGTCAGCTGGTTATTGGGCATTGAGATCCACTGTGTTTTTCTTTGTCTGTCCTATCCAAGTGCTATAATGATAGTAAACATTCATTCACATGACGCTTTAAGATTGCTAAATTTATATATATATATATATATTATACATATATATATATATATAATCTCCCTCAAATTCCAAAACAATCTAGTGAAGTTGGTTCTATGACTCTTATTTCCTCCCATTTTACAGATAAAGAGACTGAGGTTCTGAGGGGTGACATGATCTACTTGTCTATGATCATTAAGTCAGTCAATATCTGAGATGCGGTTGGTTTGAATCTAGGTCTTCCACGATGTCACATCCCCATGCCGCCGTGTCTCCAAGAGTTTCTTGTCCACAGGAGCCCTCTCTCCCCTATCATCCCTTTTTTGCATATAAATCCAGTGAATAAACGTGGGACCACTTTCTGCCTAGGCAGAACCTTAGCTCTGTAAGGCAAACAAGCAGTGGGCTGTGTCGTTTAGGCAAACTTTCCTGTATACTGTAGGAATTGAAAAGCAGAAAAAAGGCCCCTTATCTCTAGGAGAGGCCGGGCTGCTCTCTGTTTGCTTGGAATTGTTTGCTTTTGCAGGACAAACACAGTGAGAGCCACTGACAAGGCTTTCCAAAGACCTGAGTCAGAAAAAAGACTGTTAGCAGAAAAATGCCGCTGGGGCTGGGCTGGGGGCCCGTCAGACCTGCTCTTTGCAAGGTAAATATCTGAGTTGCAAAAATTTTGCTAGTGAGACTTTGGGAAGGGAAGCTGATGATATGACTGGAATACAAAATGGGAGACCTGGGAAATCAAAATGTCAAATTGGGCCAAATGTATCCTGAATAACTCAGGATACAGGCAGCTAGCAAGGCTATAGGCAGCAAGGTGGTCTAGGAGATCAAAAAAATAGGAATCAGGGAAATGAGTTCGAATCTCATTCCAGATAGTTATTGGCCAGGTGTCCCAAATGAACTTTCAGCCCCACTTTCCTCATCTGTAAAATGGGGATTGGTAATAACTCCTACCTCCTGGGGTTGTTATGATCTATGTAAAGTGCTTTGTGAACCATAAAGTACTGTATCTATGGTAGTTATTAGATTACTCTTAGTACAAATCATTATGCAGCAAAAGCATTAGGTGAGTTAAGTTTGTCTCATTTTTCTCATCTGTAAAATGGGGATAATCATAGCACTTTGTTTCCAGGGTTGTTGTGAATATCAGATGAAAAAATCAATATAAAGTACTTTGTAAACTTTAATTTAATTAATAAACCTATTCTTTATTCTTCATGGACTTCCTCTGGAGCTGGTCTCCTGTAGGCACAAGCTTTGGGGAGATGAGGGATGGATGGGACCTACTTGTTTAGTAAGACATCTATTTCTGCCTTTGGTTGAAAACATATTTCAGGACATAGATAAAATTTGGTCTCCACAAATGTGGGGAAAAAAATCTCCCTATTGGCTTGGGGTGAGCAATTACACAGCTTAATAGATAGAGAGTCACACCTGGAGATAAGAGGTTCTGGGTTCAGATCTGGACTCAGACACTTCTTAGTTGTGTGACTTTGGGCAAGTCACAACCTCCATTGCCTAGCAGTATTAATTCTAAACTGGAGGGTAGAGATTTTTTTTAAGTCCCTTTATCTCAAAGAAGCACAAAAGTTCACAATGCATAAATTAAGTCTAGGAGACACTTTATCCTGCCTCACAGAAAACATCATGGGACTCATATTAACCCACAACCAATTGTAGTTCTCTCTCTCTCTCTCTCTGTCTCTGTCTCTGTCTCTGTCTCTCTCTCTGTCTCTCTCTCTCTCTCTTTCTGTGTGTGTGTGTGTCTATCTCTCTCTGTCTTTCTTTCTCTTTCTCTGTTGAGCCTCAAGTCTTTTCTTTAAATAAAGTTTTTGAGAGATCAAAGTGATAGTTTTGTTTCAGCTTCTCATCCTCTGCTAACCTTGCTTGCGTCCTTACTGGTTTCTGAAGCTTTTGAGTCCAATTTGCCTTCTAAGTAAATCTGCTCAATGGGTCTAGGACCCTTCTCTGGATTTCTTGACATTTCATAGAGATTAATAGACCTCTTTGGCCATCTCTCTCTCCATTATTTCTCTAACTTGCTAGGCAAGCAGCCCATTTTTTTCCATGTCATGCAACTCTTTGATGACATCCTTTATGTCATCTGTCTCATGTGATTCCTCATTTGTAATATGCTGCATCCAGATCACAGGCACCACCAGCTGTGGGGTGTCCCAAGGGACCTGCAATGATAATTCTTTGGAGAGGTTGTGTTCCATGGCTTGTCCTTTTCCAAATCATCAGAAGGCTATTTTCCTTTAAAAGATAGTTCTTTGTTTTCTAAAAGCGAGTGGGTGATTCAGGCAGGAGAAAATGGGCATCCAGACATACAATGCTATTGAAAGACTTGTCACCATCTTTGGACTTGGCTCTCACATCATCCCAGTGGTCCCACAGTTATCTGCATGCACAGATGGAGACATTTTCTCTATGCGAGTTGTCCATTTGAAACTGAGCAGGGGTATTTTTATTGCTTTCCTCTGAAAAGACTAAAATCTGCGCCATTTTACTCTGCTGATCTCTTTGCCCCCTCTTGATGCTCCTTAGCAGAGTCTCCACTCTCTGTCAACAATAATGAGGTTTCGTGGTTTCTCCTTCCAGACCACAAGACATTAACCATATTTATCATTATATACCTTACTAAGAAGAGAGCCCTTACTTTAGTGTTAGCACTGGGAATGCTTTGGAAGGAAGGAAGGAAGGAAGGAAGGAAGGAAGGAAAGAAGGAAAGAAGGAAGGAAGGAAGGAAGGAAGGGAAGGAAGGAAGGAAGGAAGGAAGGAAGGAAGGAAGGAAAGAAGGAAGGGAGGAAGGGAGGAAGGAAGGAAGGAAAGAAGGAAGGGAGGAAGGGGAGGAAGGAAGGAAGAAGAAAGGAAGGAAGGAAGGAAGGAAGGAAGGAAGGAAGGAAGGAAGGAAGGAAGGAAGGAAGGAAAGAAGGAAGGGAGGAAGGGAGGAAGGAAGGAAGAAAAGAAGGAAGGGAGGAAGGGAGGAAGGAAGGAAGAAGAAAGGAAGGAAGGAAGGAAGAAGAAGAAAGGAAGGAAGGAAGGAAGGAAGGAAGGAAGGAAGGAAGGAAGGAAGGAAGGAAGGAAGGAAGGAAGGAAGGAAGGAAGGAAAGATATTAAGAAGAAGTCTGATGTGTTTTTGAAGCCTCGCTATGCCTTTGCTAGTGAAATAAACCCTTTTTTTTTTCTGTTGAGTAAGCGAAGCTGAGGGTATTGGAGTAGATTGCCTCACAGTAGGCAGAGGATGGATAGAACCCCCAAAGCATCAATTTAGGTTATTGGTTTTTACTCCTAGGCTGTTCAGGACACCATGGCAATGGCAAAACACCATGTGATTGGACTTGTCTACCCTTTGATTCTTCATCTCTGGCACAGTCATTTATTCCCCGTGCTAGAACAGGAAAGGCGGCCATCTGATATATTCAGTCCACATTTGAGGCACAGGGAAGCAAAAGTGCCTGGATTAACTGTTCTTCCTACCTAAGTAAATAAAAATTTTTAAATATGCTTGAAGTACACCTCCGATTTAATTAACAAGCTATATACTTCAGCAACTTTGCTCATTGCAACATCATTGAGGTGGGTGCAAAGCTGAGAAAGCCTTCGACATTTGTGCAGGAGTCTGCAAGATTTGGGGTGACAGAATGTAGTATTTCCCTCCCCCCCCGAATGTAGTTCTGTTACAATGACAACTTGGCACATTCAAAACTCATTTTTTCCAGCCTGGTATTTATTTAGTCACTGGTGCATGCATTGCCAGATTAAAACTCCCATGGAACACCTCAATAACTGCAATCCAGCCTGGGGGGCTCTCTCCCATCATGTCTACAGAACTCGGCACCTTGGTTCTATGAAAGAAAGTTAGCAGGAAGCAGCTGCTAGATGGAAAATCCTTTTTGTCCCCTTCTCTTCAGAAGTCTATAAGTCTGACCTATTGGCTCCAAAGGAATCCCACTAAATGAGACATTCATTTCCAAGTTTCATCTTGTCCTTGTCCCTCCATCCACTCAGGCATGGATAGAAACCTGCTGTAGTGGGCAGAGCAGTGCACATGGAGACAGAAAGACCTAAGTTACAAACTTGCCTCAGACACTTATTAGCAACTACTCTAGGGTTGTAAACCTCAAAATTCCTTAGACTTATAAATGTTGGAAATTTCACCATTGGGATATTCATACTTGGAAAATTTCTTACTGATAGTCTATTGGAATGGGAACTCCATTGGCATGGGAGGTTCCTTCTCTTCCCTTCTTAAGATTACTTTAGGACAGAAACCCTTTGCTGAACAATGGAAAGGACTTTGACCTATGCTTGAGCATAGAACAGGAATTTCTTTGAGTCTTGATTGATTTAGAATTGATACAATGGAGACACTTGGAATAAATCTCCACCCTATTCAGTCCCTAATAGGATTGAGTAAGGGCTGCAGCCTAGATCAAAATTTAATTATTCCAATCTCTACCATACTCAAGTTAACAGGATTTAGAAAGGGCTGTAGCAAAGGAGTATAGATTTAATCATTTGAAAATATGACCTTCAACAGACATGTGCAAAAGCCAGAAACCTCTGGGGCGGTCCTGGGTTAAGCGAGAGCCTCCATTGACAGGGAAATTGATGAAGAGTGATTGGTAGATGTGAGGACTGAGTGGGAGGCAACTTGGATGGTGTCCTTAAAGATAGGAGGGTCTGGAGGACTCGAGAGAGGGGATTTGAGTTTTTGGTCGGTGTGGTTCCTGGGCTCTGAGGAAGCTTGCTCTGAAGGAAGCTGAAGGTGGGGGCCTCTGAGACTGTTTCTCCATTTTGGACACGTGAGTGAAAGGGACTGATCTCTTTTCTTTGCCCCAGCTATCTAAGGGCTTGGGCCTTTTGGCCCAGCCTAAACAGAAGGGGTATTTAAGCCCTATTCCCTTCTCTCCCCTTTCTCTCTCTATATATATCTCTAATTCCTTTCTTGCTCCTATTGTAATTAAACTCCAAAAAAGGCTGACGGCTGACTTGAGTTTTTCATTTAGGAATTACATAGCTGATTCCTTGGCGACCTTAAATTAATATATATCAGTCTTTTAAAGTGATTCCCTTGTAACAAGGGGGAAAGCTAGGTGGCTCAGTGGATTGAGAGTCAGGCCCAGATATGGGAGGTCCTGAATTCAAATCTGGCCTCAGACACTTCCTAGCTGTGTGACCCTGGACAAGTCACTTAACCCCCATTGCCTAGCCCTTACTACTCTTCTGCCTTGGAGCCAATACACAATTCCAAGATGAAAGGCAAAGGTTTAAAAAAAATTACTCTAGACAAGCCACAACTTATAGAATAATTATATAATAGTTTGGAGCAGGAATGAGGCTGAAGGGGGTATTTAGCCCAGTTCCCTCATTTTATAGATAATGGTGAAATGATTTGCTCAGGACCTATTAAGTGTTTAAGACAGGAAATGAATTCAGGTCTTCCTGATTCAAGTTCAGAACTTTGAGCCCCAGTTTCTATATTTATGAAATAGAGATAATAATAGTTAGGTGATAAACATTTATTAAGCACCTACTATGTGCCAGTCTCTCTTCCAAGCTCTGGGGATAGAAATATGAAAAAAGGCAGTCCTTGCCATCAAGGACCTTACAATTAAATGAAGGAGGATAACATACAAAAAGAAAGCAAAAAAAAAAGTGGGAACATGGGACAGTAGGAAAGGGAGAAAGTGAGGGGAGAATTGGAGAAGGAAGTAACTTATTTGGGCGAATGTGGGGTGAAGTCCTGAAAGTTCCAAAGTAATGCAGCCAGAGGAGAAACAAGGAGAATTTCTGACCTAGGATTTTTTCTTAAATTCTGGAATTCATGGCTCCACTCTCCAATTTAGAGGAACAGACAGTTTTGTTGGGCTGACAGGATCCTACAGTATGATATAAACATCTTCAGGTAGCGGGATACAATCAGAAGAATACCCAGTCTAGAGGCAGTAGAACTGAATTTGAATCCTGCCTCACTCTCATTACTTATGTGACAATGGACAAGTCTCTAGGCCTACGTTTCTTCATCTAGAAAGTGATAACTGTTAGACTAGTACTCCCTGGAAGTTCCTTTTTCAAACACGGTGAGATGGTATTCATCTCTTCTGAACTCTATCATTATGGAGAGTCTAATGAAGTAAGACCTGGAAGTGGTTCTATTATGTCTTAATGGCCTTAAGAGAAGGATGATAGAAGAAAAGAGTTAAAAATGAGGGAAGAAAGGGGGGGGAGTTGGGGAAAATTATCTCAGATAATCATGGTTCATAAAGAGACATCTATACAAACCAGGATATGGGAGGAGGGGTGTGAGGTTGACACAAATTTTGATTTCATCTGAAATGGCCAAAATAGGGAGGACTATATACACTCCCACATAATTTGGGTCCAAAAGTGCAGTAAACCAATATGGAAATATGAGGGAAAGGGGAGGAGGAGGAGGGGAAATTGGAAGGAGGGTAGATAAAAGAGGGATTAGTCCTAAGCAAAACAAACTCCAAGGATGTAGAAAAATGTTTGTAGCTCTTCATGAGGTGACATAGAATAGGAATCTAGATAGAGAGAGGTGGCCATAAATTGGGAAATGGCTGATAAAGTCATGGCACATAAATGTGATGGGATACTATCATGATAGAAAAAGTGATAAAAGGGATGATCTCTGAGAAAATTTGGAAGACTTGTGTGAACTGATTCAGAGAACCTGGAGACTAATTTATACAATGACAACAATGTGATAAAGACAAATAATGTTGAAAGAAATTAGGAAATCTTATCAGAGTAATGATCAACCACAATTTCATGTTACCCACCTGCTGATAAATTCATGAAGACATGGGATATTTTTTTCTCCATGGCCAATGTGGAAATTTTATTTTGTTTTTTATATGTTTTTGAAGTGAGATTTATTTATTTTTCTCAGTGGAATGGTGAGAAGGCAGATTTTTGCTAATGGAAAAAATGTAATTTATAAAGAAAAAATAGAGAAGTTCAGAAGAAAGATGAGTTTTGGAGTAAACAGCATGAATTCTATTTTGGGCAGGCCAAGTTTGAGAAGCCCAATAGTCAGTTTGTGATATCGTACTGGCACTCAGGGAAAAGACTAGGATTGAAATATCGATTTGATATTTATCTGTAGAGATGATAATTGAATGCAATGTGGCAATGAGATCAACAACTTCTGATTTCTAATAGAGAGAAAAGAGAAGAAAGTTCATGTCCCAGTTGGTGGGCATTACTAAATTTAGTTAGTTGGGTAGGAGTTAGGTAGGAGAAGAACCAAGAGAGCAAGCTGAGTAACTAGAAAGGTAAATAGACTTTGTTGCTGTTGTTCAGTCATTTTAGTGGTGTCCAATTCTGGGATCCTATTTGGAGTTTTCTTGGCAAAACTAACAGAGTGATTCGCCATTTCCTTCTCCACATCTTATAGATGAGGAAATTGAGGCAAATAGTGTTCAGTGATGTGCTTGGGGTCACCCAAGTAGGAAGTGTCTGAAGCTAGATTTGAACTTAGTTCTTTTTTTCTGACTTTGTGCCTACTGCTCTATCCACCAAGCCACCTAGCTCCCCAAAGGCACATAAGGAGTGATGGAGCTACCTGTAAAAAAGTAAGAACAAGCAACCATCATGTTCAATAGCCATGAGGACTATATGAGACTCTCATCCACTTTGAGACTGCCTAGAGACATTAGATAAAGAAGGGAAACAGCAGACTCTCCACTAGTGTTTTGGTTAACCCATTGTTCCAAGTTTACAGAGATGTGGATGATAAAAAGATCTAAACATTTCAAAGGGGAACACTATGTCTCAAGGAGGTTTTGTGTATATTAATGAGGGGTTTTCCTTATGTGTATGTCCTAGGTTACCCTGGATTGAAGTTCTCTTTGGAGAAGTCTTGTGTTCTGGGCTACACTACAAGGTCCTAGACAAGACACATAATTATTCTGTCACTACATCAGCAATAGTTAGATCTTTGAAACTAACTTATAAACTTCTCTATTCTCTTGGTCATCTTGATGTTTGAAATTCACAGTCAGAGAGCTGAGGGACCTGGATGTGGTGTTTTTCCAAATAGAGAAAATAAGAAAGAAAGAAAGAAAGAAAGAAAGAAAGAAAGAAAGAAAGAAAGAAAGAAAGAAAGAAAGAAAGAAAGAAAGAAAGAAAGAAAGAAAGAAAGAAAGAAAGAAAGAAAGAAAGAAAGAAAGAAAGAAAGAAACAAAGAAACAAAGAAACAAAGAAACAAAGAAAACAAGGAAGGAAGGAAGGAAGGAAGGAAGGAAGGAAGGAAGGAAGGAAGGAAGAGAGAGAGAAAGAAAGAAAAGAAGGAAGGAAGGAAGAAAGGGAGAGAAAAAAGGAAGAAAGGAAGAAAGAAAGAAAGGAAGAAACAAAGAAACAAAGAACAAAGAAACAAAGAAACAAAGAACAAACAAAACAAACCCTATGTCAGAAAGGAAATTAAAAGAACACGGAGACATGTGCAATTTCTAAAGCTTTCCTCAGCACCTAGTAAAAGTCATGGCTAGGCCAGCCTGAAAAATCAGAGATTAAAGACCCAGAGCCCTTCTAATTACATCTCCACAGAAACGCCCCTGCAAAAAGACCTCTCATTACAAACTGTGTTGCCCTGTTAATACTCCTTGGCAGTGTTACCCAGGAGAGCTGAGGGAGGCAAATGGCAGTCGTACATGAGAAATTCTGATCCACTGTGATCCGGTGCAGAGCACATGAATCTCAAATGCAGCTCCCTTTCCAAGCATCCTATCAGTCATAATCAGCCCTTGCCAAGCAGGCATGGGGGTCACACTTGACAGGCAAGCTGGCTTATTGAACACATGCAGGAGACAGAAAGTGGACTCTCAGTTCATCAAATTAGCCCCCCAAAGTACAAACTGAGTACAAGCAAATCTCTTTGAAGACCCAGTGTTTGTAGCCTAATGAGAGGCTGCTTGGATGTTTTCGATTGTCATAAACACAGTAAAGTCTGCATTTCTCATATCCCCCCGGCTCCTGGCATCTCATTTTTGTTAGCTGAGGCAAGAGTTTCTGAATGCCTTGCTCAGCTAGAAATGAATAGGTCTGCCCCTTTGCTGGACGAACAGTTGGTCAGGAATGGAGAAGTCTCATTTTCCAGAAGTTCCCACTCTGGCACAAACAAAGTATGATCTCACACTCTTCTCTGAAATATGCATTCTTAATATTTTTTATATTCTGGGTCCCTTTGGTGGTTGGTAAAGATGATCAACCTTTTCTCAGAATAATGATCTTTAAAACATAAAGTCAAATATATAACATTGAATAATGAATCAATTAGATTGAAATAGTCCTCAAAGTATATTTTTTTAAAGTTCATTGATGATAGGTTAAGAACTCCTGTTCTAAAAAAGTGACTTCTGTTCCCAGCCTTATCTTAGCATCAGTGGATCATAGGGTGGATACCCTTTAGAGCTAAATATACTAGCTACTATATAGGGACCAGATCTCAATCAGAGCTCAAGGGAACCTTAGAGGCTATCAAATATATCCCCTTTATTTTATTATGCAGTTGTTTTTCAGTTGTGTCTGACTCTTAGTGACCCCATTTGGGGTTTTTCTGGCAGTCAATGTAGCAGTTTGCCATTTGCTTCTCTGGCTCATTTTACAGATGAGGAAACTGAGGCAAACAGGATTAAGTGACTTGTCCAGGGTCACAAAATGCTAGTTAATGATGGAGGTTAGATTTGAATTTAGGTAGGTGACTTTTTCCTGCCTCTAGGTCTGGAGCTCTATCCACTGTACCATCTTCTTGTCCTTTCTACAGATGAAGAAAACAAAGCACTTACAGAATAGCAAGTAGAAGGTTTTTTAAAAAGTGAATGGTCTTAAAAATTGTTATTATCATCGGGGCAGCTAGAAGAAGTATACTTAGAAGGTACAGGGACAAACTGTATAGGATGATATGTCAAAAATGTATTAAAATAGGGGTAAAAATAGGATAATACTAAGAGAAATGGTAAAAGAGATAAAATGGGGGTAAATATATATTGTATAAAGAAGGACATGGGCAGAGGTGGGGAGAAGACCAATACAATGGAAGGGCAAAAGAGGTTAAAGACAGTCTCAAAGAAAATTTTAATCATTACAGTGGGAAGGCTCAGAAAGGTTCAAATGGAAGGAAAACTTCCAACTCCAAATTCATTCATCAACATCATCATCAACACCAATACCATCATCAACATCATCAATCATCAACAGTATCATCCTCATCAACAATATCAACATCATCATCATGTAATAAAAAAAGGTTAATCTGAGTGTGACTATTTCTGGTTGCTGTAATTGGATACTCTGGCTTACTAGAGAGAGCTGCTGGTAGAGGGACACTGGAGGGCTGCCCAGTTAAAATGGGGATAGATGTACTTTGAAAGATAGAGAGGTGCTGCCACAGGAGAATGCTCTGGGGTTTGCCTACTGATCTCTACTGATGACTAGTAGATAAATATATTTCTTAACCCTCCTCCCTTTACCTCCTTCCCTTCTTCTACCCTCTCCCTCCCAGTTTCTTCTGAAGCTTGTGGCTTTGCCCCTGCCCCCTGAATGGATGATGATATTTATGAGAAAAAACTTCTTCCTTTCTTTCCTCAGGTAAGGAGTTTATTGGGATGACAGGACAAGGAAACTGAGGTGAGAGGGATGAGGGTTTCCCTAATCTAAAATGAAGATGATGAGGGTTTGGGAAATCACAGCTGTGACAGGGGGACAGTCAGAGAGATGGAGGATAACTGTAAAGTCTTCTTTCATTCTTTCAATTCACAAAACCACCAAGGTTTCTCAGCCTAATTTCAGAACCCCCCCACCCCCAAGGGGTCCTTCATCCTGGGTCAGAAGATACAAGGATCAGTTCAGCTTCTGCCCCTTACAGCCAGGCTTGCCTCCCTTGGTCAGTAAAAACCCCAGAGAGCCAAAGTCTCCTTTCTTGGTCAGTCACCCCCAGAGAGAGAGACAGAATCAGCTCCTCTCCCCCTGATCAGCTTCAACTGCCTCCTCCTGGGAACATTCCATTTGGAATCTTCACCTTGATTTTGAAGATCAGGTCCTTCACCTTGGTCTGCATTCCTGGATTGTCCTGCAAATCCTCTCTTTTTTCATTTCTCTTCGAAAATCAACAGCAACATCATCAACAACAGCAGCAGCAGTAGCAGCATCAACACTAACACCATCATCAATATCATCATCAACAGTAACATCATCCTTATCAACAACATCATCATAATCAACAACATCAACATCATCATCAACAATAGCAGCAGCATCATCATCAATGCCATCAACATCATTGTCATCAATAACATCAACATCAACAGCATTGTCATCATCAACAACACCATCATCATAATCACCATCATCATCATCAACAACATCAGCATCATAATCATCAACATCAATGCCATCAACATCATTGTCATCAACAACATCAACATCAACAGCATTGTCATCATCAATAACAACACCATCATCATAATCACCATCATCATCATCAACAACATCAGCATCATAATCATCAACATCAATGACATCAACATCATCATCAACATCAACATCTAACTATTCATCATTTCCTGGCCCAGGAAAGATATTTGTTGGGTGGCCTAACCTAATAGCATACTATGAAGAGTACTGAATGAGGGCCAAAAGACCTAAATTCTAGGCTTGAGTGCCACTATGTGTCCTTTGGTGGTAAAAAGAAAGCTTTCTTTTTCTTGGACTCAGTTTCCTCATTTTTGTATGAGTGAAGCTTACCTGGCCTCTGCATTAAGTTAATCAGTTAAATCAAAGAATAAACCAGATTATTTATTATAATATATAGTATATATATATAATATGTATAAAATATAATAATAGAGTAAAATGTATACTATATAGTAATATATATGCAATGTGTATAACATATAACATAGTGTATAACATAACATAATTCTACGAGCCCATCTGGACTTTTTCTATTGAGGGCTCAGTTGTGTCCAGGGAAAATATGTTTCACAATTACTTCTTCCTTTGTTTGTCCATAGAAGGGGAAATTCATGCATGCATGTATATTTTGGGGCAGAGGAGGATAATGAGTTCATAAGATCCTGGGGAGCTAGACTTAGATCTGGAATTAAACTTAGAAATCGTCTACTCTAAACCCCTTATTTTGAGGAAACTGAGGCATGTTGTAGTTAAACAACTTAGCCCAAATCACATAGTTAACAAGTAGCAGAGCCATAATAAATAGATAATGTAAGGAACACTCAGTGATGCTAACTTGAGAGGATAAAATCTGAGGGTATAAATATTCTCCTCCTGCATATATGTATGTACATATATATATATTTATATGTGTATATAAACAATTTTGTCCAAATGTATGTCAGGATACAAGTACACACAATCCCTGGATTGTAGTCTGTGGTGCCATCTGGTGGAAAGAAATCCATAGCATCTCTTCCATTAAAAAACAAAACGCCAACTACAGGGAATTCTTTTCAGGCAGCAATGATAAAGGAAATTTAGATTTGGAAAACGAATCTCATTTCTATGATTGAAAGGGATGTGGAGCAGCGTGATGATAGCCATCATCGCCATGCTGCCTGGTTCTAGTTTGATGTACATTTTGGCTATAATGATTCTTGGACAGTGTGTACTGGGTTAGAGGAGAGCCAAGATCTCTGTTAAAGAAGGGAGTGGTGTTTTGTTTTGTTTTTGTATGAATCAGTCATCCAAGAAGCATTTACTTATCACCTACTCTGGGCCAGGCACCTTGCAAAAACAATCATGAAAAAGTCCCTATCCTCGAGGAATAAGAGGAGAGAGAGAGAAAAGATGAAAAGTAGTTTTGGGGAGGGAAGACGCTAAAAGATGGAAGATGGGGAGAGGTTCTTATAGAAGGTAGCACTTGAACCAAGGGGTCAGGAGTGAGAGCACTGAAGGAATGAGAGAGAGGCAGTGCAAAGGGAAGGAAGTGCAGGATGGAATGGTTCGTGGAAATACATCAAGAGGGTCGTCATGGCTGGATTATAGTGAGGGAGAAAGAGAGAAAACTCTAGAAGACTGAATATGGACATTATGGCCAAAGCCAAGCTTTAAATGCCAAATCAAAGAGTTTATTTTGGTTCCCGGAGATGTATTGAATAGAGGAATGGCATGGTGAGACCCACATTTGGTTGTTATGTTGTGAAGTCTGGGCTGGAGAAGGAAAAGATCTAAGGTAGGGAAACAAATATTAAATTATTTCAGTGGTCCTGGGGGTAAGGGCCTAGACTGTGACTGTTTGAGTAGAGAAAAGTATATAGTTTGAAAATGACCAAATAAAATAATGTCTAAAAGGAAAAAAAGACAAGTATAAATAAATATATATATATATATCATACATAATAGAAAAATAGAAATGACAGTTTATGGGATGTGAGAGGGAAGAGTCCAAGATAATATTAAGGCTGTGACCCTGAGTGATGATAAAGAAAGGTGGCATCCTAAAAGACAACAAGAACATGCAAAATAGAGATAGATTTTGGAGGGAGACATAGTGTATTCTGTTTGGGGCATGTTGAGTTTGAGATCACTATGGAGAGCCAGATGAAAATGTCCTATAGATAGCTGATGTGGGACTGAAGCTCTAGAGAGACAGTGGGATTGAATGTATAGATTTGCATTGGGATGACACAGGAAAGGATAGGGTTGTCTCTACAGACATAGATAATCATCCAGGTAAGAGGAGCACTAGGCAACAGTGGTTAGTGTCACAATAACTCTAAGAAGAGGAGAATATTCAAAGGGAAAAGTGGTCAAAAATGTCAAAGACTGCAGAGAGATCAGGGAGGATGAGAATGTGGATGAATCCATTTGATGTGACAATTAAGATCACTGATTGCTTTTAAGAAAGTAGTTTCAGTATACAGATGAGTCTGGAAGCAAGATTGCAGGAGGTTTGGAAGAAAATGAGAAGAGAAGTGGTGGCATTGGGTGAAAATAGATTTTTTTTCAAAATAAATTGAGAAGGAACAGAGAGATATAGGGTGATAACTAGTATAGATATTAGAATTTGGTGAGATGTTTTGGGTTTTTTGAGCTTGTTTTTAAAGATGAGAGGATGAGCAAGTTTGTAGGAAGTTGTCAAGGAACTAGTAGATATAAAGAGATTAATGATTAGAGAGAGAAAAGAGACAATAGTGGGAATAAGCTGCTGAAGAATAGGGGAGGCAATGATATAAAAAATATTTTCACAATGGTTCTTTTTGTCAAGTAGAAGAGCTGTCTCTTCAAAGATTATAGTAAAAGAAAAGATGAGATGAGATGGGGTATGGGAGAATGAATGTGTTTTATTCTTTGGATTCTTGTAATTCTGATATTTCCTTATTCTTCTCCTAAAATCCAATCATTTCTTTCAAATCTCTGCTCATTCATCATCCATTTCATATCTATTAACTATAGGTGTGACCTCATCTGCTTGAGTTTAATTATCATCTCGATGGGAAGAGGGGAGGGAGTTTGAGATCAATAACTTTGATTTTTTTAAAGCAAGTATGAAGGAAGGACCCCAGCTGCTAAGGTAGAGGAAAGGGGAAAGACTTGAGGAGAAAAGTTTTAGAATGGCCATTGTGGAGAGTAAAAGAACTATATTGAGGATTCAGTTAAGATCGAATAACGTAAAATGATGATTGTCTTCTTCTATCTCCATTCAGTGCCACTTCTGAAGGGTTAGATGGTGAGAATAATCTTGGGCTGGTGTTTGATAAAATATGAGCACTGACAGAACAGCAGAGCAAGACATTTAAGATTATAAGCTCACAAAGAGCAAAACTAATTCACCAAGGAGTTGAGTTTGGGAAAGGAAGAGAAAGTACCTGGAGTAGGGGTGAAGGGCTTGGAAAATATCGAAGGGTAAAAAGCATAAGGGCCATTATGAAGATGAAGAATAAGTTTTATACTTCATTTAGGATGTCTTTTAAGCTTTGGTCTCAATGATTTACCCAAGAATTGGGAATTACTGAAAGGTTTTCAGCATATCCTTATTTACCCATTGATCATATACATTCTTTAACTCTTGTTAATAATATAATGCAATACAGTATAACACAGTGCAATCCAAGAAACATTGCTTAAGTGCCAGGCACTATGCTAAGTGCTGACAATGCACATAATAAAAAGAAAGACAATCCTTTTCTCAAGGAGTTTACAATCTAATGAAGGAAGAATAGATATAAAAGGAAACTGAAAAGTTCAAGAAGGGCAAAAGATCCTCAAAAATAGAGTTGGCCAAGCCAAGTATTGAAAATAGAATTTGTTAATTTATTTTTATGACTTGCATGGTGCTTTTAGTCATCACCCTACATTTTCAGAAAATTTACAAATTGACCACCAAGAAAACTGCTTCTAGAACAACCAAATTTAGGAAGGTAAGACCACGAGGAAAAAATAAAATACTTCACTGTAAACTAATCTGTCAGTTTGACCTAGATCACAGATAATCATCTGTTTCATCAATAGTCAAAGGTTTGGGCCATTGCAACAGCTTGACACAATTTTTTTTCCTAAGAAAGTACATTTTTGAGTTGGGAGCCAGTTGTAATTTTTGCATGGTTAAGTCACATACCCTTATTAACCAGTCTCTGAAGAAAGCTGACTCCCCAATCTGTCCTCAACTTAAGAGGCTCTTCAAAATCCTTTATTCTGACAATAAAACAGTCACTTACTATCATTTCTTGGTATCTTAGCAACAGAGTAATTGATGGAAGGAATAATAGGGATAGTGAAGAATGGATCACCTCCAATACCTTATGGATGTGATGCTGGATTCTCAAAGGCTTTTCTAGTCTGTTTTCTGGTAAGTATTACCAAACTAGAAAGGACATGAGAATGGGAAAATGACAAACTCATCAGTGTCACTAAATTTGGAGAGTGTTATCACCAGAAGGTTGAATACTACTGGTGGATCACTTGGCCACAGGCATTAAGAAAGACTTTCTACAAAGGCATCAAGGGCTTATAATCTCTTTTGGTGGAGGAAGTGTCTTCAATGATGACCTTGCAGGTCATTTGAAGTCATGAATAAGTTTATGGAACAAAATAATATCTTGACTTTTTAAAGGAAGTTCTAGGGTTATGGCATCAAGAAATTCAGTTAAGGGATGGATGAAGATATCAACAGTTGCTAAACAAAACAAAACAAAACCTCCTATTCAAAACAGGATCACAGAGTTGGATGGGACCTTAGTGACTCTGTAGCCGACTTTTTTTTTTGTTGTTCTGCAGTTATTTTTTTGGTCTTTCTGACTCCATTTGGAGTTACTGATCATTTCCTTATCCTGTTCATTTTGCAGATGAGGAGAGGCCTCTTTTGGGGTTTTCTCTGCAAAGATACTAGTATGATTTGTCATTTACTTCTCTAACTCATCTTAAAGATGAGGAACCTGAAGCAAACAGGGTGAAGTGACTTGTCTAGGGACACACAACTAGTATTTTAGAAATAAACAGACTTAGAAGGGTTACATTATTTGCCCAGGATTACAGAGATAATAAATGATAGAGTCAAGATCTAAACCATTGTTAAAATTCGACACTTTTCACTGTATCACACTGCCTCCAAAACTGATAACAATGCCAACAATATATAATAAATTAATGATATAATTTTCATAAATGAAAGCTAAACATTATTAAGTCCTTTCTGGGTCTTAGTCTCCTCATCTACAAAATGATTGTACTGCAAAAGATGTTCTCTAAGGTCCCTCTCAGTTCCAATCTATGAATCTATATTATTGAGGAAGAAGGAATGATTACGTGGTAAAGATAGAAGAATCCTAAAAATATTAAGGAGAAGTTGGCCAGAAAATATGTAGGACTAGCAAGGAATCACAGAATCTGTGGATTGGGGGAATTCAAGGTTACCAAGTCCAAATTGCTTCTTTATGGGAGGAGCCCATCTTCCCCATCCCAGCTTAGTGTCACTTTCAGTCTCTACTAGAGCTATTCAACATCTCATAATACGGGCCATTCCATCACTGAAGTGCTCTCTTAGAAAGGGATCTGCACTTTGCAGTCTACTTCTTTGCTGGAGCTGTACTATAGTGATTGATGATCATCATGTAGTCCATCATATCTAGCATCCCCCACACATTGAACCATGCTTCTTCCTGACCATTTTCCTAACTTGTTGCCCTTCTTTGGCTTCTTGGTTCTGGGAACGGTAATAAAATCAATACTGCATTTCCTTCTGGAAAGGGCGTGATGGTAAACTATCCTATGATTCCATTTATCATCCCTGTGACTTTCCTGACCAAAACATCCTTCCCTCAGCCACTACCTTCACATATGTATTCCCCCTCATTAGAAAGTAAGCTTTTCAAGGTCCTGGACTGTTCCATAGTTGCATATGTATTCCTGTTGTTTAACATTGCTTGATACCTGCTTTTTCTCTTACTCATCCATCCATCCATCCATCCATCCATCCATCCATCCATTATTCAGTCAGCCAGTCAGAAAATTCTTTCTTAAACAGAGCCAAAGTTGATCTCCCTGTTACTCTAAATCATCAGTGCTTATTCTGCAGCTGTGGGCAGTTCAGGAATCTTTGAACTTAGAGATGAGAAAGTTAAGTCCAAATCCCATCTCCTAAAGCACTTATATGTGGCTCAAGGCAAATCACTTCTCTGGGATCTTCAATTCCTTCCTGTCTCAGATGGGGAGAATCTACCTTACAAATCAGTTGTGAGATCAAATGAAGAAATGTGTGTAATGTGCTTTGAAAACTTCAAAGATTCTACATTAGCAAAGCTAAACTTCTTGTCTCACTTTGTAAAGTTCTTTGCAAACTTTAAAGATTCTGTAAATATCCACTACACTTTCTCACCAAGAAAATACTTCATATAATCTCCTTGAAGAGCATCTTTCCTCCAAGATAGAGATCATAACCCAGCTACTCCTGTCCATCCTTAGGAATCTTTTCTCCATGTTTTCCCACAAATCTTCCACGGATGGTCCTCTCGGTATTCTTTAGATCTTCTCTTAGATATCTTTGACTTTGCCCCAAACCAGTGGAGGCCATCAGACATCACTCACTTTCTGACCTACCTATCCCCCTTTCCCAATCCTGCCATGTTATTATTTAAAGTGTTTCTGCTCCAAATTCTTTGAAAGGCTCCAGTTTCCTACTACTTGCTACTATTCTCTATTGTCTTTCATTGTAGAAGCATTACTGATATTTGATATCCTTCTAGAACACCTTACTTCCTTAACAGCTCCTCAAGTCTGTAGGAAGTTTAGAGAACTGGAACTAAGGAATTAAGAAGGATAAAGTCCTCACCCTGGGATTTAGAGCTCTCTGTGCTCTCTCACTTACATTTCAGTATGTTTTCTTATGATTCCCTTTCACAGAATCTACATTTCAATCAAATGGAACAGTCCCAAATTGTGTGGAATACTCTCCCCCTTCACTTCCTAAAAGAATTCCTAGTTCCCTTCAAGTCTCAAATCAGATGGCAGATGCCTCCCACAAGAAGCCTTTCCTGATTCCTCCACTTTCTACCCCCCCTTCACCTTTCCTTTTTTCCTCCTTTTCTAATTATTTTTTATTTGCCTTATTAGATGACTTCTTAACTCCCCCACCTCCCCCCTCCACCCCCATTCAGTATAGCCTAAACTACTGGAGGTGAAGGGACTGTTTCTTTTCTAGGTAACTACATAGAGCAGTGGATAGAGACCTGAGTTCAAATTCTACCTCAGACACTAGATGTATAACCCTGGTTAAATCACTTTAAAAAAGACCTCTATCTGCTTCAGTTTCCACAACTGAAAAATGGACATAATAATAACTTTTCCTGTCAAGTTGATGTGAGAATCAAATTATATCTGCTTGTATTGTGCCAGCATTTCTTATCACAGTGCCTTGCACATAGTAGGCACTTAACAAATGCTCATTCACTTTCCTTCTTTTCTTTTTTTGCTTGAGATTTTTCCTTACACATATTTGGTCTGGCCCAGGGATTTCATCATTGTAGGGAATTTCTGGTGTGGAAACTTCCTTTACCTATTCAGCTCAGCAATTGCCATATAACCATAAAGGATATGCTAGTGACCTCAACAAATTGTTATTATTGTGATAGTTTACATTTTAATGTTAAAGTTCAGTTGTTTTCCTTAAAATAATCTTTTAAAATGTTCGTGCCTTCCTTCTATTGATAATTTCCAATTTTGTTCCTAGACATCTCACGTGTACATAGTTGTTAGCATGTTTTCTTTCCAATTAGACTGGAAAGCTCCTGTAGTTCAGATTTTTTGTTTTTGCTGTCTTTGTATCCTGCACAATGCCTGGCACACAGGAAACACTTAATCAGTATTTACTAATTCACTGTCTAAAAATTAAGTTCAAGTTTTATGAGGAATAAAAATAATGTATTTTATGATTGGATATTCAATAACTAAAAATGAAAAAAAAAATGTGCACCCTTGTGAAATGTGCTCTGAGCACCCAGGGCTCTAATTTGTAACCTCAGAGGGATATCTGGGATCTTTGGAGGAATATTTTGTTCCGGGTTCCGTGACTGGTATGGTTCTGCTTCTACTTGGGGCTCATCTGGGATGGTTTCATTCCTACTTAATGATTAGTGAGTGCCTTCGGAGACCTCGGGATACCCAGGCCGGCTCCCGACATGTTTCTCTTCCCTTCCCTCCTTTCCCTGTCTCCCTCCTTCTCTGGGCTAGTAGCATGATCAAATCAATACTTCCTTTGCTCCTTGAAAGAACTTGTTAAATCTGTTCTCCTACAGTTCCACTCACCATCCTAGGAACCTCCCAGACCAAAACACTCTCTCCTGAAACTTACTCTCTTCCCTATGTTATCTCCCACCAAGCTCCTTGAAGGTAAGGATTGTCTTCATTTTGTATTCTCAGGGCTTAGAATGTTGTTCAGTTGTGTCTGACTTCCTGAACCAACCTGGGATTTTCTTGTCAAAGGTACTGGAGTGGTTTGTCATTTTCTTCTGCAGCTCATTTGACAAATGAGGAAACTGAGGCTAACCAGTTGTGTCTGACTCTTCCTATGCCAATTTGGGATATTCTTGTCAAAGATACTAGAATGGTTTGTTATTTTCTTCTTCTGCTTATTTTACAGATGAGGAAACTGAGGTAAATAGGATGAAGTATCTTGCTTAGGAACACACATCTATTAATTGTCTGAGACTAAATTTGAACTCAGATCTCACTCCAGGCCCTATGCTCTATCCACTGCACCACTTAGTTCCCCCTAGGGCTTAGCATTGTGCTTGGTGTTTGGTAAGTGCTAAATGAATACTCATTCATTCAGAAAGACAAAAGTCTTTGTGGACACTGGGCCAAGTACTTATGAGTGCCTCTCACTTTGCACAGACTATATGCTGAATAATTATTGATTTGAGTTGGTTTGAACTGGTTTACTTACTGTAGTAAAACAGTTTCTTGCTTCCCAGACAACTGCAGCTGATGATCCTGGCATTCATGGCCCCTCTTCTCTTCTTTTCCACTCTCCAAATGTTCCTTAAGACTGTCCACAAATTCTATCTCCTTGATAAAATCTGGCTCTTCCCTAGCAGAAGTGAGATCTCTGCGTTCCCAACTCTTTTAACAGTTATTATCTGTACAAATCTTTTAGTTATAGTTCTCATGGGCCATTGGAATTTCTTCAGTTTTCATGTTGGACTGTTAAATCATCTATTGGGACATAGCTTTTTCGATTTGTGTTCCATGTCCCTAACACCCCTGACTACTATGACCATATATGCCAGTTTTCTTAAATAAACAAAAAACAAAAGAAATGCGTCAAATATAGACACTGTTTCTCTCTCTCTCTCTACATGTCCTGCTCTCTTCTGTGTTTGGCAACAAGGTGAGGTCCCTCAGTGGCAGTCTGTACACTGCAGAGAATGGGGCAACCACTGTTTAATAAGGAGCCCCATATTACCTTCAACAGGTAGGATGTCAGCCCCCTTCATCATTTTGCCTGCAAAGTTTTCTGCTAAGCCCTGGGTAAGCTACTATATCTCCATTATATGAAGCTAAGGGAGTCGAGGGGAATAGAGAACAAATTAAATGTTACCCACAAATCTATTCTGAAGAAATGGAACTCTCAGAGGGCACCAGAAAATGGAGGGAAACTGATTCCATTGTTAGCAGTGAGAGTGAGTATTGGCAGTCTGTCATCATCCCACTGGGTCCATGGGCAGATGGAGTTGAGACACTAGACTTTCTGTGTGTGTCTTACATTCACATTTGACTGAAGTAGCTAGGTGGCCCATGGAGTAGAAGGCTAAACTTGGCTTCAGGAAGAACCAAGCGCATCATAGTCATCATTGGTAAACATTTATTAAGCACTTACTAGGTGCCAGGCACCATGTTAAGTGCTGGAGATACAAAAAAAGGGCAAAAGACAGTCTCTGCCCTCAAGTTGCTTACAGTCTACTGGGGTAGACAATGCAGGCTACATAAAAGAGGTTTAAATTGTGCATCAGTTACTTATCAGCTATGAGATCCTGGGCAAATCTCTGGGTGCTACAGTTTCTATATCTGTAAAAATCAGCATAATAATATTATCTCTCTCCCATAGGGTTGTTGTGTAGATAAAATGAAATAAGATGTGGTGAGTGCTTTGCAAACCTTACACTCTATAAACACTATTTATTTACAGTTTTTCAAAGGCAGAAACCACACTGATGATGTTCAGGAAAGAATATTGTATTTGGAGTGAGAGAACTGAGATTAAAGTAGAAGCTCTTTATGCATGACCTTGAATAAGTCTCCTCCCTTTGGGCATTTCATTCTTCATATGGAAAGTGAAAGGGAGTGACTCTAATCCTATACATACATACATATATTTATATAAATAAATCCTATGATGAGCCCCAATGACCAAGTATTGAATGAATGGAGCTCTTCTGGCAAATTGCAGCTGCTTAATGAGGTGAATAATCTGAATTTTTAAAAGATTCACAAGCAGCAGCCTAGAGACTCAAAATGTTAGGGACTTCAGAGGTCATGTTGTTCAACCCTGACTTCTTACAGAAGAAAGAAACTTGGAGGAGGCACCCAAGAGGTGAAGGAATTGCCCCAGGTTCAATAGGTATTGGTGCCAACTCCAGAATTCAAATACCCTTTTTCTGGATTCTAAATCCAGCAGTCTTTCCAACAGATCCTGAGACTATGATCTGGTACTTGCAGCCCTGACTCTTCATCACTGATTCTTTACTTTCCATCATAATTATCCTCCAGATTCTTCTAGAAAGACATCAGATAATGAAGAGAAAGAGACTGTCCCAGTGATTTAATTGTTATAGGGAATTCTCAGATGAGGTAACTCCCTCTACCAAGGTAGAGCAAACCTCTGAAATTTATTTTCTTAGATATAAAGTGCTCAGGGCTGGCCATAGAACCAAAATTTGTCAGAAATTGAACCCGAACCCAGGTTCCAGGTTCTAATAATAGCACTTTTTATCCACTTCAGCATTCTGTTTCTATGAGATGATTAAAGAAAATACTTGAATATTTAGATTCTCCCAACTTTTGCTTGCTCTACTCTACTCCTCTACTCACCTATTTACTTCTACTCACTCAAACTGTCTGGCTCTCCAGTATCTTTCCCCAACTTTTTAAGTGTTATCTTTCCTTTCTCCATGGGTTTTCTTGCTAATTTGTCCTTGTTTCCCCAGTAATGAATAGGTGAATATCATTCCTGGGAGACAAACTCTCTCTTTCTCTCTCTCTCTCTCTCTCTCTCTTTCTCTCTGTCTCTCTTTCTCTCTCTCTCTCCTTTTGTCTCTGACTCTCTCTATTCCTTTCTTTCCCTCTATATCACCCATCTGTTTTTCTTCCTCTTCATTTGTCTCTCCGTTGCACTTCCTTTTTCTCTTCTCTTCTCTTCTCTTCTCTTCTCTTCTCTTCTCTTCTCTTCTCTTCTCTTCTCTTCTCTTCTCTTCTCTTCTCTTCTCTTCTCTTCTCTTCTCTTCTCTTCTCTTCTCTTCTCTTCTCTTCTCTTCTCTTCTCTTCTCTTCTCTTCTCTTCTCTCCTCTCCTCTCCTCTCCTCTTCTCTTCTCTTCTCTTCTCTTCTCTTCTCTTCTCTTCTCTTCTCTTCTCTTCTCTTCTCTTCTCTTCTCTTCTCTTCTCTTCTCTTCTCTTCTCTTCTCTTCTCTTCTCTTCTCTCCTCTTCTCTTCTCTTCTCTTCTCTTCTCTTGGTGAGGTGCTTTTCAGACTTTAAATCATTCTGTGAATGCTAGCTGTTCTTAAAGGCTAACCCTTCACTGCCTACAGCATCTCTTGAAGTTCTATACGGACCTTAAAGACCAATCCAAAAGCTAATTCCTTTTCTGAAGGACACTCTCCCCAGTGGAGAGAGTAGTGGATTTAGAATCATGGTTTCTGAATAATATCTTGGCAATTTACTATTTGTGTGATATTGGTTAAGTCCTTTAATTTCCATGGATCTCAGTTTCCTCCACTATATCATGTGGCAGTTGAAAGAGATGACCAAGATCATCTCTTTCATACATTTATCTTATATTAAAGTTGCCTGTCTATCCTCTTTTCTTCCTCCTTAGACTGAAAATTCTGGGAGGGTTGGGACTTGGTCTTATCTGAACCTCTCTGTTCCTAGGGTAGGCTTCTGCATCCTCTAGGTGCAAAATAAACATTTGCTGAATCAATCAATTGCTCCCCTTTGCCCATTACTATCACCTTTCTTGCTCAAGATGGATTTTTAAAACTACATATGTATCTTTGGCTGGATTTTCTTCCTATGATATTTCTGTACTTTTCTCTTCCTAATTTGCATCTTCCCTGTGGAACTTATGCCAAATGCAATTGATCTCCCAGTTTGGGAAAGATTTACATTTTATAATGGGCTGTTTCTTTAGCCTTAATAAATACAGACACTTGGTAGCTGGGCACAATTGCATTCTCCCCTTTGTGGATTGTACTTCATTGCTTCTTAATGTGCAAATCATATGGCTCTCTAATTACTGACTGTTGGCTTTCCTTTTTAGCCTGGAAGATGAGCACAGGATGGGGAGCACAGTAGAAATCTCAGGGCTATGGTTTCACTGGCAAGATGGGAACCTGGTGAGGACTGGGAGGCTTATATTGGGGGATATTGGCTATTTATACTCTTCTATAGGATCTGCTGAGTAACAGGGACTCACCTTCAAGACTTGAAGGTGTGCCAAACTCATAACAAGGCTATCATATATCTAGATCTAAAGAAACTCAAGATGTTACACCCATTTCAGTAAATATAAGCATCCAGAGATTTTTGTAGGCATTCTCAAAGCCAAATAAATCTGAAGAGGGTGGGGGATAACTTGATCATTGGTGGGAAGTTAAAAACTGATGAAGCAAATTAGAGGAGAAGATGGAGAGGCTGAGACAATGAATAAAAGTAGAGGGATTATCTGTGCCTAGCTTTGTGACCCTGGTCAAGCAAGTCACTTGATCTCTCTCTCTCTCAAGCTTTTAAAGGAATTTTTAACTGTGTGAGAAAGAGAAAGGCATAACATTTATTCATGTAATAGGAGTGATGAAGCTGAGCCTAGTTTCTGGCCCTTTCTAATAGACCCTAAGCTAAGATCACTTCCTATAACAAATGGGCTCTGGTTTCTTGCTAAAGGGCATGCCCAAACTGGTTATTCCTCCCTCCCTTCCTCAATGCCACCTCCTTTGCCTCTCCCTCCCTACCCTCTCTGTCTTTGTTTTCCTTTTATTTATCATCCATCTACCTAACACCTTTCTCTCTTTCTTTCCTCTATCATATACTTATCATCTCTCTCTCATAATATGAGTTAGAATATAAGGATAAAGAAGAGATGAAGTCCTCTACAAATTTTTAAGGATTTGGACACCTTTATCTAGTACAAATCAGTGAAGGCCTGGAATCATGGGAAGTTGGACATGATTGAAATTGAGTAACAAGATGTATGTATGCACATATATGCATATTTTTCACACTCTCTTGGTCCCAAAAGGAATTGTACAAATCATGACATGCATCAAAGGGGCACCCTTTTGACTCATAAGGAAAGACTAAAACAGATGAAAATATCCCCAGTTGGAAACTTTTTGAAAAATTCTTTCTTGTCCCCCCCCCTTCATCCGTAAAATGCTGCTTGAGACAAAGAGAAGAAACAGTTGAGAACAATAAAAGAAGAAATTTATGAACATTTTTTATAACTTTTGTTGACAAATGATATTTTCCTAAGGTAGCGCTTTTATAATAATGGTCCAGAATATAACTAAACATGCTTAGGATGGAGGAGAGTCCAGCAATTAGCATAACTAGGGTTAGGGAATTGCTTACCTTTGGTAAGACCAGAGTTCATTATAAAACACACTTATTTTTCAGCTAATTGAAGAATCTTTGGCATTTTGTTAATTTTAAATTTTTAATACTTACCTTCTATATTAGAATTAGTGGTGCTAAGGCACAAGAGTAGTAAGGAGTATGCAATAGGGGTTAAGTGATTTGCACAGGTTCACACAGCCAGGAAGTGTCCGTGACCAGATTTGTAGGACCTCCTGACTCTAGGCCTAGATCTCAATCCACTGAGCCACCCAGGTGTCCCTGAATCTTTGATTCCTTAACAATTGAACTGAAAAGGAATTCTACCTCTTTGGAACTAATTAACATTGCCTTTCTTATTAGCCAGTCTAATTCTCATGTGCCCACCCTTCTCTTATCCAGCTGTCCTCCCACAGAGATTTCTTAATATGGTCTATGCTGTGCCAAAGCAGCTGCCTAGAAATGAAATACATATGGAATGGAGGGCCTTATGAGATCTTAGAAAACATCATTCTTTGTTTCACAGATGAGAAAAATAACGTTTGGAGAAAATGACATGCAATTAGATGTGAAAACCATTTAGTCTGTCAGAATGTATACCTTGGACAGCTCTGACATCCCACTATACCATCTTTCTCATCTCAGTAACAAATTTAGCTCCTCATCACTTGTTACCTTGACTTTTTTTAAACTCTTAGGTTATTTTCCTATACTCACCCTTCTCATGTCCATCTATTAGACTGCTCAATGAATGATCTTTGCAATAATCTTACCTGACTGAATCACTCTCCTACACATACACCTCAACTGGCTCTGCATTACCTACTAATTAAAACATAAACTTTTAATCCCGACATTCAAAGACTACACAATTTGGTACCAATTTGTTCTTTTTTCTCATTTAATTTATCTCAGCTCATTCTCTTTGTGTTGTTTATACTCCAGCCAAACTGGACTTCTTCCCATTATCTGTGCTCTGGCTTATGTTGTCTGTCATGTCTTTAATGGAATCCTCAATTCACCTTGATTAGCTATAATTCTTTGCTTCCTTAAAGCCTAATTCAGATATAACTTTCTCCATGACTATGCCCAAAAGGTTTTAAAAGACTGTCTGCCCTTTGATCCAGCCATACCACTGCTGGGTTTATACTGCAAAGAGATCATCAGGAAAAAGACTTGTACAAGAATATTCATAGCTGTGCTCTTTGTGGTGGCCAAAAACTGGAAAATGAGGGGATGCCCTTCAATTGGGGAATGGCTGAACAAATCGTGGTATCTCTTGGTGATGGAGTACTATTGTCATCAAAGGAATAATGACCTGGAGGGATTCCATTTGAACTGGAACAATCTCCAGGAAGTGATGCGGAGTGAGAGGAGCAGAACCAGGAGAACTTTGTATGGATATACTGGGGCAAAATCGAAAGTAATGGACTTTTCTACTAGCAGCAATGCAGTGATCCAGGACAATTCTGAGGGACTTATGAGAAAGAACACTATCCACATCCAGAGAAAGAACTGTGGGAGTAGAAACACAGAAGAAAAATAATTGCTAGATCACATGGGTTGATGGGGATATGACTGGGGATGTAGACTCTAAGCAATCACTCTAGTGTAAATACTAATAATATGGAAATAGATCTTGATCAATGACACATGTAAAACCCAGTCAAATTGTGCATTGGCTACAGGATTGGGGTGAGAGGAGGGGAGAGAAAATACATGAATTATGTAACCATGGAAAAATATTCTAAATTAATTAATTAAATAAAAAAATTTAAGACTAAAAAAAACAAATGAAACTATATATATATAAAACTTTCTCCATGGCTTCATGAAACTGAATCCATTAGTTGATGGTAATTGATTCGTACTTCAAACCCTTCTAGTATTTTCTTTGGACATCATTACTGAAAATATATTCTAATTTGCATGGTATCTCTTCATGTAAATGTCTTATCACCCATTAGACTGAGAGTTCTGTGATGGAAGGGATCATGTATTGCTGCTAGAGTCTAATATTATGCCTTGTACATAGGAGATATTTGATAAAGCTATTAAATGAATGAATGGAAAAAATGAATATAACCCTAGTTTTCATTCAACAACCTCTCTTTGAGATGAATAAATTTTAAACTCATACTATAGTGAGTTAAATATCACTATTTATATACATATTAATATATATATACATATGTCATGTGTTTGTGTATATATATATATATATACATATATATTACAAATATACATATACACATGCACACACATATATAGTTCTTGGCCACATGGGACAGTGGAAAGAGAGCCAGCTTTAGAGTCAGAGAATGTAGATTCACATCACAACTTTGCTAGTTCCTCTTTATGTCACTTTGGATAAGTCATTTGAAATTTGGGTTCTTTGAGAGAGTAGGTTGCATGAGATGGTTCCTTTCTGACTCTGAATACTCATCCTATGACTTAGCCATATCTAACTTAGAAGAGTCAAATGGCCCTGGCATATGTGGGCTTCAGGAGAGCTTAGTGTCAATAGCTCTCAATGTTTATGGACCTTAAATCTCCTGACCACATAATTCTCAATGTTTAATTACAGTTTATCAATGGGGAAGGACCCCATTGTTAGCTGAACAGGGACAATGATATCCATGGGTTAGGGAAGGGAAGGATGGGTGTGTTGGAAAGAAAAGATACCCTCATTATAAGATTAAGCATGCTGGATTATAGAGATCTAGAAGTAACCTGGAAAGCTATCTACTTTGACCCCATCATTTTTTAGAAAGGTAAACTGAGACCTAAAAAAGTTAAATGACTTTAAAAAATTTTATAGGTGGTAAATATCTGAGGCAGTCTTTGAATTCAGGTCTCCTGACCCCAGAATCAGAACTTTCTCCATTTTTCCATGATTTCAGCTCCAGCTCGGACAGATGTGTTAGGATGCATTTCCTATACTACTGCTGCCTCTGCTCCCTGCCTCACCCTTTGGACCTGTTGTGCTAATGCAATTTGCCCCTCCATGTTCTTTGTTTTCAATCCTACCTTCTTTTCTCAGCTGTTGACCATATAGACAGAGAAAGAACTAAGAATTAACAAATATGACCATAGTTTGAAAGTGGCAAAGAACCACACAGAAGGAGTTCAAGTACTTATTTTACCATTTGGAGAAACTGAGATCCAGGGAGTCATAGAAGTAATCATATAGCTAGTTGGGGAGTTGAACGCAAATACTCAGGCTACCAGTTCATTGCTATCTTCATTTTTTCCCCAAATTCCACTACACTACAGATTGCATTTGGCCAAAAACTTGTGCCACTTGTCTCAAGAAACTCAGCAATTATTTTAGTCTCATCAGAAGAGAGTAATTTTTTAATTCTCTTCCCTTGATTAGATGGATCCAAATTTCATCTCTGCCTCTCCACTGACATTTTCATTTAATACTTGTATTTACTTTCCTTAAACTCTAAGCTTTCTGGTCTTGCTTAATTTAGAATTTGCTTCTGACTTAAAATGGATTTGGCAAAAGAACTCTCATTCTAAGCCAAAGTCACCAGGACATAACTTTCAATAACATTTAAATGGGATATAGCAACATGAAGGGAGAGGGAATGGGGAGATGGGAAACCAGGTGTCCAAATCCCTGATCACAGATTCTTCCTCTTTCTAAATTCCAGAGACATAAGGCAGAGTCAGGGCTAGAAGTTGCCTGAAATGCCTGAACTGATTCCCTTAAGTCAAAATGGACTATTTTAGTATAGAGACACAGAAACATACACTTTCCAGTACATTCCTAGGAATGTTAGAAATATTCCCTGTTGTGGTGATGAGCAGTGCATTTAGAGCCAGAAGATTTGGATTAGAATTCTCTCTCTTCATATTATCACCTATGTAACCATGATAGTTTCTGAAGAAACCTGAGTCTCAATTTCTAATCTGTAAAATGAATTGCGAAGAGGAAGGTATACATAATATGACCTCTAAGCACCCTTTCTTATTCTATATTATGAGAGAATCAAGAGATTAGGCTAAAAAATGGAAGCGATCTTAGAGGCTTTTAAATCCAAACCACATGATTTCACAAATGAGTAAATTAAGGCTAAGAGAAGTTTGGTCACCTGGGGTCAAACAGGTCTGAAGTAGCATTTGAATTCTTGTCTTGGAGACTCTAAGCCCACTGTACTATCTGCTATACACATGGCCACTCCATTATGTATTGCCCAACAAATGCCCAAAGGTAGAATTAGTTGGGTTTACAAATACTGTGGAAAGAAGAGAAGATACAAATTCAAAAGATCCATGTTTGAGTTCTATATCTCCCCCTCATGCTATTTATATGAACTATGACTGAATTCTGGATATCATTGTTTTTCTTCTCTAAAATGAATTAGAGGATCCTCATAGCTTAAATTTACAATCCCAATTCTGGTCTTGTTTTTAATTAAATTTATTCTTTACATGGACTCTAACAAAGGGAATCAATAGGGAAAAACCTAGAATGAAGATTGGGAGATATGTGGATTAATTTTCAAATTGAGAATAATTTGGGGATCCGTATAGACCAAAGATCTGATTAAATCATCCTACAAACTCTCCAGTTCTTCCATTGGAGAGTGGTTGTTGTGTGCTCACTTGCTTGTTTTTAAAGTAAGATACAGCAGTAATTAGAGCTCTTCTCTATTTCATTTAGCTAATAATCTAGGCTAGGTTTACCTGCTTCTTTCAATCAGGATGTCTAGAAGATCTTTCTCATTAATTGAATTTTCCATCTTTCCTCTAAGAGTCTAGTTGCCATTTATCTGCCCAGAGCAACATTCTGAGTTTAAGATAATAATATCTTTGAGAAACTTTGGGCAATAGAGTCCTATTATTTACTATCTTTTTGCTACAGTAAGTTTGCCAGAAATATATGCTTTTGTGGACACTTGACAGAACTTTTATGTGATTCAAATCTCTTTTAGAAAACAGCGGTAGCAAATCCCAATATAATGCCAAATACTATTTTCTACCCTTCTTAAGTTTCCTTCCTAAGAAGCAACGGAGAATTTGTGAAAATCTTACTGTATTTCCATGTTAAAATGAATGCTTCTTTTATGGGAAAAAATGTGCAAATCAGAGTTGTTGACATTGCCTCAGTTGCTTTTTCTTTTTTTTTAATTCAATTTTTTTTTTACCATTTTCAAGTCGTTATTCTCTCCTTTCTCCTCTCCCCTTTCCATTCTCCCACCCTGCTAAGAAAGCAAGAAAAACAAAACATGGTAGCAATGTGAATAGTCAAGCAAACTCAATCCCTACGTTGTTCCCATCTGATGTATACTCATTTCTATGCATGGATGTGTATATTAATATATACACTTACTTAGATGTGAATATGTATATATATGGGTACATATATAAACCATATGCACATGTATGTATATGAACTATATGTGTATATACATGCACATGTATGTATATATAAACTATATACATAATTGTTCGGTCATTGCAGCCATGTTCAACTCTTTCTGAGGGGTTTTCTTGACAAAGATACGACAGCAATTTGCCTTAGTTCCACAGTAAAATGAAACAGTTAGACTAGATGGATTTTGAGCTTTCTTCTAGCTCTAAATCTATGTTTCTGAGAGCCTATGATACTCCAAAAGCTCTTTAGAGTTCAGAAAGATCTCATAGTCCAGTCTTTTCTTTTTACAGATTGATAAACTGAGGTTGATAAAAATAAAATGAGTTGCTTATGGTCACCAAGGTATATAGTTCTGCCATGATTAAAATCTAGGTTGTTGTTGTTTTTTTTAATTATTTCTTGCCTTTTGTCTTAGAATCAATACTGAGTATTGGTTCCAAGGGAGAACAATTAGGGATAGGCAATGGGGATTAAGTGACTTGTCTAAGGTCACACAGCTAAGAAGTTTTTGAGGCTAGATTTGAATCCAGTACTTGCTTTCTCTAGGCCTAGCTCTCTATCCACTGAGCAACCTAGATGCTTTACAATTTTAGAGATTGATGATCTGGTACTGTGATGTAAGTGAGCCCACATTACCAGGTTAACACCCAGTATGTCAGGCAAAGCATCTATCCAGAGTCTTTCTTGCTCATCACACTTTATTGAAAGATTGCCATGGAGATACTAAATGATCTTATTGTCAGGATGAGCTGGGGGCATACAAAATGTTTCTCCTACACCATGATCTTTAACTTCAAGCCCATTATTAAATTATTGTTATTGTGAGAATGAGAGATCAAAAAGAAACCTGGACTTAAGTTCTTAGATGTAGAGCCAGAAGGAGTCTTTATTCAGTCCAACCTCCTCATTTACAAATGAAAAAACAGAAATTAAATGATTTTTTTTTCAGCATCAGCTGGGCAGCCAGACAGCTTGAGACAGAATCATGATTTGAACTCATTACTTCATTCAACATTTCACTTTCATTGATCTTTCCATCATGCTGCTCTCATTACAGAATGATGGAGTATAGAAGGGAGGGGGAAAAAAAGGAAAACTCCTCAAAACCAAGTTATTCCAGCAGCAGGGACTCTGGCCAAGTTTATGAGCCAGGCTGGAGGAGGTGTTCAGAGAAAAAGACAGCATGTTATGGCGGGGCTGGGCTGTGGTATGGCGTATGCCACCAGTATGCACACATTAGTCATGAAACAGGCAATGTTTTTGACGCAGCAAGGGATTTCAGGCCAGAACTGGAGACCTCAGGGAGATGGAGCTGTCAGAACTGTTTCAGGCAGAGCTTCAAATAGGGAACAATCGTGGAAGCCAAGCATGGAAAAAAAATAGAAAGCCTATATCCCCCTTTCCCCCAATCACGACTTGGGGGTTCTCCAGTAAAGGGAGGAGGCATGTGAGTCAGGAATTGGGAACTGCAGAACAGAAGGAACAGGATGTCCAAAACAAATTGTTTTCTGGATCACTGTCTCCTTCTCTGCCTCTGTCTCTGTCTACCTGTCTATCTATCTCACTTTGTGCCTGTCTATCTGTCTGTCTGTGCCACTGCCAGCTGTCCTCTCTGCCTTTGTCTCTCCCTCGCTCTACTTTTCCTGTTTTTCTTGAGTAGGGAGCACATGCCTCAGCAGTTATCCTGCTTCATACTAAAATGGAGACACCACGATCTATCATCTGGGTCTCATTCTACGGTTTTCTCATCTATAACATGAGGGGCTTACAGTGATTGACATAGAAAGTCCAGTGATCATCTGTCTTGCTGGATCAGGTTTGGGTTGCAGACACCATCTTGATATGCCAGACATGGATGCACTCTAATGTAAATCTCTGATAGCATCTGGAACTCTCGGTACTATCCTTTTTGATCCTGGATGCCAAGAGATCTTCCCTTGGCTCCAAGAACATCACTCTCATTTTTCTTGCTCATATAGTAAATTACAGAAAGAATAGCAAATATGTGGAGCAGCAACATGAGAAACAAAGACCTTCAAGAAATTAAAATATTGAGGCAAATTAATAAAAATAAATTTCATAGTGGAAAATATAAATCCCTGCCCTTGAATTAAAAAAAAAATACAACCAACTTCAATAATACAAGATGTATGATTAGAAAGCAGCACCTCATTTGAAAAAGAAATGGCAGTAGTGGGGGCAGCTGGGTAGCTCAGTGGATTGAGAGCTAGCCCTAGAGACTGGAGGTCCTAGGTTCAAATATGGCCTCAGACACTTCCCAGTTGTGTGACCCTGGGCAAGTCATTTGACCCCCATTGCCTAGCCCTTACCACTCTTCTGCCTTGGAGCCAATACACAGTATTGACTCCAAGACAGAAGGTAAGGGTTTAAAAAAAATAAATTAATTAAAAAAAAAGAAATGGCAGTAGTAGAGGGCTATAGTCTCAATACAAGTCAAATATGATATGGCACAAGTAATCAAATATGACCTGAGGATGCATTGAGAATCATAGTGACCAAAAAAAAAAAGATAATTTGGGGACCTTGGGCTCTGATAGGTGTATTTTCTCCACAACTTGACATGGTATCTGCATTCCCATCATCTTTCTCATCCCTTTTTACCAGATTCTTTGCCTCTGGCAAAAGATTGGTGGCTTCTGATTGGTGAGTTTTCACTATATATTGTTCAGAATCAAATTCTTCTCAGAGATTTCCAAACCATACTATCACGTGCATCTTTTTTTTTTTTTAATTCTCCTTTCTGTGCCATCCCCCTTTCACTTTTAAAATGAAGTCTTGAGGGCAGAGAATCCTTATTTCTATTTCTATCTGTAGTGTTGAGCACAGAAATGCTTAATAAATAATTCTTAGCCATCCAAACATCCATTCTTCTGTGATCTGCTCAGTGTGGACTACATCTAGAGAATTGTGTTCAGTTCTTGGCTACACATTTTAGGAAGGGTGCTGCTAAATCAAAAAGTAGCCAGAGGAAAGTGACCTGGAGGGCAAAGGGTCCTATGATTATGCCAAGAGGATTCACTGAGAATATGGATGGTGGTGTACATTGCAAAGGGATTGGATGTGGATTTTGAAGACATAGGCTCAAATATTGTCTCTATCACTTACTACTTATGTGGCCTTGAGTTCAGTATTTATTTCCTTTGTCTGTTCTTAAGCTTACTCATCTCTAAATGAAGAGGTTGAAATTGGGTGACCTGTGAAGGGCTCTTCTGGCCCTGACTTTCCTTCCCTAATACAAAATGCACTTGATGGCATTTCTTTTTTTGTTGTTGTTGTTGGTTAAAAAACACTTTAAATTTATTTTTTAAAATAGATATCGCTCAGAGGTCAACCAATAGGTGCATGTCATGAGTTAGTAGGCAATAGTACACAACAAATAAAGGACTATCAATAATGGAGTAAAAGATATCATAAAAGGCATGCATGATCCAAATAAGATGATCTAGCAATGTGAAAATATCAAGGAATAACTGATAAGTCCATGTCCCCAGTGGCATCTTCATGTTCTCCAAAGAAAGTGAAAAGGTCTTCATGGCAGTGGGTAGACTCCCTGTTAAAATTACCACAGTGCCTAGCACATAGTAGGTGCTTAATAAATGTTTGCTGATTACTTGATTGAAGAAATTAAGGAAAAACATGCATAAGAGTTGCACAAGGTAAGAAGGATGAGTATTTCTTTATCTACATATTTAGAAGGAATATTTACATAAAAATTGACTTTTACATTTACATTTGATTATTTGAGTCTATAACTCCATGGGTTTCATTCATATCCACCAAATAGCAAGAGAATGTGAGGAAGAACTCCATTATACTGGACGCTCAGACCTCTTGTATGAATTTATGAGAGGAGGTGGACAAGAGTCACCTGGAATGGGCAGACATGAAAGTGTTTTGATCTAAATATTTGGAAGAAATATTCACATCCAAAAAGCCCAGATTCATTTAAGTAAGTATATAATTGTCCATCCTTTGTTTGAAAAGAGTCAATGATATCATGCATCTTGATTTTTGAGAGAATTGGATTTAAGTAGGCAGAGTGATGGCATTTCTACACTCAGGACAAGGTTACCATAGAATGTAAGTCCCTTGAGGCCAGTGTGTATTTTTCTTTTTATCTTTGTACTTTCAGAACCTCACAGTGCCTGGCTTATAGTAGTTATTTAAAAATACCTGGTGAATCATATTTAGTTGAATTAAGCATTTAAAAGAGAAACCGAGAGAGAAAAAGACTCTGTGCCACACTATGGATCTTTACTAAATAAGATAATGGCATTATTACTTCTTTTGTTTTTTTTAGAGTCTAGCCCTTTGGTTTTCAAAGTATATTTCCTATTATGTTAATAAATATCTAGATAGTGAATGGAATTTTCTTCCTTTCTATGCAAGGCATTCAAAGTATGAAATCACTTCAACTATGGACATTTTAAGGAAAATTTTGCTGTAGCTTGACCCAAGAGAGTGGTTTTATGTTACATCCTAAAGCCATTGATTCACAGGCTACAGAAAGGAAGAAATTCTCACAGTAGTCAGCCCTCCATCCAAATCACTCTCTCATGCTCCAAAGAACAAGTCTGGAAACTGTCAACCACAGGGTTCTGCTTGATGTCCACAGGCATGTATGTATATGTGTGTGCCAGGGGCAGGGAGGAGGGAGGCAAGAGCAAAAGAAGGAATCTCCAAGGTAAGTCAGCCCCCAAGCAGTCTACAATTACACTCAGAGGTAAATGAGCTGCCACTTCAGAGCAGAGGCCCCTGGTATAATGGGCTCCATCTGCTCGGGTCATTTTCTGAACTTCAGCCATGTGGGTGGTCTCCCAGGGTTGCCCAGCCAAGGTAGGCTGCTCAGTATCCATTTTCTACCAGAATATTCATTGCTCATAGATGTTGCCAATTCCTCATTGTGACTCCAGAAGTGACAGCTCCCTTGGGGAATCTACCACCCTACCTTTGTTTCCCCTCCTTCAAAACAAGTTCTCTGCCTTTACTTGCAATTTAAACAACAACAAAAAAAGGCATCCCTATAAACATAAGCTTCTAGTAGTGACTTGAGATCCAAAGAGAAGTGGCCAACCAAGTCTCTCAGCATAAAGGTTTGTGGAAATCTGATGCTGTTTCTTTTTTTCAGCATCAAAATTGACTGGGCTCCAATCTGTAATTTTGCTCCTGCATTTATTACATTGGTTCCAGGGATCTTTGAATGGAAAGAGTGCTGAAAAGAGGACAACTTAGGTTCAAATTTTGCCTTTATTACTTATTACTTTTAAAAAAACCCTTACCTTGAATCTTAGAATCAATAATTTCTATAGGTTCTGAGACAGAAGAGTAGTAGTAAGGGCCAGGCAATGGTGATTAAGTGATTTGCCCAGGGTCACCCTTCCAGGAAGTATCTGAGAATAGATTTGAACTCAGGACCTCCTATCTGATGTTCCCTTGGACAATTAACTTCTCTCTGAGTTCATATGATCTAGAAAAATTAGAAGTTATCTCAGAAGCCAGACCAAACCCCTCATTTTACAGATTGAGGCTTTACCAGTCATTGCTAGCTTTCTGGACTGCTTTAGTATTGTTAACAATGTATTTAATCAGGTATTTATACAACTATATGAATGTATTCTTGTGTATTTATATATTTATAGATTCATGTGTGTATATAGATAAGCACATATAATCTCTTAGAACTACAAATATGCCAGAAGTATAATTTTCCTCCCTTACAATTATTAATTTTCCAGGAAAATTAAGCAAAAATGAAATAAAAGAAAAAGATGTAATATTTTAATTTTCTTGAGTGGTTGTTTATCAACATCTCTTAGAGTCATTGGATGTCAGTTAATTCCAGGGCACATTCTTAGTGTGTATTTGTATGTGTGTGTGTGTGTGTGTGTGTGTGTGTGTGTGTGTGTGTGTGTGTGTGTGTGATTCAAAGGAAAATTCACTGGATTTGGAATCAGAAGGCAATGGTTAAAAATCTAGCTTTGCTACCTATTACTTGTGTGAACAGAGACAAGTCACAATCTCTCTGGACCTCAGTTATCTCATGTGCAAAAAAATAAAAGACAGGAGTGAACTGGATAACTTTGAGCTTCCTTTTAGCTCCAGGTCTCTGCCCCCATGCCTGATAATAATTTGTACTGTAGAATTTGGATCTAATCTAATCTAAGCTGAAGATAAGAAACTAGAGCAGAGGTCTTTCACATAAAATTCTACTTAGCTAGTTTTAAAGGATTTATCTTAAATCATTAAGCGTGTTTAAAGATTTACATTAATAATCATACCTTTTGGCTTAGCAATTCCATCATTAGGATTCTATGACAAGTGTAAAAGGAAGAAATGGCCCACCTATCCAAATAATTCGTAGTGGTACAATTCAATTCCTTCTTTCAATATTTAGAAGTTCCTGAGGTATAGACGTTTTTCCCGTGGTCTTTGTTGTTAAAATATTTTATTTTGCTTAGTGCAAATTTGTCTCCTATACCTTCAAATTCTAGCTACAAAAAGCCTGCAGTAATGAGCCTTGGAAGACATCACCAAAATTCCCACCCACTAGTCATGCCCCAAACGAGATCCAAATAACAGTCACTCAATTCCATTCCTTCACTTCGAGATCTCATTCAGTTCTCATTTTTCCGTACCTGGAGAGAGCTGCAGGAAAGTTAGCCTCAATGGAAGAAGAACTCAAAGGTTGGGAAATGTTGGGAGGAAATTGAGTTCATGCTTTGATAAATTCTCATTTTTTGTGAGTGAAATAAACACAGTTTATATTTCTCTGTGATGAAGGTGCTTCGTTCCTCTGAGCACATGATTTGACAGAATTGTTCAATGGAAATTTAGCTGGTTGAGGCATGCAGAATTGAGAGTAGCTACAAATGGTTGGATTATTATTTTTAAACAAATTTAGTTGAAAGTGAAAGAAACTATCAAACACACAGTTCTGTGGGGAGGCAACAAGGATCGCAAGACTCCAGCCTCTATGGATACAGATTAAATAGGGAGGCTACTCCAGGCAAAGCCACAGCTGGTGGGAGGGTAGGGGTGCTGATGTGGAAGGAAGGCAAGACTACCATCTGGTAGCTTCCCACTTTAGCTCTTTATTCTTGGTTTCAATGCCAAACTTAGGGGTTTTTTAAAGCTTTTGCTGCTGAAAAATAATTGTTTATAGACTCTGATATTTTTGCTCTGGGATCAAGGCATCATTGTCTCACCCTAGTTATGGTTGTGTCATGTGGTCAGGTCAGAGGTTCCCAGGATAATGCTGATTCCGCCATCTCTGACAAAGTGGATTCTATTCTTTGGGGAAAATGTTACTAAACACAGTATTTTCGACACTGACACAATAGACTTTTCCCAATTTACCTTTAAAGCATCTGCTAGTTTGGAGTGGATACCTATGTCATGGAACTTCCATTCCTTTATTTGTAAAATGAGAATATAAACATATTACTTTCCTCACAGGATTGTCACTAAGAAAGAGCTTTATTGATTGTTTTTTCTTTCTTTTTAAACCCTTATATTCTGTCTTGGAACCAATACTGTGTACAATACTGTGTATTGGTTCCAAGGCAGAAGAGTGGTAAGGGCTAGGCAATGGGGTTAAGTGACTTGCCCAGGGTCACATAGCTGGGAAGTGTTTGAGGCCAGATTTGAATCTAGGACCTCCCGTCTCTAGGCCTGACTCTCCATCCACTGTTCCAGCTGCCCCCAAGAAAGAGATTTATAAACCCTAAAATGTTATATGAATTTGAGTCATTATTATTGCCAACCTAAGAGCCTTCCTTGTAGAATGTAGCATTCTGTGGAGGTAGATGTGATCTTGGAATGTATCTAGTCCAACTTCTCATTTTTAGATGGGGAAACTGAGGACAAAGAAGTTGTGACTTGTCCAAGTTCACCCAGGTAGGAAACACTAAAGTCATGATTTGAACCCAGGGACTCTGACTTCAAAACCACAGTTCTTCCCTCAATATCTGCATCTACATTGTATTTTCCATCAGAATGTAAGCTGGTTGAAAGTAGACATAGTACCATTTTGGGGGTCTTTGTCTCCCCAATGTTTGGCATGTAGTTGATGCTGGCTTAAAAATAATATGGAATGAATCTGGCCTCAGACACTTCCCAGCTGTGTGACCCTGGGCAAGTCACTTGATCCCCATTGCCTACCTTTACCACTCTTCTGCCTTGGAACCAATACACAGTATGTTATACAGTATTGATTCCAAGATGGAAGGTAATGAACCTGGATTTCCTGATTTCTGAGGCAACAGACATTTTGCAAAGGACTTTGCCAAGAAAATTCCAAATGGGGCCAAGAGTCCGACATGGCTGAACAAAATCTGAAGACACCCATGTTACTGTCCCAGTGGTGGATTTCCTACAGTTCTGGGGGGGGGGGCAATCTTCCGCCCCGAGGGGACAATCCACCTAGGGATAATCTGCAAGGGTTGGACTGCCCTTCTCATCTGTTCAATGCAAGTGAAGATGGCAGTGAATGCTCTCTATGGGAATCCCACATAAAAGTCTAAAGCCTTTGAGGTCCTTCCCCTTCTTCCCGGGAGCCCCAAACCTTAACTTCTACACTTACCTGCCCTCGGTTTTCTTGGGAGAAGTCTTCGAGGCAATGGCGGCCTCATCTCATGCTCAAAGCAAGTTGTCTTGGGAACACAGAGGGACTGAGTAATGAGGAAGGACTGAAGGTTAGCAAAACGCTTTGTGCTACCCAAGGAAAATTCTACAAGACTACCAAGTAGTGCAGTTTAGGTCTGAGGAATTCAGGGGATTCCATAGAAGCATTCCCAGCCCTAAAGGAATCCAGATAGATTTTTTTCCCCACACATTGGATCATGCAGTAAAAATAAAAAATAAAAAAGACAAAAGCTACGGCATCCTTTAGACCCCTGTTTTAGGGTTGAGCACCAGAATCCCAGAGTGTGTGAGTGCTGTGGGCAGCTGTTGGTACCATTTTTCTCCACGATCACACAAAGACCACACAGTGTAGCTGCAATCAAGTGACCCACTTTTCCCAGGGCATGGACCGGTCTCATCTCAAACATGCTTCTGCTGGTTACCTATAAGCATAGGGCCAAGGGAATGTTGGGAAATGTGTGCTCTCTGGAAAGAAAGAAAATGTATCCAAGACATAGTTTTCCATTTAAGCTGTGTTATGAACATTTTCTCCAATATTTTCTCCTCCGGAAAATCAGCTGAACAGTAAGTCAAATGGGGATTTATAAGCCTTTACTGATTTCTGAGGTGTGGTCCATGCTGAAAATTTAACAATCATCTCTTGGGCTAGCTTCACCACCAGAGATCATCAGACCCCTCTCTGGGGACAAGAATGCAATTTAAATTCAGAGGTGCAGGGCAGAAATCTATACAGCTCATCTCTATAGAGATCTAGTGTTTCAGTGGTTAGAACACTGGACTTGGGGTGAGGAAGATCTGAATTCAAATCTCCCCTTACTATGTTACTAGCACTTACTACCTGTGTGACCCTGGGCAAGTTACTTAACTCACTATCTTCCTCTGTTTCCTCATTTGTAAAATATGGGTAATAATAGCTCCTATGTCATAAGGTTGTTCTGATGATCAAATGAGATATTTGTTAAACATAAAGTAGAACAGGATGAGCCCTTAATAAATGCTTATTCTAGAGGAGCTAGGTCATTAAGTGAATAGAGAGCCAAGGCTAGAGATTGAAGGTCTTGGGTTCAAATCTGCCTTCAGACACTTCCTATGTGACCCTGAACAAGTTACTTAACCTCAGTTGTCTAGCCTTAAACTAGTCTTCTGATTGCAATGGATTTTTAGTATTGATTCTAAGACTGAAGATAAGGGTTTAAAATAATAAGGCTTATTCCCTCCTCCTTTTAGAGACTGGACATGGATTATATCTTCCTTTACTTATGCACCTTCTTTCTGTCCTGGATCTGGAGGTAGACCTCTTTTCCCAACTGCTTACCCTGGGTAATGATGCTGTAAAAAAATACAAAGGAGACCTCACTGAGCTTAAAGAGCTGACCATCTAGGAGGGACAGATAAATCTGACACCCTAGAGCTAGATGGCATCAAATACACTCAAGGTGATGTCTTCTTTCAAGGGCCTGTGTTTTCCCTGGAGTTCAGCATCAGTCGTAGGTAAGGACGAGGCCATATGTTCATCTCTGTCTAAAACTGGACATGGGATTTCTCACAGGGAAGATGGTAAACTTCCAAGAGGGCAATTGCTAAAATTTGGGGACCCTTTATTAGGGTCTCCATTTATAGAGATGACAGTGAGCCATAAGTAGTCCTGGTTAATTCTATGGATTTGTCAAATTATTAACCTGTCAAGGTAATCTCTAGATATTTAGAATGGCTCCATCTTGACAATATACTCCCACCAAACATGCTCTGCTGAGTTATGGTAAAGCTAATATGTGAGCTCAGTGCAGATCTACAACTAAGGGAGGTTGATTGGATCTTTGTTCAAGGGTGCTGAAATTTAGAGGGGGTAGCTGATGCCAGTTTTAATTTTTTCTAGTATCTCTGAAACAACTGTGAATAGCACTTTGGCATAACAATTGGTTAAAATAGGAAGTTCTCAGTTGGTTACTTCTTTCCTAACATTGGCATCACCCCAAATGAACTTCTAGCTTGACCCATCTTCTTATCACTTCCTTACTTTTATTTTTTTTAATCCCTACTTTCTGTCAGAATCAATACTGTGGATTGATTCCAAGGCAGAAAGAAGAGCAATAAGGGCTAAGCAATGGGGCTTAGATGACCAGGATCACACAGGAAGTATCTGAGATCAGATTTGAACTTGGGATCTTCTGTCTCTAGGCTTGGCTCTCAATCCACTGAGCCACCTAGCTAATCCCATGCTATTATTTCCAATGGTCTCCTAGCAGTAGTTTTTCCTCTTTCTTGGTGTGTATATACTCTCTAGTTTCCAAATGAATTGAAGAAGTATTTTATATCTCTTTTCCTGGGTGTAAATTATGATTCTACCTCATCAGGATCACCAACAAGGGCCTTCTTACCTGTTAAGCAGGTTGTTCTGTCAAGGCTTGGCCTGATCTAGGGAGAGAAGGGTGTGACTGATCAGATTTAAGTTTGCCAGTGAAGATAACAAACATCAGGGTGGGAAAGCTGAAGCCCTTCTAGAAAGGGTTGGTTGAGCTCTCTATATAAATGCATAATAATAATAGCATACAACATGTACAAAATTTCCATATTAAAAATAAAGATAAATAAATTGAAATATATACCAAACTAAAAAGGGAAAGATCTTAGATCTATCCCAATCAGAGTACAATAAAGTTATATGGGGCCAGCAAGAAGTCATTGTAATTATTTCAGATATGAAATATCAAGCAGTTACTATATTAAAGGTACCATTCCCCAACTCCTTGACTCCCCCTTGAATTTGTTGCTTAATGATGCTAGTAGCTAGCTGGGGCAAGAGATAGAATGCCAGAACTGGAGTTAGGAAGACTTAAGTTCAATCCAGCCTCAGGAATTTACTATGTCACACTAGGCAAATCACTTAACCTCTGTCTGCCTCAGTTTCCTCATCTATAAAGTGGGTAAAATAATATTATCTACCATCCAAAGTTGTTGCAAGGATCAAATATTTTAAAGTGTTTTGGAAACATTAGAGGGATATTTAAAATGTCATTTATTACTACTCTAGGTAGCATGCCAGATCTCTTTTGGTCTGCAGCTATTCAATGAACACCAAAGAGAATGTAATCTAATGAGATACAACTTTCTTTCGAGTGGGGGCATTCACAAAGCTAAGAAAAGAGTCTCTTTTGGGAGAAGAAGCAATTTGGTATAGTGGATAGAGAACTGATCTCAGAGCCAGGAAAATCTGGGTGCAAAACCAGTCTTTGACATACTTATTGGGTGACTCTGGGCAAGTCACTTAATCTCTGCATTCTAATGTACCAGCAAAAGTGCCTATCTGTATTGACAGAGGGAGTCTCTTCATCTAAGAGTTTCCTATATCAGTAGAATCACAGGAGCATACCTTTTCTATTCTCCTTTGGTAGTTAGTTACTTTGTACCCAGAAACTTCATCTTTTCCTCTTAGTTTGTGATGGGAAGGTGGGAGAAGCCCTTTGGAGGCCATTCAATAGTTACTTGACAGAATTTCAACATTTCAGTCTAATCCTCCTTAGTCAGCAATAACCTTGAGAATGCTGTCACCAGAATGAATTTGATTTGCAGACAACTGTACATTTCCAAGAACCCTAATCCCCTTGATAGAACATATTTGTCATCTGTCAACTTTGCTGTTTCTAGCTAGGATGATCATCCATTCATTCATTATTTAGTTTTGTTTTCTTACAATTTCTTTATTGTCTTTTACTAGCTATGGATGTAAATGGTTCCTTTTCTCTGCTTCTGTCTTGTTATTCATTTCATTTCCTCCTCACTATGATAGCTTGAAAGAATCCCTAAAGAAATGAAAAAGAACTACAAGGTAGCACTCATCATCTTAGCATCTCCAGTGACTCAAAACCAGTAACTCAGTGATTAAAGTGATTGAATGTCTTTGGAAAAAAAAAAGACACACAAGGCCCAGAAGAGTCAAGATCTCTTCTTTTGCTAACTTCTGTGACCTTGGAACAAGTCCACTTCTCCATGTCTCAGTTTCTTCCACTGTAAAATAAGAGGCACAGGACACTAGATGGTCACTAAAGCTCCTTTTAGTTCTAGGTGTGTGATCCTATGGCTTCTCTTGGGACTCAGCTTCTATATCTGAAAATGATGACCCTAAGGCTCCTTGCAGTCATCAATCTATGGCTTTTTGTTGTTCAGGCATTTTTTCAATTGTGTCCAACTCTTTGTGAGCCTACTTGGCTTTTCTTGACAAATACACAGGAATGTTTTGCCTTTTCCAGATCATTTTACCTATGAGGAAACTGAGCCCAATGGGGTTAAAAGACTTGCCTAGGGTCATATAACTAGTAAGTGTCTAAGGCCAGATTTGAATTCACAAAGATGATTCTTCTTGACTCCAGCTCTGGCCCTCTATCCACTGCCCTACCTAGCTGTCCCAAATCTATGATTCCAAATTCCACAATGGGGAATACCGACATGTCTAATTTAAATCTCTGATTCCAGACTCTCCTGTTCCTCAGTTCACTCTCTCTCTCTCTCTCTGTGCTAGAGAGATTCCCAATAGAGCTGTGCACAAACAACAAAAGGCTCTGGTTTGTTTTCATTTTTTATTGAAAGCTTCATCAAAGAAAACAGAAGTTTAAACCTAACATCCACTGATCTACAGAAAGCCCAAGGAGTGGGGGAAATGGTAGCTAGTCAGACTGTGGTACAAATGGAAAAATAAAGTAAAAAAAGTAAGTAAAAAAATAAAAAAATAAAACCTGAAACACCTTAGCATTACAGAACTTTCCATGACAATCAGAGACAGCAGGACAAAAATGCTCTTTGATAAATAACGTTTGTAACTGAATGGCATTCAGAGGTTCAATGGTCTAGGATTTGGTTACCATGAGGTCTGCAAAGATTCTTAAAAGAAGTCAATGTCCCATTCTAACAGAAGCTAAAGTTCCATCAGCACAACATCAAGCAGGTTTTTCTTTTTTGTTTCTTCATTTGTTCTTAGCTTTGCCTTTCCAATTATATCCATGGCTTTTCTCATACACAGAGGATTGTTGTTTTATTTGTCAGTTTCCCCTTCCTTTGAAAGGGATAAATTTTCTAGGTGCCTCCATGATGCCTAGGAACTAGCCCATTTTTGCTAAATAATTAAAATGAACACATTTTATATTCTGAGACAAAGCACCTTTAGCAATATTCTGTTACCATGGAGGATGTCCAATTCTAGATGTGAAAGGAAAAAAAGGGGGTGGGCATTATTTCCATTTGAAATGATCATTAAGATCTGCCAGAATGTAGAACTCATTCTGCCATGATACAAGGAAGGCAAAGTCATTCAAAGCACATAAACTAAGCATTTTCATAGTGATTTAAAAAAAAAAAACATAGCATCTTTCATAGTGATTTAAAATCAAAGGTGGATTTGCCCAGTGGTTGATGTTCTACTCTCTGATGAGTGAATTAATTAATCTTTATCCCAGTAAAAAGTATAGAGAAGTCAAAGAAATCACAAAAGTGAGGGAAGCCAAATCAACATTTATGCTTCTAGCACCTTTTTTTTTTTATCACTTATCATCTTCAAAGGCAAAAATCAACTCTCTACAAACTGTGATAAATGGGAAATAAGTTAGTTTGGGTAACTAAAATCCACAAATCAACACAATATACCTCATTGTAACCAAACATGTTAATCTGATTTATTATCAGATGATTTGATGAGTAGTAAATTGGACTGATTTAATTTTTATCTCCTTTCCATTTCACTATCCACAACTTCCTGGAGGTAGTACCATGAACAGCACAGTTGCCCAAAGGTGGACGGAAGGAACTGAGGATGAATGGATTCCTTTGTATTATCAGAAATCATGGCAGTAAGCCTCAGCAGTAAATATGATCAATGGCTGGGCAGACCAGGGTGGACCAAATGATGAGGGAAATGGTGGTGGTCATTGAGGTGATGGTTTCTGGATGACTCAAAATGGTTTCCTCTCATGTTATATTACTACATGCTGATTAAAAGTGACAGAGAATCAAAGTTCATTGTTGACATTATCCAAACTTGGCAGTGGTATTTATGTATAAGGATTACGTTAAAACAAAAAAATCATTAACTTGATGGAAGGGATGGGTGCACTAAGTAGAGGCTCATGAGTACTCTCTGGGCTTTGTTGGTAGACTTTTGTACTCTCATTGGACAAAGTACCATGAACAATAAATCCACCACTGAAGCCATTCTTGACCAACAGCTCAATCATAGGAACATTTTTACCTTAAGGAAAATTTGGACAAAAAATGCCAGTTGAGACTGACTAAAATCCAACTTTTTTCTAAAACCATGTTTGGTGTCACAATAATGTAGATTGCTTGATTACTCTTAAGTTCATTACAGTCTGGATGTAGGACGGACAACTGAGTAAATGGGAGCAATGAGCCTATGAAAGTTTTGTCATTCAACTCCTCCCTTAATATTCAGTAAGAACTTTCCAGCCCAGATGAGTTTAGCAGATACAGAATGAACTAGTTAATAATGAAATAAGAACCAGAATTTCATCTTATCCTGCCATAGACAATATAACATAGATCAAAATACTATGACATATTAAAAATAAACTTTATTACAATGGAGGCTTCCTCAAATGAGCTGTGTATTAGCACACACATACATAAATAATCTCCCTTCATTTGAATTTTACTCATATAAAAGCTACTTAACACTTAAACTCACTTCAGATTTTCTCTTTCCTGAATAGCTCTCCTTTTCTTCAGTGGTTTATACACCCACATTAGAACAAAACTGATTTTTCTTTTTAAACCTATGTCTAGCTTTGTATGCGTGGTCATTTAATAGGTTCCAATGAGTTTGCTTAAGCCACTGAACAATCATGAAAATGTTAGACCTAGGTGTCCAAGTTGAATCAAATTCCCCTAAATTCTACATTTCATCAAATGGGGGCTGCTCAAATTGGGCTCCCATTTTGTATGTACTTGCGAGAGTCTTGGCAAGAATTCTAATGAACACTGACACCAACATTCTAGACAATTGGAATCTAGCCAATGAACCAAGATAACACAAGCCAATTTAGGACCATATTGACTGGGAATTTTTTAGTCAACTAGTATACTTATAACTCATATATAATCAGGAGTTCCAAGAGTCCCAAGACAGCTTCCATCATCAGCACTCATCTGCATATTCAGTTCCCTCATAATCCTTCAGTGATCTCATGTTTCCTTTCAATTGAGTACAGAGGTATTTAGAATCTCCCAGTTATCATATACATTTTCCCTCTGACAACCTCTTATATTTATTAAAAGAAAACATTCATTTGTGTTACACTTACTGTTGTCTACAGTTTGAATGTGACAGAAAAGATTTATGAAGTTTGGTTTGTTGATTTTAGTTTATACTCTGATATTAAGGTCAGGCTCTCTTACCCAAAGATTTTAAGGAAGTCTATCACTCAATCAGGAATCTCTTGGCCCCAAAGCATAAGGTCACCTTAGACAATTGAAATAGTAGTACAAACGCTGAAAATCTATTGACCCATATATAGGACAGTGGTTTTGGTTAGTTTTGCTTTTGAGACAATTGTGTTCTTACAGAGTTTTACTCTCCCCATCCTATTCTTTATTACCACATCAGTATTATTTCCATTTATCATGATTTCCAAACATGGCAGGGCTGGTTTCCTTTGTGTGTTTCCCCTTCCTAACAAAGCCTATGCTAGGAACCTGCTACTGATTACAAATGTATGCTGATCTTTTTCAGGCTTGATGTGACACTCAAGAAAAATTCCTAGGTCAGAGAACAGAGAAGAGTGATCTCACTCTTGCACAGTTAAGAACTATTTGCCCTTCTCTTTTTTTGGTATGAAATGAGATCTGAGATACTGTGGCACAATATAAACAATTTGAACACAAAATGCACAACAATGTTCAAAATGTTTGGTGGGGTAATTTCCTTTTGCCCCAATTGGCTTAATAATAATAGCAAAATTACCTTACTTCCATTGGTGGATAAAAAAAAACGAGAGAGAGAGAGAGAGAGAGAGAGAGAGAGAGAGCGAGAGAGAGAGAGAGAGAGAGAGAGAGAGAGAGAGAGAGAGAGAGGAGAGAGAGAGAGAGAGAAATAGAGAGAACAAACTACTAAAGATATAAATAAAACAGGAGAGTTTTGAATAGAAACAGGAAGTGACTTCAGCATACTCATCAGCCACATGGTAGCTACCTTGGAGCCTCATTGTCCAGATCAAATGAGACATTTCTTTGTGTCACATTGGGATTTTTAAGAAAATAAAACAAAATCAGAGCATTTTCTATTTAACTTAATGAGTCCCAGGGAGAATCCATAATCATATAAGTAATTTGGTGAATGAGAAAAGGAAAATGAATGGGACTAGATTGAAAGATTCTCTGTAGCTTTCTACGATCAGCTCTGCAATGATGAAACTCGAGTTGGTGCCATTCACAAAATATCAATTTAATAAAAGACAAGAGAAAGCAATAAATGGAAGAGGAAAACCAGAGGGATCCCCCATTCCAATGAATGGGAATAGAATATGATAATAGGGACCAACAGGAATTGGGTACTTCCCTCTGGAATGGGCCTTGAATTAAACTATAACAGCCAATTATTTGAGGGATATTTCCCTTCAAATTGAAGATTAAAATTCAGATATGGGGAAGCACCATTACTTGAAATCATTTTGGCTTCAGTTTAAAGGTGTTGCTATCTTGAGAACTTCAGATCTATGTCAGAAATGGGGCTTTTAACCAAGCAGATTTCACTGGGGTATGATTGACTTACTTTCCTCTTAAATGAATGCTCTTTTCTTTTATTACAACAGTCATACAAAATGATCTCATTCCCTCATTGTTTTGACTCAGTAACTTATTTTTATCTTCTAGCCCCTCCACCAATTCTTTAATCCCAGTGTTTCATTCAGAAAACATTATTATAATCAAATCCTTTTCAATTAACAAAATTCTCCTGTCCTGGATTTCAGGTAAAACATTGCAATTTTCCATGAATATCTTAAAGAAATATGTACAGTTGTGTCTCAGCTAATGAAATTGCATTCACTTTTGGACCTAATTGGGCATCCACCAACTCCTTTGGCTTTGCTGATCTCCAGGACCGGGTCCTTTTGGTTTTTGTTTTCTTAAAATCATACTAACTCTTGATTGTCAACCAGCATATTAAGAGCTTACCCAGAATTCCATTAGGAAAAAAAACCCTCCTTATTTTTAATATTCCTACCTGCCCAGGAGAGTTAAATTGAGAAAAAAATGTCCAATTTCCCCCCTTTCTTTCTGGCAACCATAGCCTTCAAAGATGCAATGAAAAAAAGATAAAAAGGGAGGCAACTCCCCCTCCCCATTCCTGCAATTTCAGAATCAGTTGCTATCCATGCTGGACAAGGTGAGCAGATGAACCAAAAGGGTGACAGAATTCAGAAGGAAGAATTTCTTTACAAAGACAATGAGACATTCTTTAAGGAGACCACCTACCATTCCACAGACTTTTTCAGGGAGGGGGGAAAGGGGACAGGTGACATTTTGAAAAAAAAAAAAACAACTTTTTTCCCAGAAGAGTTTATAGTCCAACATGCATGGAAAAAAAATTCAGCCTTTTAGGCAAATGCCTCCCAATAGAGGTGGCCCCCACTATGGATTGCACTGTACAAGAGCGTAGGCGAAAAGCTCAGCAAAATTAAAGCCCGTTCTGTAGCATTAGTTGGTGCTCGGATCTTGTCCCGCTCTGCTTCTCAGCTGATCCAACAGGTCTGGGCTTCCTCAGCCCAACTAATGTGCCATTTTCTTTATAAACTTTGCAGGATGTAAAACACCAGTGGAATATAGGTAAAACAAACACGAAAATAAAAACTGGTCCGGCCATGTAGGTCAAATAAAGACTTTTTTTTTTTTTAAAGAAGAGGAAAAAAAGGAAAAAACACAAAAGAAAACCTCTATCTTCTGGACTGCGTTAGGATGTCACTTCATCTTTGGTATAAAATAGGCCATCCATAGGCTGCATTTGATCACAACTAGGAAAGACTACAGAAATTGTCAACAATTTCTTCTATCTATTGCTTTTTTTTTGCACTTTTTTTGACCATAAGCTCCTATCTACTTAAGTTTTTTTTTCTTTTTTTTTTTAATGCTCTTAAGCTAGGTTTTGCAATGTGACAAGCAAAGCTGACTAAAAACTTCTTAACGCTCATAAAAAAGACTGCAGATAAAAAGCACAAGGGCTTTTGTCAGCGATCACGCCTTGTAAATAAAAAAAAAATCTGCATCCTGCCCCCCAAACCCCATATCATTTTGAATGCAGCCATTTGATTGAACCAATGTCAATAACTTTACTGTCAATCTCTTTTCCTTTCTAGAATGATTCCTGTCAACACTTAAGACAAAGTTCATGAAAAGTCCCAGCATTTTTTCTCTAATCCTTGCAGTTGCCACAGTTCCTTTATCAACAAATTTTCTTCAAACGAAGAAAAACATTTTCTTTTCAACTGTACAGTTTATTTTTTTCACCCTAAAAACTCAGAGTCTATTAACTTCTGCACCAGTTGAAGCTGGCTCAAAGCAGTCTTTTCAAATTTCCTTCTCCGGTTTTTTCTAACAAGACGTGGACAGCTTGCCTGGAGAGCCTCTGACGTCCTTAAAATTAAGGCAATTAAGATTCAAGATAAACCTTACCTAAACATTTCTAAGAAAAAAAATTAAAAATGAAAACAAATGCACTAGAGTTAAAGAAGGGAAAAAAAAGAGAAAGTAGCTTAATTATTGAGGAAGACAAGGCTTTCATCCCAGCTTGTTCCCTCTTGACATCATCAGATTTGATGTATTTTTAAAAAAAAATCTATCTACACCTTCAGGTAAATTCTGAATCCGAATGTTCATCCAGATGAAATGTCAACCCCCAGTGTTTGTGTTTTTTTTTTCCCCCTCTGGGTTTTTTCTTTAATTAAAAAAAATTATAGCAAAAATAAAACTGTCAGACTACATGACGGAACCTTTTGCACAGCACATAAAAACACTTGGGTTTTGTTTTTTTTTTCCATTGGGTAAAGTAGAAAATGAAAAAAAAAAGCATTCGTTTGACGCCTGTGCAAACTGGAAGCCAACTCCTTGTTCAATGAAGTTTCTCCATTCAAGGCAAAGTTTTCAGATCGACATTCTTCAGTCCTGTTTATTGTCTGTGAAAACAATTGAATTAGTCATCATTAAGTCAAAACAACTTGGAAGAGGCCCCCATCTTCTTTTCTCCCAGTTCCCTCTAAAGAAGATTCAAGTCAAGCCAATTCTGCAGGCATTGAGAGGAGAAAGTCTTCAATATGAAGATGCTACCCAGGAGGGCTCTTACAGAAAAGGCCATATTCAGGGATAATGAAGTTCTGAGATTGAGAGTGCACATACTATACACACACACACACACACACACACACACACACACACACACACACACCTATATCTGAAGGGCAGGGAATTAGCACCTATCAGCAGATATGTCATTCACTAAGTCTATGACAGAACTGGGCACATGTGTGTGTTCAGATATTTTTTTCCATTGTGTATGACTCTTTCTGACTCCATTTGGATATTTTCTTGGGCAGAAATACTGAAGTGGTTTACCATTTCCTTCTCTGGCTCATTTTACAGATGAGGGAACTGAGGCCAACTGGCTTAAAGTGACTTGACCAGGATCACACAGCTAGGAAGTGTCTGAGGCCAGATTTGAATTCTGGTAGATGAGTCTTCCTGACTCAAGACCAGGTACTCTATCCACCAAGCTGCCTAGTTTCCCACCTGGGCACATAGTAGGTACTTAATCAATACTTGTTGGCAGATGGAATGTGGTTTAGTCTATGGGAATGAGAAGCAGGCAAACCAATTTTCATAGTAGTATACAGCTGCTTATACAATGGCCAGACTCAGACTTCCCAGACTCAGAATGAAGTCTGAGTATGGTATTGATCAGAGATAAGATAATGGCTCTGTACATGAATTGCTAATAGATCTTTTTTTGTCCTGACTTTCTGTGAGGCTACCCATGCATAAGAGTGGTTGACTGCCTCATTTCTGCCCATATGGGTTGGACAGGTTGGGGTTAAATACATGTTGGGGTTAAATCCATGTACATCCATGCAGAACTTTTTTGTTGTTGTTGTTGGGATTGGTTTGCAGGGACCTTTGAAGTATCTGCAGACCACTTTTAGATAGTTTACTATCTCATACCCTCATGGCAAAGTAGAGCCCAAAGACCATAGCTTCATGATTTCCCAGCAGCATAATATTATTTAATATCTCTATCCCTCAGACCTAACACGGTGTCTTTAGGCTTAAAAAAATAAATCTAGACTTCTGATTCCAATAGTATAATAATTAATAATAAAAACAACATTTATCTAGCACTTTAAGAATTACAAAGTATTTTACATGTTAACTCCTTTGATCTTCACAACAACCCTGGGAGGTAAGAGTCCTCGTTATTCCCATTTTGTAGGTGAGGCTAGGGAGTATGATAGAGATTCAGTCATTTCCCCACAGTCACACATCTAGTAAGTAAGTATCTGAGGTCACATTTGAACTCAGGTCTTTTTGACTCCAACTCTTTAATCTAGGGTCATCTAGTTGCCCAGGCTGACTTTTTCCTTTATTATCTTTTATTTTGATCAGTAGATATAGGGCTGAGTGCCTTAAGGGAGCTCATGAAAAAGTGGAATCCTCATTTCCATAAGAGTAGCATCAAAAACAGTAATAATGCCCCATTGTTATTTATTAGAAGCATCCCCACCACCATCATCTTCATTATTAATAATAGATGATATTGACAAAGCTTTTTTTTATTTTATTTTTTTTTTGACAAAGTATTTTAAGTGCTCTTACTCTCCTTCTTTCTCTCCCTCTCTCTTCTTCTTCTCTCTCTCTCTCTCTCTCTCTCTCTCTCTCTCTATATATATATATATATATATATATATATATATATATGGCATTAGCCCACTGGATGCTTACAGTAACCCCATTAGAGCTACTCTCCATATTTGACTCATTATTCAACACCCCTGCTGCCTGCAGGTTCCACATTATACTTTGCTAAAATCTCTCTCTGACCATGGGAGCAAATCCGATCCTTTCGGGATGAAATTGCATGCCAAACAAAAATTGGCAGAAGCCCCATCTATCAGTTTAATAGCAACCTAGCGAATGGTTATTTTCTCTTCCTCGGTGGTCCACAATGACTCAGAAGCCCCTGATTTCTCCGGCACATTAGGTGCACTGTTTTCTGGACAATGCATATTTATGAACAAGGCTGGCTCTTCTTTCAGGTTTTATAACCTGCCACAAATGTTTGCAAAAACCCTTTCCCATTGCTTCATGTTTAAAAGGGCCTCCCTGCTACATGGCAACAAATGTGTGGAACTCAATGTGGAGGCGAACATTTGCAGGGTTCCTTCCTGCCTTTTAGAGAGGGGAGGAAAGGTGGTTAGATATTCAACCAAGCTGAAACTACTCAGGTCCTAACTGGGTCCATTTTGCCAGTGAAATTGCATATTTGCATAATGCAAGTAGCTCAAATTGATGGGAGGAAAGAAAGGGGCTAGGCACACATTCCACATTATCATTAGCATCAAGGACAATCCAAATGCTCCTTTTCTTACACCTCCCTGGGACATGGGGATGACAATGCCAGCCAAGGGAAAGCCTGGACTGATCCTACCAAGCTGGAATGGATCTCAAAAGAAAGGAAGCAAGCTCTTTTAGGGCAAGACATTCTTGTTCTTCTATCTGTAGCTGTATATTGTAGTGGATAAATTGTTAGTCTCTGAATAGGGAAATTCACATCGGACTTTGGGGCTGTACTGTAGGGGAAGAGGGAGTTTCCTTTCAGGGAGGTCCTTCATTGATGAAATCATAAACAAGGTCAGAGCAAAAGAGGAAAAAAAAGGAAAAAAAGGGAGCAGCTAATTGCTTCCAGACAGTGGTTTTAATCAGTGATTTCCTGGAATTGCTAAATAGTCATGAGGAAGGACAAAGTATTAAGGGAAATGAGCCTGAAATCGGAACTCAGCGATGGGATATCTCCCATGCACAAAACTCAACAGGTCACTTTTAATTTCATGGTGACATATCTCCAGTAATAGTATTTAAAAGCTTATGAGAGTATCAGTACAAAGGATGGCCCTCTTGCTTAGCAGGGACACTGTGAGCCTGAATGATACCCTCAGCCATTAGCTGTCATATCCTCTAATGGAGCCAACTTATCTTTCCTATAACCCCCACTCTGAGTTTATATTTTCCCTTCCTTAACATAAAGGGAAGAATTAAACCAGGGCAGCTGCCATTTTTTTTTCTGGATGGGTTCACAAGAGACCTTTTCAAGTCCTGACAGCTCCCTTTGCCAGAAACTGACAAAAACATGGCTCTGATCATGTTAATGACCTCTTCTAAGATGCTCCAGAAATGATTACCCTCCATGAACTTAACTTAAAATGGGCTGAGGGGTCTGGTTTTTTTTTTTGGACCTACTGTCTCCTTCTAAGTCAATGGCTGAGAGTATTTGATTCAGAGAGACTGGAACAGAGCTAACACATCAGGATAATGTGTTTTAAGACTTTTTAAAACTTCAATTTCAAAGGAAAGAGTGCTCTGCCAGGAGGGTCAGGTGGGTCATCCATTAGAAATGTCCCAGGGAGCTGCAAGATCCTCCACAGAACATCCTGTAATGGACAGGCCAGTGTGGCCAAATAGAATCTCCCCTGAAATCAGGAGGCCAGCCCTACAAACATGTAAACATTAAGAGGATGAGATGAGGATGTTCTTTCTACAAGAAAAAAAATAGTATCTGCTAACTCGCTCTCTTTGCAATGATAGATGCTTCCCCAAAACTTGCTTATGTGGGCCGTCTGCGGACTCTGGAATATTTTGGCAGGCTTTTAGAGATATTTGTACTCCGTGAATTAAGGGTCAAAAAGGTGTGACCCCCTTCTCCCTACTTTCTTAGATACTCAGCTGAATAAATCCTGTAGGAGTTTAAAAAACAAAATGGATGAATATCCTTTGTTTTCTTATTGTCTTAATTTCCCTATATCCTTCCTCTTCACTCTTTGCAACATCCAATAGAACAAATAATTTTTTAAAACTTTAATTTCTTTAAAAAAATAAACAAGGTGAGCCTGCCCATAGAGGGGATTAGGGGCAGGACTTAGCTCTTCAGCATTGGGTGGGTGTTGTTAGAAGCTTGAGTACAAGGCAACAATGAATCTGTTATAGCCACTGAGCTCCCTAGGTTTAGCTAACAAGAGGATCATAGGATCTTGCAGCTGGAAGGGAGTCTAGGGGCCATCAAATACAAGCTTTACTGAACAAAAGTCCCTTCTGTCACATAGTCATTGCTTGAAGCCCTCCAACGAGGGGGAACCTATTACTTTCACCTACCAAGCAAAGGTGTCATGAAGATCAAATGAAACAATATTTTAGAAGCAGTTAAAATAGTACCATGGATAGAGAAAGCTGGATATGGAGTCAGGAAGACTGGAGTTCAAATCCAACCTCAGCCACTTACTAGTCATGCAACCCAAGTACAAGTCACAAAACCCTTTGTCAGCCTTGTTTTCCTCATTTGTAAAATGTTGGGATTTATTGACACTTCATGAGTACATGACCCTGGATAAGTCCTTTTACTTCCAATTGCCTGACAAAAGGCTCTACCAGAGAAGGAAATGGCTACTGACTCTAGTATCCCTGTCAAAGAAAACCCCATGGATAGCTATGGTCCCTGAGGTCATAAAGAATCAGACATGACTGAATGATTGAATTACACTACACCTCCCAGTGTAGTTGTGAGGACAAATGAGATAATACTTGTAAAGTGCTTTGCAAACTTTAAAATGCTATATAAATTCTATCTATCCATCTATTATTGCTATGTCGTCAAGGCTGTCATTATTTATTTTTGAAAGCAGTTCATCCCTTGATGAAAGACTGTAATACAATAGTGGGGGTACTGAATAAAGTGGGAAGAAGTCTGGTTATAGAGTCAGGATAGACTGGTTGAAATCTTGGTTCTGACACTTACTAGTGCAATAAGCATGGGTACATTCCTGGAGTTTTCTAAACCTTGGTTTCCTTTTCTATAAAATGGAAAAATAACACTCCTGGTTCTTATTTCACAGAACTGTCCTAAGGAAAGTGTTTGCCAACCATGAAGTTCTTTATAAATGTCAGCTATTACTATTTCATTTTTAGTCAGCTCCAACTATTAGGTAGTTAATAGAATCAAAAGCTTGGACCTCAAAGTGACTTTGGGGGCCATTTGGTCCAACCTCCTCATTTTACAGAGGAGCAAACTGAGTTTGAGGCAGTTTACGAGATTAGCCCAATGTCTACCAGGTAGGAAGTAGCGGAGGCAGACCTTGATCCCAGGAGTTTGGATGAGAGAGTCAGTGTTTGTTCTATTTGACCATAATTTCATCAAGTCACACTGGGCTCTGCAACTTTCATCCAGTGGTCCTAGTTCTGACCTCTGGGCTCAAGCAGAAAGAGCCAAAGTCCTGTCTCGTGTGACAGCTGTTCAAATAATTAGAAGCAGATGTTCTGCTCCCTCTACCCCACATCGATCTCCTCCCCTCTAGGACCAATATCAGTAATTTCTTTGACTCATTTTCATAATTACAAGGTCCTCCACCTTTCTCGTTAAACTCCTCTGCCAAGTTACTTTGCCTCTCTCCATCTCAGCTTTTTTGTCTGTAAATGAGAGAATTGGACCAACAATTCTCTGTAGTAGCCTCTACTGACCCCTTCAGCTCTAGGTTAATGATCCTCTTTATAAGCGATCAGTATCCTTTCACTAATAAAACCTGAAAGATTGGATTTACCATCAGGACCATGTCCATGGCAGCTGCTAGATAGAAGGCAGGAGCTGATCCCACAAGAGACTGTGTAGGGTCAGGAAGACACGAAGTCTTCACTGACCTTGACTGAAGGGAAGGGAAGGAATGCTCTCCCAAGGGGGCAGGAGAGTTCACTTCTGAATAGGACCCTCCCTTTCCTAGACTATTGCGTCTTTGATAATGATGTTGTTAGAGAAGCGATTGCAACTTAGCTGTATCCTCCTGCTTTCTTTCACTGGAGGATCTGGTTTTGCATATTTTCTCATTCTCCTGAAAAAGGTTCAGACTTGGTTTTTCCTATTTGCATGACTTTGGTAGCTATTTTGGAAATGCAATTTTCTCACAGTTGGGAACTTAGCACAAGGGAGGTCATTTGGCCTGCCATTCATTTTTCTTGCTGGGCACCTGGTGATGCCTTTGGACTCCTTGTTTTTTACTCTGTTTATAAGCTATGCATCTTATCCTTTTTCTTTAGCATTTGTATGAGCACGTGGCATCTTAATAATAACAACTATAATATATTGTAATAATAGCTAGTATTCACTAGATTAAGGATTTACGTTGAGGATTACAAAGTACTGGTTTCAGTTTATCCTTACATCAGGCAAATGAAGTTCTAGTTTAGTCCCTATTTTATAGATGAGAAAATTGAGGCTGAGATATCCTGAGGAGTCCCAGAAGTGGTAAATTCTGTATTTGAATTCAGATCTTCCTAACTCCTCATCCAACACTATCTTTTGGAACTTATCTTCTTAACTCCAAGCTCAGTATTCTATTTTTTCTATTTATTCTTTATATGTTATTATATAAACTATTATATCGATTAATTGCCTAACCCTAACCCTAAACAATGAAAATTTAATAAATAACATTTTGTTTGAAAAAACCCTTCACAAGCATACAATCTCTTTAAAGAATTATATAAACTATTACATCTATTAATTGCCTAAATGCCTCTAAAAGTCCTTTCTCCATTTAAACCAGGGGTCCATAGCCTGGCATCCATGAAGCTGTATATTGTGTATTTGATTTTGATAAGTGTGTCAATACAACTGCTTTCCTTTGTAATCGCATTTTATTTTATACATTTATTCATTTTGGCAATTCTCTTCACTTTTGTTAACTGGATTTTCCTCTTCTATAAAATGTGGTTCAGTGAATAAAGGGCTAGATTTAGAGTCAAGAAGACCCATATTGATTCTGACACATACTAGATAAACAGCCTTGGACAATGTTCTTCATTTCTCCGAACCTAATTAGGCATCTGTAAAATGGGCATAATAGATCATGCTTATTGGGCTTGCTTCATGGGTCTTAGTGAGGATAAAGCAAGGTATTCCAACAGCTGTATTTCCTGAGATGCTGCAGTACTCACCCCCCACCCCCATGGGGAGGGCTCACTACTCACTTAGACTGTTGGTAGGAATATGCAGGCGTATGTTCATTGGACGTTTCCACCGCTATCTGCTGTTGTTGAGCACTGGCTTCCTGTGATGAAGGTGCAACTGTCTGGGGAGAGGTATCAGCAACAACACCCTGGGAGAGCGAATACAGGAAACAAAGTCTTAGCAGTTTTCACCATGACAATAGAGGATTTAACCATTTCCAGGCTCCAACCAGCTTAGGATGTATTCCCCCACCCCCACCCCTGCCCTTGGTCAGAGCAGTCCTACAGGACCATCAACATGAGCCTGAAGGTAGAGCCAAGCAGCAGACACCCTCCCCTCCCATCCAGGATCCCTGGCCCCAGGGAGGGCTTTGGAATTCATGCCAGCTGGACCATGACGCTGGCCCTCCTCCCAGGACCCCGGGACGACACGCTTCTTTGGCAGAACCACAACCAACTCCTTTTTAATGTTGAAACAGCTGAGGGCTGCCTGCCCCAAACAAGATGTGAATGACCACAGGCTCAGGAGGAGTTCGTGCCATGAGATGTGCTCGGAGCTGCCCTTTTACTGGCTGGGCTGCGGAGTCCCAGGTAAAACTGTGGGTGCCTCACTTGACCCACCAAATGAAGGCTTTCCTTTAAAAAGTAGACACAAGTCACTGTCCCCCCTTCCTGTAAACCATCTGCATGCCTTTCTAGATTGTCCAGAGGCTTCAGCAATGGTTGGTTACCTTTAACTTCTATTTGTAAAATAGACACACACAGATTTATGCATACATATTAACACAGGATCACATGTCTCATACACACATTGATATATGTATATATACATACATTTATACATATATATTACATACACAGTTGTGTAGGTATGCATGCAGATGCAGACATAATTTAGAGCTCTTTATAGACATGTAAACAAACAGATGGACAGATGATTGATGGATGGGTAGACAGATGATAGATAAAGATAAAAAGATGACAGTTACTAATAGAAGATAGAAACAGATGATATAGATAATACATAGCCAGACAGATAGATATACAGAGATAGATCGATAGATAGATAGACAGAAGGATGGACAAACAGACAGACAGAAAGATATACAGAGACAGATATATGGTCGATAGATATAGAGACAGATACATGACAGATAGAGACAAACAGATGATAGAAAGATGACAGACAGACAGATAGATAATAGATTGGTAGATAGATAGATAGACAGACAGACAGATAGATAGACAGACAGATGGACGGACAGATGGATGGACAGACAGACAGGCAGACAGACAGACAGACAGACAGACAGATAGATAGATAGATAGATAGATAGATAGATAGATAGATAGATAGATAGATAGATAGATAGATGGATGGATGGATGGATGGATGGATGAATGGATGGATGGATGGATGGATAGGTAGATAGATGGGCAGACATAGACCTGGATCTGTAATTTCAATAGGGACTTGAGTATGAGAAGCTCCTTCTATTGATGCAATTAGGCTAGAGTTCTGCTACTTCTTTTTAGGGAGTATCTCCTAGAATAGTGAGATTCAGTGAAGTGTATAAGGGCAGCTAGGTGTTACCATAGTGCACAGAACCCCAGGCCTGGATCAAGAAGACTCACGTTCATGAGTTCAAATTTGTTCATTTCCAAGCTATGTGATCCTGGGCAAATCACTTGGGTCTGTTTACACCAGTTTCTGCATCTGTAAATGAGCTGGAGAAGGAATTGACAAACCAGTCCAGTGCCTTTGCCAAGAAAACCACAAATAGGATCACAAAGAGTCAGATATAACTGAACTCATAATGGATAGGTTCATACAGCTGTTGTGTTATCAGGGGTGAGATTTGAACCCAAATATTTTAGCCTTCAAGACTTACCTTCTACTCATTATATTATGTTGCCTCTCATAATACATATATATATAATACATACACATATATCCACTTAAATTTGAATATATGTGATATAACAATATATAATGAACATATACCTACTTGTATATGTGAATATTTTATAGTGCAAATAAATAAATATATATGTATATATACATACACACATGTTGGTTCTCTAATCCTTTCTCTTTTTCCTAACTATCTCCAGATCATTACAGCCTTCCTTAACCCAGGATGGATTTCAGACTCTTTCTACTTGTCCTTCCTAGGCCTGTGTGACATCAGGAATGTCTCTGTACAATCCTGGGAGGGATGCTACTAATGCCTTGGCCTAGCACTGAGCCAGCAGAGGGAGCCCCTACACCCCCTCTCTGACTGGCCTTGAGCCCCATGCAAACTAATGATTCTGAGACCCAAATGCTTGCTTTTGCTCAGAAACAAAGATGAACAAAACCTTGTTTTGAAGGTTCCCATAAGGATTGTCTCTTGAAGAGTCAGAAGTGATTCCAGGAGTTTCCTTCCATGATCCTTGCCTCCATGGACTTATTCTTTTGATGGACATGTATCTAAGTGCATATCCACATGGAGAAAATGCTTATTGCCCCCTGTCTGCAAGTATAGATGAAGTCTGTCATGTGGAAGTCATCTTTCCTCTCTGTCAGCAGATGCCTACACCGGCTAAGATGATCTTGTCACTGGACAGATTGTATAATCCATACTTGGAAGTCTCTGTGATTTCTTTATAGTTATCTCCATGCTCAAAAAGAAATAGCAGGGCATAGTGGAAAGAATGCAGGATAGGGGGATGAGAGAATCTTTGTTTCAGTTCTGTATCGGTCACTCTCTATGTGACCCTGGCAAAGAACTTCATTTCTCTGAGCCTCAGTTAGCTCATCTGTAAAATAGCCTAGATGACCTCTTAGTTCTCTTTTATCTCTCATTTAAGATCCTTTGTGCTCTAGAGACCTTAATTTATTAGCTGGTAAAATGAAAGGGTTGGACTAGATGTCCTCTAAGATGCTGTATGATTCTTTTGACAAAGTAAGAAATCCTGTCTTGAGGTAGAGATGTTGATGGGAAGGTAGTAGAAATTATATATTCATGCAGGTTCATTTTGCTTTGGATACCCAGTTTTTGGACAATCATCCCATCTTCTTTTGTGTTTTCTTGGCAAAGAAAAACAACCTATTCAATCATCCCTCACCAAAACCAGAAAATTATTGACCCCTAAACTTGTTTCCCAACCTTCTGTTCCCATTTCCCCAATGCTTCTTATCTACATTGAAACTGATTTTTTTTGCTGAAAATATGTGTCAGTGTGTGTATGTGTTTGCGCTCTGAGTCTTCCAGACTTAGGTATTAGCAATCATTTGTGGGTACTAGCACCAACTTGGCCCCCACAAAAAGGGATCCATTTCAAAGGATCCTAGTTGAAGAGAAAGGATCTTGACCACAGGGCTATAATGACAAAAAGGTAACAGAAGAGGTAGCAACAGGAAAAAAGAGGGGAGGGGTAGAACCAGAAAAAACACAAAGATTTCAACTCCTTGTCTATAATGTTCTCCCTCAGTTTACCTTTTGGCATCCCCAGTTTCCTTCAAAGCTCAGTTTGAGCATTACCTTTCTTCATCCCCCAGATGCTATTGCTCTTTCCAAAGTATCTTGTAATTAAATGGAATGTATTTTATATTTACATATATATGTATATACTATTTCCAACTAATAGAATGTAAGCTCCTTGAAGGTAAGAACTCTTTCTTTTTTTGTTTTTAATTTCAGTGTCTTAAAACAATGCCTGGTACATGATAGGCCTTTAATAAATACCTGATTTGTAACCATCATCCTAGATACTCTTACTTTTTGTCTACTAGTCTTATTACGATTAAATGATTATTCTGGATTATATATCTATCTTCATCATCATCATCATTTTTTCATCTTTTTATCCATCTATCCTCTCTTATCACTCTTCCAAATATCTAGCTACACATCTGCTTATGCATATGAGTATATACCTAGTATCTCTATATATACTTCCATAGTTTCTTATATTTCAATCTACCATTCTCTTTCCCTCCCTCCATCCCTCCCTCCATCCCTCCCTCCCTCCTTCCTTCCTTCCTTCCTTTCTTCCTTCGTTCCTTCGTTCCTTCCTTCCTTCCTTCCTTCCTTCCTTCCTTCCTTCCTTCCTTCCTTCCTTCCTTCCTTCCTTCCTTCCTTCTCCATTTTTCTCCATACATCCACAAATACACACACACATTCATATACAAGGACAAAGATAAGTATGCTGGGATAACTACTGCTGTAAGGCATCAAGAAAAGCCTATCACTTAACTAGGGTGACTCAGATCAGAGTAGAGAAGAAAGAAAAAAGAGACAGAGCCTTCAAAAAGGATGACAATGCCATTAACTCCCTTTCTTATGCAAAGTCAAGGAGAGAAAACTGGTCATTCACTTTCTTCTTTCTCCTTCAATGGAAGTTAGGGCTCAAAGCTCACCTCCTAGAAGGCATTGATACATCATAACAACTATGAACATCTCTACGTGCTGTTGGGTGGGCATTCAAGGCTCTTGGATGGCAAGAATTGGGGAGGGCAGTTGTGTGGGGATGAGCCAAGATTGTGTTTCTAGGATCCCTTCTCCACTCCCCAAAGATGAAGAAAATAAAACTCAAAAGCCTCAGTGACTTGGAACTCAAGATCTTTGACTTGACTGTGTTACTTCATGCTCAAAGCCAAGCATGCCCATGTGGAGATGTCATATGCCAAAACTTCTAATGCCAATTTTAGCATCCGAGCTCAGTTGCATCCAGTGACTCCTCCATGTGCTGGGGAGGAGTAAGGCTGTTGGGTTTCTACATGTGGTTCCTCCCGACCCCCAACAAACCCTCCCCTTAGCTCTCCCTAAAAGAACAAAAGTAAACTTACTTCTATAGGGACGGCTGTTGGAGGCACAGGAGTGTACTGGGGAATGTAGGTCCCTTGCATAGGTGCGGCCGCAGTCATATACTAGAGGGAATCACAGGTAAATGCAGGTGAGTGTTTTGTATGCAGAGCAGAGAACACATCACACACACACACACAAAAATGCCTTATTAATTTTAGAATCATATTTTGACAAAGAAGAAAGAAATAACAGCATGGCACCCTACCCCACCTTGGCCTAAAGGGGTCCTGCCTGGGGATGTTGGCATCCACAACAAGAAAGGATCAGAGCAGTTAATTAAAAACACTTAAAAACAAACCACAAACACCCACCTCTTTAGATTACTTCTCATTCCCATGGAAGCAAGAGGTTCTTCATGAGAAGATCAGACTTTCGAAATATTCTCCTAAATGGAGTCACGTAAGTTGTGGCCAGCTGTTTTGTCAAATAATAATTCACACGGACTTATATTTTAGAAGCAGTTTTCTGATTGTGTGTTGTTGTTGTTATTGAGTCACTTCAGTTGGAGCTGACTTTCTCACCCCATTTGGGGATTTCTTGGCAAAGATACTGGAGTGCTTTGCCATTTCCTTCTCTAGCTCATTTGACAGAAAAGGAAACTGAGGCAAACAGGATTAAGTGATGTGTCCAGGGTCACACAGCTAGAGAGTGTCTGAGGCTAGATTTAAACTCATGAAGATGAGTCTTCTTGACTAGAGACCTGGCCCTCTATCTGCTATGCCACTCAGGGGCCCTGGCACTCAATGGGCACTTAAATACTTGTTGACTGATGATTCAGTAAGATATAGAAGTATCAGTTTATGTGAGATGAATTGGAAAGAGACCTGAATTTGGCATAAGGGAAGACTCAGTTCAAAACTTGCCTCAAATCCTAGCTGTATGACCCTGGACAAGTCATATCTTTACCAACAAAATGGGGATAATAATAGTGTCTATGTTACCGTGAAGTTATGAGAATGAAATGATATACATAAAGTACTTCATATTACTGTTGTCATTATTATTTTCATGTGAATGTGAGATATCTTTAGAATTCCATATGATTTGGATTCTCGTCATTGAACAATCCAATAGATATTGGATATTAGATGTGGGGGGTGTCTATGTGTCTATACACACATATTATATATATATATCACATCATATATATCTGTATATATATGTATATATCTACATCTGTATATATTATTCTTAAGCAGCCAGTGTGTTTCCTACATTTGACTGACAGACTCGGGCTTTAGGACCAGAATTTCTTGAGAAACAGAAACAAAAACAACAATTCCACAATATATACAGAAGAGTTTTCTGGAAAGTTACAAGATCGACCATTATTTATTCAGTTTCATTTACTGAGTGCAAATATTAGGGTACTGCATAAATACGCAGACTACGTATCTAAAACATGGCCACAGATCTTGGTTTTGTTATCTAAAGTGCATACTCATGAAAGGAAGGTATCTGATCTGAGAATCAAGTTCTAGGAAGGTTTACATTTTTACATTTATTTTTGATGATGGTTAACTACGTAAGCCAAGAATTTCTATTCTGGATTAAAATACTCATCGACCTCCTCTAGTGTGCTTTATCTGAGGCCAGGAATAGAAAACTAAATGCCCAAACAAGCTTGGAATGGTCAAGCCACACATCTTCATCTCTATCTCTTCTTCCTTTGTCCAGATCCCATTACTCATCCCATTTGGACATTTGGAGAGTGTATTTTTTCTTAACTCCTCGATGTGTTTATCACTTGATAGTATGTATTTCAGCTTTGGATGTTGGTACCTTTTTATCCTAAAAAGGAGAGCATCCTGAGGGCAGAGATCACATCTTACCTAAACCCTGTCTTTGCCCTAGCTCCAAGAGCAGAGCCTGTACACAGTAGGCACACAATGAATGTTTTCTGAAGGAATGAATACGTGTTAAGTGAGTATTGCTCATGGGAAAACGTGGTGAGGTGTATGCCTGGAATTAGGCATAGTGTTTCTAGTCACTGAGTAGAGTCATACCAATGAAGTATGAGCATCATATCATTAGCTCTGATCTTAGAAAAGTCAACTAGAGCCTTAGAGGCAGCATGTCTGAATGATGCACATCCTAGATGCCTATACTTTTATTGACTTGAGAGTTATAGTAAGAGAGTAAAGAGAGACAGGCAGACAGACAGACAGACAGCGACAGAGAGATAGAGTTCTACTTCACCATTTCTCAGGAGGATTTCTGAGTCATTGAGATACAAGTGACTTCTACCTGAACCAGAGTGGTATAGATGAAAGAAAGTTAGTTTTGGAGCCTGAGAGTCTGGGTTCAAATTTTGTCTTTGACACTTATGTTGGTGACCTTGGGAAAATTGATTTACCTCTCTGGGCCACTGGATGATTTCCTAGATCATTTCCAGGTCTAAATCTCCGAACCTCTGAACTCAATTGTAAATAGAGACTAGATCCTCTCCTCCCTTAGTTCACTTCTACTGACTGGGAGAGCCTGCACAGAGGGGTTAGTTAGGAGCCTTTACATTTGCTCAGGTCTTAACAATGTGTAAAATCCTTCTACTCTAGAAGTAGGGAATTTCATTCCTTATACTTTCATTCCAGTGACTAACACAGAGACCAGCATATAGCAGAGGTTTAATCAATACTTCTTAATTGATAGATTGATAGTTTTCAGTACATTATAGATTCAATGTATTTGATCCTCCCAACAACCCTGCAAGGATGTCAAGTTAAGCATTCCTCTCCCCAACTTACAGATGAGAAAACTGGGGCCCAGAGAAGTTAAATTGTTTTTTCCTAGATCCCTTAGATGAAAAGTGATGAAGTGAAGGGTAGTATTGATCTTCATTTGATTCTATACCTATTTCTATCTGTCTGTCTATGTCTGCCTGCCTGTCTATATATCTGTTATTTATCTCAATCTGTCTCTGTATCTGCCTGTTCATCTATCTGTCTCTATCTCTTGGTCTCTTTCTTGTGGTCTCTCTTTCTCTCTCCCTCTCCCTTCTCTCTCTCTCTCTCTCTCTCTCTCTCTCTCTCTCTCTCTCTCTCTCTCTCTCTCACTCTCTCTCTCTCTCTCTCTCTCTCTCTCTCTCGTTCTCTTTCTTGTGATCTCTCTCTCTTTCTCTCTCTCTCTCTGTCTCTCTCTCTCTGTCTCTCTCTCTCTCTCTGTCTCTATCTCTTGGTCTCTTTCTTGTGGTTTCTCTCTTTCTCTCTTTCCCTCTGTCTGTCTGTTTTCCTGTCTGTCTTTCTGTTTCTATATTCCTATCTCTGTCTCTCTCTGTCTCTCTCTCTGTCTCTCTCTGTCTCTCTGTCTCTCTCTGTCTCTGTCTCTCTCTCTCTCTCTCTCTCTCTCTCTCTCTCTCTCTCTCTCTCTCTCTCCATATCTATCTATCTGTCTTCCTCTGTGTCTGTCTGTGTGTATATCTAGCAATCAGTGGCTGTCAATCTGTCAGTTTTTTTTGTCTTTCTACCTGTTTGTCCATCTATATCCACATGTCTGTCCAAATGTAATGTCCTTCTGAGATCAGGAGCCACTTAATTCATTTAATTCTTTTTTTTTTTGTCATCACCAATGCCAAACAGTGCCTGACTTGTAGCTATCATAGTAGGAATTCAATCATGTTTGTTGATTCATTCACTAGTCTTTTATCTGGAGAGTCAGTGTTCTTTCTACTAGGAGAGAAAGGAAGAAAAAAGAAGGAAAAGGGGAATGGAAGACAAAGGAGAATGGGGGAAGCTTAAAGTGGCTCCATCACAGTTTGGAGGATGATCTTGCAGCATAAGGAGGTATCTTGTTAACAAGATGCATTTTGGGATGATCTCAGGCTCATAACATCATAGACCAGAATGGAATTCAGATATCATTGAATCCAATTTCTTCTTGTTAGAGAGAAGGAAATTGAGTCTCAAGGAGGTCCAGTAGTTTCTTCACAGCATCATAGACTTGGAGGGATCTCAAAGCCTTCTGGTCTAAATCCCTTATTTTATGAATTAAAGCTCAAAGAAGAATAGACTTTCCCAAGGTCACAAGATAATAATAATGATAATGATGATCAGACTAAGAAGAGTTAATACTTATGTATCACTTTAAGACTTGCAAGATACTTTTAATACATAAATTGATCCTTACAGTATGCCTGGGAGGTAAATGCTATTATTATACCAATTTTAAAGGTGAAGAAACTGAGGCAGAGAGAGGTTAAATGACTTGCTGAAGGCCACAGCACATGGAATAAGTATCTGAGGCAAGATTAAATTCAGAGCTCCTTGATCCAAGTCTGGTGGTCTGCAGTTGTGCCAACTAGATAAGAAGAGGCAAAAGTCAAGGACATTTTCCACTGAAAAGCAATGGGTCTCATACTTTAGAACTGTATTTGGTGGTGATTTCATTCCCATTCGTTCTATTGGGACTTGACGCCCAGCATATCCAAAACTCTTTTAAGAGGCCCACCCTGTGTCCTTGTTTTCTGTTTCTGGTCTGCTCTGACTCATGGAACTAATGGGGATATGATGACCCAGAATGAATTCAGCTCATACTTGGCTACACATGGACTGATTTGCCTAGTTTCCTCTTTCTGGCTGACTTGCTGAGGCCACATAAGGCCCAGAGGACATTCTTCTGGATAGCCTGGAGAAGCCTGATTGGAAACAGAAGAAGGACCTTTTTTTTTCCCTCAAGGTGCTTGAACACATTATCTGTGGATAATGTCTCATAATAAAGTTCTGGGGAGCTTAGAGGTCCTTTCTTGGGGGAAAGCCTCATAATAAATCCTTTATTGGAGACTCATGGAAAGACACAAACAAGAAAACCAGATGATGACAAGGCATTAACAGATCATTATGGAAATGTGGGGGTGGGTATAGAGAAGTTATTAGAATCTTCAGTCTGCCTGGTAATCCCAATAAAATCTCACAAAGAGGCAGCCTAAAACTAATAGGCAATAAGTGTACCCACCTGTAATTTTAACTTACAGCCTTGGGCTGTTTGTTGCAAATAACCCCAAACTTTCCCTGGGGCCATGTGGTTTGATTGCTTCAAGTACCTAAAGCAATGGTAGCCAAGTTTAATAATATTGGTACAAGAGAACATGAAGGTCTGGATGTCTGTCATTTCTATTTAACCTATCTTATGTATTTGCCTACTTAATCTGTTTATTTACTCATGCATTTATATATTTATTCATTCATTGGTTTGTCCATTAATTATTAATAGATTCTCTATTATCTCTATCATCTCTAAAGGATAGAGATTCTTAACTTTTTAACAGAGGATTAGAAAGGACATCAGTTTGAAGAAAAGGAAAGGAGATATGAGAAAACAGTTGCCTAAATGTTAAAAATTCACATACCTCCAAATTAAGAACACTTGACTACTAGGAGAATTCCTTGAGTTCAAGGATGTCTTTTCCACTTGTTAAGCTTCTCTGGGTTCTACTTATTGAAACCTTAATGAGAATGCTTTTCTCCTTAACTGGTGGCCCTGAGTCAACAAATGATAACAAATGGCCTCTCTTTGATGGGGCCTTCAAGTATTGAGCATCATAACTGACTGTGGTTGATTTAGGGATGTGGTCCATCCATTTTTTCATAGGTCAGAAGGATCATTTTCACATTCCCTGAATAAACCACAAATGTCTACTCATGTTTCAAAAAGTCTAGACATTGAATTGCTAATACATTTATGTAAGGGGAGGTAAAAAATGGTATATGGCTTGAGGTGAATTATTTTTTTCTGTAGGTTGGTCAATTTTATTTTTAAAAACAAAGGGAAGTAGAAAAGGAGAGAAAAGGAAAAGGAAGATAGAAAAGGAAGAAGAGAGGAGTGGGAAGGATTGTAAAGTTTTTTGTTTGATGGAAACATTAAAAACATGGTAGACGAAAGAGCGAGGAGAAACACAAAGGGATGGGGAAAAGATATGGAAGAAAGGTCAAGAGGCCTGGGCAAAGAGATGGAAGAAAAGAGAAAAAAAGAGAATGAGAGAGATGAGAAGAGAAGATAGAAAGGAAAGGAGAAGAAAGAGGAATATGAGAAAAAAGGAAGTCTATATTTTTTAAGAGAGCAGAAAAAAGTAGACTTTGGGATTCAGAAAGGCTCTTGATTCAGGTCATATACTCCCATCCTCAGGCTTATCATGTGGATTCTTTATCATGGTGTCCTTTATGGCCATTATCTTCACAATTGTCTTTTTATTATCAATAACTTTATCAAAAGAGATCATCTTTTCTTTAAATCAGGAAGAATTTTGGGAAGTCATACAGGACAAAGCTTATGTGTCACCAAGGATGCTCAGGTGTTTGATTGCTAAAGGTTAATATGGTGGTGTGCTTCATTGAGAATGTTCCAAATGAGAGAGGAGAGAGTCCCACTGCACTTAGCCCTGGGCTTGCCACATCTGGAGTACTCTATTCAGGTGTGGGTGCTGTTTTCTAGGGAGACTGTTGCAAAGCTGCAGGTGTCATTGATATGTTCAAAATCAATGAGTTTTTCTTAGAACTCATCCTTCTTGGCCTTTCTGAATCATCTCACATTGTTGACTACCCTCTCTCACACACACACCATCTCCCACCATCTGAATTATCTTTTTTTGTTACATTCTCTACTATTTTCTTCTAATGTTGTTCATTTATTCTTAACATCATTTTCCACATGATGTCCAACTATGGATGTATCCCAAGATTCTGCCATGCATGTATTTCTTTTTCCTATTCTCTTTTTTAGTGGTCTTCTAAACTCACAGGGGTTCAACAATCATCTTTTTATAATTGACTATATGACCAATATATTGACTTTTAGACTCTCTCCTGAGCTTCAGACTTGTATTGCCAACTACCTTTAGACATTTCCATACAGATTCCCATAAGCAGCTCAAATTGAGCATAGGCCAAACCAGCTCATTTCTCTCTGCCCAAACCATCATTTTTCAAATTGACTTACTGCTTTCATGGGAACCAGCAGCCTTCCACTCAACCAGATTCTGAGTTGGACAGTTATTCTTGACTCCTCACTGTTCTTTACCTCACATATCCAATCAATTGCCAAGTCTTATCAAGTCAAGTCTGCCTTCACTACATCTCTTTCTCTCTACTCACCTTATAACCATCTTAGGTCAGGCCCTCATCACCTCTGGATTTTCCCATCAGGATTTGATTTTGTACATTTGTACATAGGTCATTTCGAAGGAGTTTGTGGAAAGACACTCATTGTACTGCTTCCCAATGCTCCACCATCTTGGCTCTGCCTTCTTTTTTTGTGTAAGCTATTGCAATGGTTCTTTGATTGGTCTCCTGTCCTCAATTCTGTCCCCACTGCAATCCATTATCCACACAGCTGCAAAAGGGATTATCCTAAAGTGCAGGCCTGACTGCATCAATCCCCTGCTCAAAACTCTGTAGTGATTCCTTTTCATCACTCAGGTAAAATGGCTTTTTGGCATTGAAAGCCCTTTACCACATGCCTTTTACCTACCTTTCCAGACTTCTTATCCTTGACTCTTCTTCACATACTCTCTGTTGCAGTGAGACCAGCCTTATTGTCCTTGATAAATGGCATTCTGCTTTCTATCACCATACTGTTGTCAAAGCTGTTCTCCATGGCTGGAATGCATTCTCCTCTCCCCTCTGCCTCTCAAAACCATTGATTTCCCACAAAAGACCTCCTCCAGTCACTCTCTAGCTCTCTTTATAATGCTTTTCTCTCCAAAATTACCTTATAATTACTATATATCATTTTTTCACTCATTGACATGTATATATGTTCTTTCCTCCAATAGACTGTAAGCTCCTTGGGGACAGAGACTGCTTAATTTTTATATCTGCATCTCTAGCTGCATTCTTAATGATAATGGTTGTTAAGTAATTTTACTTACTCTTCATGTCATACCTAAATTCCTATTTTCCTTATTTTATTATTAAGAATGTATAGAGGGGCAGCTAGGTGGCTCAGTGGATTGAGAGCCACTCCTAGAGATGAGAGGTCCTGGGTTGACATCTGACCTCAGATACTTCTTAGCTGTGTGACCCTGGGCAGGTCACTTTGCCTAGCCCTTATTGCTCTTCTGCCTTAGAATCAATACACAGTATTGATTTTAAGACAGAAAGTAAGAATTATTAAAAAAAAAGAAGAAGGTATAATATGGGTATTAAAACAACTGATTAATGTCCCACATTTTTGTACATCAAGGTCAGAGGCTGACCAGCCAAGGAGTTAAGAAACATTGTGGTAGGTGCCATTGAGACCCTATTGAGACATAGTTACTACTGGCTTAGAGTCAATAAGATCCATGTTAAAATCTGTGCAACTTCCAATTACTTAAATGCTTGTAGCCTCAGTTTCCTTATATGTAAAATAATAAAGTTTGATCCCTTTAAGCTCTAAAACTAGGATCATCATAGTTATGTGCCTCTAGGTATGATACAACAATTCAAAAGCTCAGTTTTCTAGTCAGCAAAGTTGAGATAATAACAGCCCCTACTTGACAGGAGTATTGGTTGGTGAAATTAATGTTGACAACTTTGCTACCTGAAATCTGATCTATTTTCATTTCTGTGCTTCTCTTTTCTATGTCATCACATGTCATCGCCTCACTCATTGCTTCTCCTTGCTCCTGCTCTTCTTTCTGTTACTGTGATGTTTGAAGGGTACTCATTGTTAAGAAATTTTAAAAGCCTGTGGAAGAGTGGTGAGCTCTCCAGATGGAAGGTGCTTCAGAAGTGAAGCAGGCAAATAAATAAAGTTCTCTAGGTCACAAAGCATTAAGAAGAGGCAACAATTTCTCTTTGTCTTCTTTTGTCTTATTGATTTATTTGAAGAGCTTTTGCAGAAAGTTATATAGACACGTGGCAGAGTCAGTGATGTCTCCTAGAACTTCAAGTTAATCCTTTCTTTAGGTAACAGTTCTCTTCCCTCCTTCCTTCCTTCCTTCTTTCCTTCCTTCCTACCTTCCTTCTTCCTTCCTTCCTTCCTTCCTTCCTTCCTTCCTTCCTTCCTTCCTTCCTTCCTTCCTTCCTTCCTTCCTTCCTTCCTTCCTTCCTTCCTTCCTTCCTTCCTTCCTTCCTTCCTCTCTCCTTCCCTCCCTCTTTGGAAAAGAACCATTTGTAGAGGACTTTAATTATAGAAATCACTCAGATAAGCTAAGAGGCATTCAATTTAAAAGAAATCTTTTTTCTTCCCTAATCTGTGCAAAAATAAAATAAAGAGGGTGAAGGGACATTACAGTTTATGTTGAAAATGAGCTCAGACCCTGGGCCCCTAATGTTCATTCCATTCCCTCACAGAGCACTTCCTTCCAGCATTCTTGACCCCAGATGCCAGGAACATTCCTGAGAAGCAGATTGTAAACTCAAAGGGGGCAAATATTGAGGATGCTCTCCAAATGTTCCCTGAAACAGAGATAAGGCTCTGAAAGAGCCAAAATATTAATTCCCCTTCCCCTCCAATTTTTTTTAGGTCAAGAGAAATTTAGGGAGATAATTTAGTCTGTTCAACTACTTAAAATATTTATTCTTAGAGATCATGGAAAAAAGATGAAAAGAATAGGAGGGACAGGGAAAGGGGAGAGAAGTGAACATGCCAAGTGAGAGAGGAAACAAATGGTCCAGAGTTGGAAATGGTAATAGGGATATTTAAAGAGTAATCTTTATACAAAATTTGTACACAGGACTAACTGTATTATTCTTACTACATAAGGTGACAGCTTACATGTGCCTTCATAACAAAACTGTGTTCTATGTGGCCTCAATGGTTACCCCAGTTGTGTTAGCACCCTGAAGTTTCTGGGTTTTTTGTTTGTTTGTTTGTTTTTCCATCCAGAATTGAGACAGTTAAATGGAAGGACTTTATGTGGAAATGAACACATACCATATATGGAGAGCCATAACTAGGGTGGGGTGACTGGTTCTTGGTCCCAGGGCGCTGAAATTTAGAGGGCATGAGCATTTAAAATAATGATTTTTAGTTACTGTGCAACTCTGAAATTAATTATAATTACATTTTAACAGTAATTACACTTTTAGTAGTATAGACACTAGTTAGCATGAATAATTAAATAGAAACTATAGTAGATAGAATATAGGACCAAAAGTCAGAAAGATCTGAGTTCAACTCCATCCTCAGACACTTCCTAACAATGTGACCTTGGGCAAGTCACTTAACCTCTCTCTGCCTCATTTTACTTATAAAATGAGGATAATAATACCACCAACCTCCCAGAGTAAATCAAATGAGATAATCTTTGTAAAATGCTTTATAAAGCACTATATAAATGCTAGTTATGATGATAACCATGAGGATAAGGATCCTGGGATAAATTCTTCTTGTCTTAGTTGCAAAATGCCACTCTCTCCTCCCTCATTGCAGCATCCTTGAAATAATTTAGAATTTTCATTTCCTCACTACAGAATTGTTTTCAATATCAGAAAATCTAGAGATGGAGGGTAGCTCAGAGGTAATTTGGCTAACAAATCATATCTGGGAAGGCTCTTAGGAATCAGCCAATCTAACTCCCTCATTTTATACATGAAGAAATCATGGTTAGAGATGCGAAGTGATTTGTCCAAAGTCAAAGAGGTAGTAAGATTGTGTTTGAATACCAATCCCATGACTTTAATCCTTTGCACCACAGATCTTCCTTATGGGGCCAAGGTCATGGACTCCATTCAGTTGATTGCAAGGCATGTTTAGTGCTACTTGCCCTAGGCACCAAATCTGCTAGTAACAGCCCAGCTTTTCTAATAGAGTTACATAACCATTTTCATTTTGCCTTCTAGGTGTGACATGGAGAGGACTGCTAGTCATCAAAGGCTTTTTGCCTATGAGGTATACACTCTGGTTGGTCTTATTCAAGTTGGAAAGACTCTGAGTCCATATACAATCCCAAACCTTGGTGGGAAGACGTAACCATTAAGACAAAAGCTCTGGTTTTTAAACTTCATAAATGACTCCACTCAAGTCACACGTTTTGGTTTCACCAGGACCTCTGGCTCTCAATGACTATGCCAGAGATGTTGTTAAGTCCTACAGAATAACAAAGGTTTCAAATATAGTGTTGGGAATGAGTTAGATAACTGTCATCAAGGGAGAATTCCTAATAAGTACAGAGAAGTTTAGATCCAGAAATTGGCCACTAGGTAATGATTTATTTTCCCCTAACTATAGCAGTTCATATATTTTTTTAATTTTAAAAATAACAGTACATAAGGACTTGTGAACTATAATAGGAGAAAGTACATCTGTAGAATTGAAATCATGGTCCAGTGGTCTAGATGAACAGATATGTTTTCCATGGTCCTATTGTCAGTGACTCTTTTCTTTCAGCTTTCTCATCTGACAGGAAGCCAGAGAGTGAAACAGGAAGAACATGGTGTCAGGAGCATGTAAGCATCTCCACAAAGACTAGGGCCTCCACTTTTGAGGATAGCATTTGAAGAATTCAAAGATAAAGTAAAAAAAAAAAAAGAGTTTTCTTCCTGCCTGTCTTCAGGGAGTTGAGGGGTACAGGGAACGTAATTAAAAATTGCATGGGAGGGAAATAGGATTTGGAGGAGAGGAAAAGAAGAAGAGGAGGAGAAAAAAAGGAGAAAGAAGTACCTTACTGGTACCAGCTCAAAAAAGGTCCTATTCAGTATGTTCATAGGATCATAGATTTAGAGGTATACAGGATGTGAAAGGTCATTTATTCCTAGCTCCTCATTACACTAATGAGGAATTTGAAGTCCAGAGAAATTTAAAAATGTGGTCAGCATTACAGGAGTGAAAAGAATAGAGGTAGAGTGGACATTTTCATCCCAGCAGTCTGATTCCATAGCCAGTAAGATCCTAGGTCTAGGTCTTCTAGTTTACCACTTTATTTAAGAGATGAGGAAACTGAGGCACTATGACTCAGATATTTAAGCCAATTTCTCTCCTTCCAAACTCAATGCCCTCTCCTTGGTATCATGCTATCTTTTACAGATTGTTTTTCTTTTCAGTGCTGAGCTACAATAGTTGAGATTTCAAGAAAAAAAAAAGATCTTTAGGACATAACATATTCATAAAGGCTGTTCACTTTAATGACTTAGATGTGGCAAACTAAGACTTTGCTAATTAATCCAAAGTCACAAGGGAGCTATGGCCTATTTGGGGAACTGAACATAGGAACTCCAATCTTTTGTTCTAACTCCTTAACCCACCCTTACATTTTCTATGCTGCAGGCACGGAGAGATCAGTATATAGCAAGAGAAACTTGTCAAGACCTCAATGGCTGAGACCAGATGGATCTATGGACAGAGTGCTACACTGGGAGTCAGAAAGACCTGGATTCAGTTCCTCCCTCAGAAACTTATTAGCTAGGGGAAGTTCTGTGAGAATCAGTTTCCTCATCTGGAAAATGGAAATAATTATAGTACCTACCACACAGGGCTACTGAAGTCATTAATGTATGCAAAAGTATTAGGTAGAATTTAAATCAATCAACAATGTATTGTGAATCTCTTTCTCTATAAGATTACCTTATTTCTACTATGTAAGTATCTTGTATATACATATGCACACGTGTTTATCTTCATGTATCTCTATGTGCCTGGACATCTAGATGGTACAGTGGATAGAGTGCTGAGCCCAGCATCAAAAAAACTTATTTTAATGACTTCAAATATGGCCACAGATATTTCCTAGCTGTGTGATCCTGGGCAAGTCATTTAAGCCTCTTTGCCTCATTTTTCTCATCTGTAAGTGAACTAGTGAAGGAACTGGCAAATAATGCTAGTATTTTTATCAAGAAAACCCAAAATGGAGTCATGAAGAGTCAGAAACAACTGAAAACCCCTGAACAAATTCTATGTATGTATGTATGTATTCATTCATCTATCTATCTATCTATCTATCTATCTATCTATCCATCCATCTATGTCTTTCTCTGTATCTGTCTGTATGTGTTGGCGTATGTATGTATGTATGTATGTATGTATGTATTCATCTATCTATCCATCTATCTATCTATCTATCTATCCATCCATCTATGTCTTTCTCTGTATCTGTCTGCATGTGTTGGCCTATGTATGTATGTATGTATGTATGTATGCATGCATGCATGCATGCATGTATCTACATTTCATTTCCCTCATCAAAATGCTGACATGGCAGGCAATGTTCTTTTCTGTCTTTGTATCCCCAACACTTAGTATTGGGTTTGACCATTAGTAGGTATTTAGGAAATACTTGTTAACTGATTAATAATTATGATTATTATTCCCACCTCTATCACCTACTAATACAATGTTATTTGCCAGGAAGAAATTAACGGGGGCATCAAGTAGACTGTTCTTAGCTTCATCTAACTCCTTTCAAACCTACCAAAGCTCTCTGTTATAATGTCACTTCCTGGGCTGAAAAGACAAAAATACAAGGAAAAAAACAAATAACTCGATGTCCCTCTACTACAGTTTTCCAATAATGGCAGTAACCAAGCCCCAGGTCTGTGAAAACAATTAAAGAAGAACACTGACTTAATAGGAGCAGAATCTGTCCCAGCAGGACCATTAATAGAGGATAATAATGCTGTCACTACATGAAATAAGCATCCCCAAATGAATAATGTGGGCAAAAAAAGAGTCTTGTTGGTGGAGGGGGGAGGGAAGGTTCTAGCTGTCCCATCCCCAAACCCCCATCCTGCTCCTACCCATCCACTTCATTGCATTGCTTATTTAAAAAGTGAGCCAGAGAAGAATTAGAACAAAGAACTTGAATATGTGTCTCTCCTCTCTCTTCCTAACCCAGACACCTAGCCTACACCCAATACACATTAGGATCTAGGAATTGTAAAACACAGCCTGACTGAACAGAATTCATCATCCTGACATTTCTTTGGGTCACTCTGTTTGACTTTTTAAAAAATAAATTGTAGGGGGCAGCTGGGTAGCTCAGTGGATTAAGAGTCAGGCCTAGAGACAGGAGTCCTAGGTTCAAATCTGGCCTCAGCCACTTCCTAGCTGTGTGACCCTGGGCAAGTCACTTGACCCCCATTGCCTAGCCCTTACCACTCTTCTTCCTTGGAGCCAATACATAGTAGTATTGGCTCCAAGACGGAAGGTAAGGGTTTAAAAAAAATAAATTGTTATCTTTTGTTTTTGTTTTTGCTTTATCTCTACCTATTTCAAGGGTCATCATTTTTAGTTTTTATTTTTAAAGGAAAGAAGAAAGGTAAGAAGGCAGGAAGAAATGAGGGAATGAGGGAAGGAAGAGGGAGACGAGGGAGGGAAGGAAGAAGGGAAATAAGGAGGGAAAAAGTTAGGAAGTAAGGAAGAGGAGTAGGAAAAAAGAAAGAAGAGTCAGCAAAACTGATCCTTACATTAGAAATAAAATTTCAACAAAACCACCTGATATTATAGTCAGCTTCAAGCTTTGAAGCACACCCCATATGAAATTCCTCCATTGTTTAGGGTAACTATTACACTGGATAAGTAGTTTATATTTTCTAAAACTTAGTTTTCTAATCTGCAAAATAGAAGTTCCTGAAGTAAAAGGGGTCCTCAATGAGGTTCCAAGTAAATAAGGTAATAACCCTGGAGACACTCTAAAAATATGAATTATTTTTGAGTGGACTAGACATCTCATTTCTTTGTACAGGACCTTTAGGATAAGGAAGTCCTTCCTCCAAGATAGATCTATACTTGCTTTGTAACTTATAGTGATACTGAGATTTTTGGGGGGCACTAAGAGGCTAGAAAGCAGGCTCAGGATCACATAACCATTATGTGTTAGTGGGAGGAATAAGCATTTATTAAGCATCATTTGTGTTTCAGGTAATGTGCTGAGTGCTTTACAAATATTAAATCACTTGTTCCTTACAACAAATCTGAGTTAGTTGCTAAAATTATCCCCTTGTGTCATTGAATGGAAACAGACAGGCAGTGATTATGTCACTTGTCCAGGATCTCACAGCTAATTAGAATCTGAAATCAAATTTGAAATCAAGTATTCCTAATTCCAGACCCAACTTTCTATCCACTGTACTATTTAGTTATCTTAGTGGCAGGTTTTGAACCCAGTTTTGGATTCTTAGCTCAGTTCTCTACCCAGTAAGCTACATTGAATTCCCTTAAATTCGTTGGTATATAAACAGAACTCACCTCTTCCCTGTGCCACTGTACCCGAAAAAAGAGGAAATGGATACAAACTATTGCCAGAAGGATGTTATTGCCTGTTTCTATCCATGTTGCCCCTCAAATATCTATTTGGTCCCTGGTGACTTCTGTGAGATAAACACAGTACCTATCAGGAAGGAGAAAATGATAACTTATCTGAGCTTCTAAGTAGCTACATCTTTGAAACTTAATCATTGCTCTGTCTTCTCCTCCACCAATGTTCTCTGCCTCTTGAATGCTACATCAGTGCTGAGAGGTGACTTTGGGTTTTCAAAGGTGATGCCAGTGAAGAACCACCAGGAAAGGGTCTCCAAGGTGGTCTGGCTTCAAGGTAGATATGCCTATCAACTGAGGGTCATCCAAGCTGTTTGGATAGGCTCATCCTTGGACAGTTGGCCAATTGGGGAAGTAATGAGTATCTATCTATCTATCAATTATCTCTATTATCTAAATATTATTTATTTTTGTAAATTCATTTACTTTTTTATTGTGCATTTGTTTATTATCCATTTATTTATCAGTTCACTTGTTCCCTTATTTATTGCTTCATTTATTTAATGAGCTTGAAGGAGCTCATTAAGGCAACTGCTAAGGCATAGAGGGTTTATGTTCTTCATTGATAGGCAGTCTCCACATACAAGAAATTACTCCTAGTGAAGTCTGCTTTCTTCCCAAACTGGCCTACTGGAAGTTCATTGCACAAACCATCATCTTCCTCAGTGCTTCCTCTAGTGTTCCTAGTACATAGAATGTTCTCTCTCTTCATCACCACCTTAAGGCAACCCTAACTCTCTTCAAGGCTCAGTTTAAATGCTTCTATCAACAAGAAGCCTTCCCTGTTTGCTCTACTTGTTAGCACTGCCATTAATTCTTTTGTCTTTGATTTACATGTCTTTTGCATCATTCATGCCCATGTATAATACTCCTCTCCCTCTAACACGAGGGAAGCACTTGAGCTCATGGATTTTCATTGTTATTTTTGTTCCTCCAACATCTATAACACAGTGCTTGGCACATGGTGAGTGTTGAATAAATTTCCTTAAAGTCATTTAATCAATTTATCAATAAACAATCATTTCTTGCACCTCTATAATGGACCAGACACTTCATTTCTCTAAAATGGGGATAATCATGCCTATGCTACCACCTCATGGGGCCATGATGAAGAACAGTCTTTGAAAACCCTCAAGTTTGAAAGGGATGAGAGTTCTTGTGATGTGTTTCCATTTAAGCACAGCCAGATATCAAAAAAGGGAATGAGAAGCCATGTTGTTACAAACTAATAATGACAAACAAAGGAAGTGAAATGGAAATCTGACACTGTCAATGTTTACTGGAACTTCCCATGTTATAGAAACAAACAACCTAAAATGTGAGGCCATTTTGTTTGGAAGGGAGATATTCACAGATGTGGTATATGACAAGATGAAAATTATCTGAGTAATGGTACAGCTGAACCTTGTAAACAGGACAGCAGCTGAATGGGGACACTGCCAACGCAAGAGAGGAAGGAGAGGTACTCCAAGGACCTACTCTTAGGAAACAAGAAAAATGAGGGATTGGAAGAACTGGGTAGTGCAAAGGGTCTTTTGGGAGGCAGCTACAAAAAGACAATTTTAGGGAGATTGAGAGGTCAAGAATGATTTTCATCATAATACTAAAACATTTTTAATTCTGATATAGTAAATATTGATAGATATAACCCACATAAATAAAAGCTTTTTGGAAGCCTCATTAATTTTTGAGAGTAGAAAGGAGCATAGGGGCAGATAGATGGCTAAGTAAATTGAGAGCCAAGATCAGAGATAGGATATCCTGGATTAAAATCTAGTCTCAGATACTTCCCAGATGTGTGACCCTGGCTAAGTCACTTAATTCCCATTGCCTAGCCCTTATCATTCTTCTGCCTTGGAACCAATAGTCAGTATTGATTTTTAAGGCAGAAGGTAAAGATTTGGAAAAAAAAAGTAGAAGGGAGTTATGAAACTCCAAAATTAAAAACAACAACAACAACAATGTCTATTCAAGGTGACAGTTATGTGTCACCTCCGTCAAAAATCATTTCCTCATCCCCTGACTTTTGGGCATCTAAGTAGTGGTGTCCATAGAGATCCAGGCCTGGAATCAGGCAGATTTATCTTCCTGAGTACAAATTTGGTCTTAGTCACTAACAGGCTATGTGACCCTGGGCAAGTCTCTTAACCCTGTTGGCCTTAATAACCTCATCTGCAAAATGAGCTGGAGAAGGAAATGGCAAACCATTCTAATATCTTTGTCAAGAAAATCCCAGATGAAGTCCCAAAGTGGCAGACACAATTGAATGACAATAACTCTCCCTCTTCTCACTAAAATATCATCTATTTCCCTTCTATTTCTACATTGGCTCATCCTCAAGTAGAATGGAAGCTTCTCAAGGGCAGGGATTTTGTTATTGTTTCTTTTTTCTCTGTATCTCCAGTATCTAGCTCATAGAAAATAGTTAATAAATGCTTGTTTCACTGGATTGAAAATAGCTTCCATTCCTCTTGGGTTTTGGCTTTGAATTCTCACTCGGCTCTCTTGAATATTTTTCTAATGTTTCATAAGTCCCCAATAATTACTTTTTAGCAGGCCACCCAATTTAAGCAAACTCTAAATGAAATGTAAGTTCCTTTCTCTGTGGAGTACTATTAATGTAGGCAGAGTAGGTTGTTAGTGTAGAATGATTGAATGGACTTTGGAGAAAGACCTTCTTGGCTGGGTCACACTACCTGAAATAATTAATAATAATAATAATATCAGCATTCATATAATGTCCTAAAAGGTGTAAAATTCTTTATATATATTATTTCATCTGATCATCACAGCCTATCTGTAAGGTAGCTACTATTATTGTCATCATGGGGAAACTGAGGGAAAAAGAAGTTAAGTGATTCACACAGCTAAGAAGTATCTGAGGGAGAAGTGACCTGAGGTCTTCTTATCTCCTTCCACTGTACCACCTGGCTGCCTCAGATCCATTCATTATGAAATAATGGTTATTCTTTTTTTTAGCAGATCATATGTATTTATTAGGAAATTATTTCAACTACTTGGAAAATAGATTAGAGAGTAGGGGGAAATGGAAGCAGGGAAATCAACTAGAAGATTAATTGTCCAGGTTAGAGGCAATGAGGTCTTGAGTTAGATGATTTCTTGTTAATACAAGTGAATAAATTTGGGTGGCATTACAGATATAGAATCAATAAGATTTGACAATGACTGGATGATCTCAGGGGTAACAGGTAGAGAAGAGTCTAGAATAATTCTGGGTGACAACAAAGAATGGTAAAGCCTTCAATAGAAATAAAGAAATTGAGAGAAGAATTGAATTTGAGAGGAAAGATTTTCAGATCCATTTTGAATCTGTTGAATTTTATTTTTTCATTTTTATTTTCTGGGGAAATGTTTTTCATTTTTTATTTTCATACAAAACACACTTCCATATTGTTCATTTAATGGTTATTCTTTAAAGCTAAGGTACTGGGTTTCAGAGACATTCCCATCCTAGTTAAAAGGTAAATGCTACTGAAGAGGGTTACAAAATAAGCCACTATCAGCTGTCAGCACTTCAAACATTAGTCAGCAAGATGATGAATGCCTTTAGAAGGCTGGAGATGATGGTGCTTGGAAAGGTGAGTTTTGAGGAAGTGAGGAGGGCATGGTAGGCTGATGGCCCACTTGGGCAGACTTTGGTCATTGGAAGTTAAGGAGTGGAGGATAAGGGAGATGAATGGGAGTCAGGGGGTGTTTCATTGTTGACTAGGCATCCTTAGTACCTACCAAAGCAGTGAAACCATAGTAGAGGCTTAATAGATGATTGCTGATTGGTTGGTTGGTTGAGTAATGAGGTACAGAAAAGCAGATGGAGACAAGATAAACATAGCCTCCACCTAGTTTATAATTCTGTGAAGCGTCCCTAGACCTACAGATCAAATTCTTTTAGGTTCTTTTATAACTCCCTACTTGGGGGTAGTAGATAGAGAAATAGCCTCTATATCAAAAAGACACAGGTTCTAATCCCAACTCTGAAACCTATTGGCTGCATCACCCCGATATGTCATTTAACCCCTCAGGTCCCCACACAACTCCCAAAGCTTATAGATTACAGTGCAGGAGCTGATTTAGATTGGTGGAGGTAATTCCATCATTGGGAGGTCCCAAAACTACTGAAATAAGTCAATCATCAAACATCAATTAATCACTTTACATATTCCAGATACTGTGCTAAGGACTAAAGAGAGAGAATAAACCTTCTGTTGGACCTACTTTGTGCCAGACACTGTGCTGAGGATCATGGGTAGGGAATAAACCTCTCTCTGGTAGCTACTATGTTCCAGGCAGTGTGCTAAGCACTTTACAAATATGATCTCATCTGATCCACACAATAATCCTGAAAGGTAGGTGAGGATGCAAAGAAGAAGAAAAAGCAGTTCCTGTCCTCACTGAGCTTACTTACAATCCAATGGAGAAACAACATATGTGTAAATTGGCCCATATCCAAACCATGTTGAATAGATGGAACCACAATGAGGTTCAAAAATTAAAAAAAAAAAACAGATTCTGCAATCATCTACCATGTTGAATTCCCTTCCTCATCCAAGATTCTTGCAGTTCCAATGAATAAGCACTATCACCATAAGAAAAAAATATCTGCATCTATAGGCCTTGTGTGCATAACAAGACATTTCTGAAGGCTGCTTTACAAGATCCTAAAAGAAAGCTTGCATTTCATATGCAAAATACCTGATATCCAGCCCAAGTTGGCCATTTTTTTGTGGTTAATGCATAAGGCTTAATTTTGAGGAAGAAGGGATATATCCCCTCAACTCCATGAACACTAGGTTAATTCCTTTTCTAAACTGCACCTGAACCTGCCATTGCTTTGTATACAGTATGTGCTTAATAACCTGTTCTTGAATGAATGAATGAATGAATGAATGAATGAATGAATGAATAGGAAACAACTTGGGAGGGCTCCAAGGGGAGATAAATGCCCAGAAACAAAACTGTTTCTAAAACCTAAACGCCATTCTTTGCTGAGTCTCTTTGCAAATAATCAACAACAGTTCTAATTGGCAAAGGAGACATAGCAGATCTGTGTACAATGGAGGGCAACTGATGTGTGAAATGAAGGGCCCAGGAGCTAAAGGCTTTGTTTCTCCATTTCCACAAATTTAGAAACATAAACAGCAAAAAAATCAGGATTAGATCCTGCCAGTAAGGAAGAGAGCCTTAACATCCAAGTGTAGTTTAATCCTCTAAGCTGGCTCTGGGCTCCAGAAGAAACTGGAAAGGGCCAATTAAACAATCGTCCTAATTATCAGAGGCTTGTTGGATTGCACCATGGAGGCCCAGATTTGTTTTTGTGACATGGATTGTTTTAATTTGTACATGATATATTGTCTTAAAACTCTATTTAAAAAAAAAAGGAATTTTGTCATGACAAATTCATTAACTGCTAGGAGAAGGCAAAGCTTAGCCTAGAGGGATCAAGTATAGAGGAAAATGATGGCAGAGGGCCCTTTCTGTATCTGCTAACTAAGATGATGAAGCCTATAAACTGCAGAGATTCCTACTAGTCCAGTGGATGGTATACAAGCAGAGGATCTCTTTCCAAGGCTCAGGGACCCTTTACTCTACAGGTATTCCTTGAATAGCTTATCAGGTTGGAAAAGGGGAAGTATGATTTATTGATATTTGAATTTGGTGATTTACATGATCCTGACATTTCTTGAGGAAAGAACACTGATTTTGGAGTCACAGAAAAACAGTTCAATTCCAGCCTCTAACACTTAATATCTATGTGAGCATGGCCACGGCCTCTGGACCTCAGTTTCCTCATCTGTAAAATGAAGGAGTTGGACTAGATGGCCCCTACATTTCCTTTTAGTGGTGGATCAAGAAACTCCCTATACTTCCTATTAGAGAGAGGAAGGGAATCTTAATAGTCATCCAATCTAATCATCTCATTTTTTTTCAGTTAACAAGTTTTTATTAAGTAAGTATAAAAATGGTTCCTTGGAAGACATCACAAAAATCTACATGACCAAATCTTCATAGAATTGCTATCACAGAAATTTCAGGTTTGGTCCTGATAAAGATAAGTATCACAGTGTTTATGGTACCAAGCGTATCTAATGCAATTTTCTTTTTCTTTCATTCTTTTCTATTAATAGAATTTATTTACAAGAATCTCAGCCCCTCCTCATATCATAGAAGGCATCCTCTGGGAGACAAATCCGTGTCTAGAATTTCTGTCTTTTGCCTTTCCATTTTTTGGTTCATTCTCTGGAGTTCCTCAGTTTAGGAAGAAAGGAAAGAAATAGGAATTACTTGCCTCTGATTTCTACACATATAAGAGTCAGGATTTGAATTCAGATTCTCTGACTCTCAAACCCATCACTCTTTACAAGATACCATGCTGGCTACAAGTAACCATCATCAGTGAGCACTGTGTGAGTTCCTACTATATGTCAGGCATTCTGCAAAGCATTGTGAATACAAAGTAAGGCAAAAACCAGTTTCTGCCCCCAAGAAGCTCATCTTCTAACAGAGAAGTCAGTTGACAGGCAACTCTACACATATCAGATATATATTATAGAGCTGGAAGGAATTCAGAGACTACCTAGTGCAGCCCCTTCATTTTATAGATGAGGGAAATGTAAAGATGCTAAGTGACTTGCCCAAGGTCACAGAGCTGGTAAGAAAGTGGAGGGAGGTTTGAACCAAGACTTTCCTGACTCTAAGTCCAGCTCTCCATCTCTTATGGTACTTTGCTTGCCACCTCAGTGTACAATCCTGGTGAGCTCACCCACTTGGAGTGGACACCTTATAAGGTTCTTGTAAGCCTCATAATTTATGTAAAGCATTTTGGAACCCTTAAGACTCCATATAAATGTTAGCTTTCATCATTAAGTCATTGCCTTGTTCAAAAACCATCAATAGCTCCCTATTGATTATAGGGCAAAATAAAAGATCCACAGCCTGGCATTTAAGACCAAATTCCCTCCCTGAAGTCCAGCAATCTGTCTCTAACCAATCTCTCCAGGCTCATTCTGCATCTTCTCTCCTTTGCCCATTTTTCAATGCTTTAGTCAAACAGAGCTATTAGCTTCCTCCTTCACTTGACTTTCTCCATTCTATCTTTGTGCATTTGCCCAGAAGGTTTGGGCATTCATTCCCTTCTTCATCTCTGCTCACCTGAATCCTTCTCTTCCTTCGAGCCTCAGCTGGGGTGCCCCCTCCTCTGGGCACCTTCTCTGACGCTCTTGAATCTTAATTGTTCTCTATTTCAAACGATTCTGTCTTTACCTCCCTAAGTAGTGGCTGTATTTCTGGCATAGAGTATAAGCTCCTTGAGGGCAAGAATTCTCTCATTTTTCTGCTTGTGTATCCTATCTTCCACTCACCCTTTGTCTTGCTCATAGTAGGATTCTATTATGAACACATCAGGTTCAAGTCTTTCTTTTGATTTGCCCAGAACTAGAAACCATGTTAGAAATGACCAGGTCCAAAACATGACTGATAAAGTGATGATATTTCTGGTTTTCCCCACCCCATGGAGTCCTTTCTTTTTCCTCCTCTAAGACTAGTGGATACAGATATCCATACATTTCACAAAGTTACCTAGGAGCCATGACCTGCCCTGGGGATGCAGTAAACTATAATTTGGCCTTCAAGGCTTCCAATGCATTCCTTCTCACATATTCTCTATTATGTCCAACATATATTGCCCCAAACCCATTTCCCATCTCTTTGCTCTTGTTCCCAGGAGCAGCTCATCTACTTAGTGATCCTTTCCAATATCAACAATTTTCTATCCCAATTTCTATCCCTTCCTGCTATTTGGATTGGGTCACAAAACTAGTAAGTGCTGATTTGTCTTCTGTAAAATGGGGCTATTCACAGAGCTGACCTCTCTGAGTGCTTCCGGTGGATCAAAGGCAACGTGGTGATGCTTGGCCAACCTGAAGGCCTGGTGCAAATGGGAGTGCTCCTTGTTTATAACCACAGCCCCAAACCGTCTCTCTTAATTGCTTGTGCTCAAGCCCTGCTTCCTTTGGGAGCGAATCTCCAGGCCTCCGAAAACCCAGGGAACAGATGGGCTTTGTTCTTGGCCCACAAGCCAAATTCCAGGGCTGTTCTCAAGGTTCTTTCCATTTCGAGGGTCCTTAGGAAACCAGATCTGTGGAGGCAGCTGTGCTCTGGGCTCCCGTAGTGTTAGCTGCTCTCATTGGCTTGATTGCTGAACGGACTGTGCCAGAAGCATTCATATCAGGCTGGTGAGAATGAAAGCCAACAGATGCCTCTGAAGGCCTCCCCCTCTGAAGGGAGGGGGACAGAGCAGAAATGAGTCTGGCTTAAACTAGCCAAATTCAGGAGCATCCATCGAAAGGATGCTTTTAGAAGAATCTCGCATTTCAACAGCACAGAGTAGTCCTGGTGTGGAAACTCCTTCCTTTAATTCAGATCCCAAGCCATAGATAATTATGTGATTTTATGCCTTCGACACTATCTAGCTTGACCTTCTCATTTTACAGACAAGTAAACTGAGGCTTTGGAAAGGCAAAGTGACTTGCCCATAGTAACACAGCTAACAAGAATCAGAAGCACTATGTGGTCCCATATCACCTTCAATCAAATCCTCTGCCCATTCTCTTTAATCTTAGTGCCTTCCAAAATTATCTTTACTTTCTCTGGTCTATACCTTGTTTATACAAATTAATACTAATAGCTAATATTTATATAGTGTTTAGCATGAGCCAGATACTGTGCCAAACATTACAACTAGTATCTCATTTGAATTCTGACAACAGCCCTGAGAGGTAGGAGCTATTATTATTCCCATTTAACAGATGAGGAAACTGAGGCAGGCAGTGGTTGAGTTAAATGACTTGTTAGTTAGTATCAAAGGTTGGATTTGAACCCCTGTCTTTCTGATTCCCAGTTCACTCTGCCATTTGCTGTCATTTTACAGGCTGCCTCTCTCATCAGGTTGACATTCTTGAGAGGAAGAACTGTTTTTTGTTTCTTTTTCTTTTCATCTCTAGTTCTTAACACATTGCCTGGTACATAGTAGGTATCTGATAAATAGCTGTTGCCTATCATAATGATTCCATAGTGGATGGGGCAGAGACATGAGCTGGACTTGTGATTTCATTGACATAAAGAGCTCTTCGGTGACTAAAAGGTTATCTGACACATACATAGCCACAAAGCCAGTGTTCTATAAGCTATGAAACATCAAAAAAAATTCCAACAATCACCAGCCATAGAGGAGTCAAGAAATTCATACTTTCTAAAGATATTAGTCAAAAGCATAAGGGAACTGATAGAGATGCAGCTAATTCTTCTCTACAAATACTGAATACTGTTGATTACCACCAGAATTCTCAGTAAAAATAAGACGTTTCGGTAAATATCTCAGGGAAATACAAATCATGGCTGAAAAGAAAAAAGAAGGGAAAAACCCTAACAAACCCTTTCTCACCAGTGAAATGGTGACTTGTTTAATCGCTACTGAAAATCCTCCTGAAGGCCAACTTGCCCTGTGGCCCCTGGCAGGCTACTGGTTCCTTCTAAGCTCCTGATACAATAGAGCATCTCTAATGGATTGGATATGGCTTTTTTCCATTCCATTAATGAAAACAGTTTAAAGCCATTACTTGTGCTGATCACCATTGCTGATAACAGTAATGGAGTATCAGGATGGGGACCTTCATTGGCAGAGCCATGACAGGGAATTGGGAGAGTACTAGAATCTGTGTCTAGGGAAAACATCCCAGGTGCACTTTCATTTGGTGTGGATGGGAACAGGGCAGAGAAGGGAGGACCCAGGGAAAGGAGAACCTTATCACAGTGGCCTGCTATATTGCACATTTCCATTTTAATTGATGATTATAGTGATTATATATAAATATAAGTATGTAAATAAATATACATTCATATGTAGTACCTACTATGTCCCAGATGTTGCAGTATTACAATTATTATATCATTTGCTCCTCCTAGAAAACCTGGGAGAGCTATTATTACCTCATTTTACAGGTGAGAGAACTGAGGTGAACAGAGGTTAATGGACTTGTCCAGGGTCACCCAGTCTTTTGAAGTCAGATATGAACTTGAGTCACTTTGACACCAGACTTTGTGTTCTTTTCATTGGACCATTTAGTTATCCCTAATTATGTCCATTTAATAAGTTCTAAGCTCCGGTGTTTCTATGCTGCAAGATGGATCGCAGGCAGCATCTTGTAAAAAATGATGCCCAGGAGCAAAAGCCCAGTTACCTTGCCTGGTTATGGTCACCTCTAAAGTACAGGGCATTGCTAGGTGAGCAGTTCAGTATAACAACTGACCTGGGGATGCCAGTCAGCAAGGAGGAAGGTAGGTTGGCAGTGCCATGTATGTGAGAGATGGGACGGGAAGGATAAGCTTTGATATAAGGATATGAAAGTTCATTTCCAAAAGGTGACTTAGAGGAATCAATTATAATGATATTAGTATGATGAATGAACATGGTTGTCATCTAGGGGAAACATAATTAACAAAATGAACCCTTCCAAATGGGAAGTACTGATTAAGGACAGAGTTATCAACATGGTTCTAAAAATCATATTACCTTATAGGTAGATGGATACTGTTTGTTTTCCTCCCAACAGACTTTGCTTATATCTAAAAGACGAATCCCAATAATCCTTCTTTCACAGAGCTAGAATGTTGTAGTGGACAGAGATTCAGAGAGTTTGTTTTTGAGTCGCAGCAAAGTCAATACTGAGCTGTGTTACCTTAGGCAAGTCACAGTCTGTCTGAACCCCAGTACCTTCATTGAATAAAATGAAGATGGTGAAAGTAGGACCAGACTTTGACTCCTATTTTTCCCAGAGGTTACAAAGTGCTCCGGGGATCTTTTCATTACCCTTCTATGAAAAGAATGTTTTGCTAATTCTCTCTCTCTCTTTTTTTTTGAGCAAATGGTGAAATTGAGTGAAGGAGAGATCATTGGAGTCAGCAAAGGCTATAGCTGAGTTGCTATTTAATTTTCAGACCAGGATTGCCAGTCAAACACAAATGATAGTGGGACTAACTGAGAAAGGAGAGATTTTGAAGATAAACCTAGTAATGATATATGTTTGTAGTGTGGGGACCACCTGAGCTAACTTCTGAAAGGTTCATTATTATATCTGTAATCTGTTTTAAATTAATGTGGTTTAAAAGTCCTTCACAAAGTCCAAGATATAATCTACATCAGTACACAGTGAGTATATCCAAATACTAGATCAAGTCTCAGACTTTGGGGGCAGATTTGGAATGCTTACCTTTTACACCCATCACTCTTTGATTTGTCATACAGATCTGGACCAGTGTGGACTACTCTCCACATTGACACAATCTTATCCCATGATGGTACAGACTAGCCATCTTTTGATTAAATCTTTTGATTAAAATACAGCATAATAGAATTTTCAACTTAGTGACTCAAATTCTCTGCTTCATTCCTAATTTAGGCAGCTTCATGACTCTGGATGGGTCACAGCAGCTCAGCCTAAGTATTCTTATCTATAAAATGAATAAGATAATATTCTTTCTCTGTGTGCTGTCTCTGTGTCTCTGTGTCTCTCTCTCCCCTTACCTGTCTTAGAATCAATACTGTGAATTGGTTCCAAGAAAAGCAGGAAGAGGGAGGCAGTGGGGGTTAAGTGACTTGCCCAGGGTCACACAGCTATGAAATTTCTGAGGTCATATTTGAATCCAGGACTTCTCATCCCTAGACATGGCTCTCTATCCTCTGAGACACTTAGCTACCTTCAATGATATTCTCCTTTTCTCTCTCACAAGGTTGTTGTGACAAAAGTGCTTAGCAGAACTTAAAGTCCTATATATGAATGTGAGATGCTGGTTTTTGGTCTAGAATCATGATCCAGTGAGTGTAGGGAACTTCTAGCCTGGGAAATCCTTTTGCCAATGATGAAAAGCAACTCATCTGGAACTTATCTTAGAAAGTTTCTTGGGACAATGAGAATTTGAATGACTTGCCTAAAATTACACTGAGGCAAGAATTTAAGCCAGGATTTCTTGGTTTAAGGGCCAGCTCTCTGCTCTACCATGCTTCCTCTATTATTGTTATAATAATAATAATTATTATGCTCTTATTATATTTATCTATTTTGTCTTTTCAGCTACAATAATAAAGACTGAATCTGTGATTTTATTGTTATAAGGAATTTCAAGATGAGGAAATGCCTTCAACTCATGCAGGTAGATTTCGTTTGTGCAAGCAAACTAGTCTTAGAGAGTTACCTGAATGGTCAATGATTTGTCCAAGGTCACACTTCATTGGTGCTCAAATTAAATATTTCAGTTTGGAATTGAGGGTAAAACCACACTCCAAGAAAGTTCTGATTTCCCCAGAAAGCACATGCTGCTATCAGAACTCCACACATCAGTGGGAAACTCAAATTGTACTGAATAATTCTGTTGGGGGAAAGGAATATGGGACAGAATGCAATATGTTTTTCTTCAGCTTTGTCAACAATAATGAGCAGCCTTCGAAACAACCACTGTCTCCATTTCATTTTAGACAATGGCTTTCTATTATAGCTGAATCCTATCACAGTCTCACAGACTTACCTCCTATGTAAATTCTAATGACTCCTGGACATTTAAGAAGGCAACCTGTCCCCCTGGGCTTGGCCTATTCCAAAGACTACTATTCAGGCACTGGTGTCATTCCAAAAATAGAGATAGGAAGCAAAAGGCCACTAGGACCTGAATCTGGGACGTAGATTTGTTGTTTCTTGTGCAAATCGTAAATCTTTTTACAATGTCATCACTATTTTTGACAATATTTTAAGTTTGTGTTCTAGAAGAAATATCATCCAGGGTCACATCAATGGTCTGTCTAGCCACTACTGCATCTCAGATGGGACCCCAGGAGATACTTTGCCAGAGATGATCAAAGACATAGTAGAAGCCCTCACAAGATTAGGGTCATTTACTGAGCATCTGACAATTTCTTTTTAATGGCCCATTTGTCTGTCCAAAATGTATGAATTCATGCAATATTGCCTTAACTAATTCAATTTTTGAGCTTGTAGGATCTCCAGCTGAGGTAGCTTAAAATGAAGATGCCAGCTAGGTGGTGAAGTAGATTCAGGAAAACTGAGTTCGAATCTAGACTCAGATTCTTACTTGCTGGGCAAATCTCTTGACTCTGCTTTAGGGATAATAATAACACCTACCTCACAGTGTTTATGTAAGACTCAAATGAAATAACCCAAAAAATCTATACAAATGCTAATTATAAGTTAATAAATGCTTAACAAATAGTCACTTATTCATTCACTCAAATGTCATTCCCCCAATTTTGGTTTCCCTGTGGCAGGAAGTTTCTCTATATTTGTTAGTTTTGATGTAGTGAATTATTTAGGAGCCTGACTACTTTAGCTTCATTAGAGTGCCCCCACTCTGTTAGGATTTCTAAGAACTCCATAAATTCTCTCATTGCCCTTGTGTAAAAGAACATTTTTATTAAATCATTTTAATGGGAAAAATTATTGGATCTAAGGCAGAGAGTTGGAAAGAACCTTAGTTCACCCATTGCAGAAGGAAATGGCAAACCACTCCATTATCTTTGCCAAGAAAATGCCAAATGGGGTTGTAAAGAGTCAGACACAATTAAAACAACTGAATAACAGCAAATTCACCCATAACCCAATCTTGTGAAAGATAAAACAGAAGGATTAAGTGATTTGCTTGAGGTCTCTCAGGTAATAGGTAGCAGAAGAAGGACATAACATGTCTTCGGATACCAAATCCAATACTTTCCCCAGTCTTTATCTGCTGCTCTATTTGGTTTCAGTTCTAGGGAACATGATGTTCCTACCAGGATAAGCTCATCACTTCTGAACTCACCACCATGCTGTTGACTCAAACCTTCATTGACAACATCTTATTCAGCTTCTTCTCTCCTCTTATTGGAGGACTGGAAGGCAGGGTACTCCTCCCAATGCCTTCCTTTGTAGAGGGCAAAAATTGGGGTTTGAAGCTCACTCTGCTTTGCATCTGCTCACCTGCCTAGTTTCCAATCTTCAGCAAAAGATGCTCCCATTCACCAGGTACCTTCTGGCTTCATCCATTCCCTATCCTACTTGCTTTTATGTGTTGTATTCTCTGAACAGATTCTAAGCTCCTTGAAGTCAGGGACTATCTTTCTTTTTATCAATTGCATCCCCAGTGCATAATACAGTGAATGGTGCTTAATAAATATTTATTGTATTGGATTTTACTGTCCTTTGGCTGATCAAATATTCTAGTCATTAGAAGCTTGGTTGTACTCCAGAACCCAGATCTCTGATTCCTTGGCCCTGGGTTCAGAATATACAGTCTCATGCCTTTGCTGCTGTTCCCACTGATTGTAATTAGGACATTTTCTATGCTCAAACAAGCTCCTTTTTGGCTAGAACACTTCATTTTTATGCCAGCTGAGAATGTCTTCTCCAGTGGTCATCTTTTATTTAAAATCTTTAAATATTTTATTCCCCTTTATTTAGAAACTTATATGAATAGATCAGAGTTCTGACTAGTATTCAAAAGGGCAGTGGGATAGAATTTTTCATCTAAACTTTCATTAGGTCAAACAGTGGGGCTAACTAAAATTTATGGCATGGGAAAAATAATCAAAAACAAATTTTCTAGTCTAAGTTTCATTTCTTTTGCATCCATATTTCTAATGAGTCAAGATCAGTTATAGGAAAACATCAGAGAATTTCAGAGCTGGGAGAGACCTTAGAGAATCCAAAGTCAGTAACATGGTCAAGGTTATTATGCTTTGCAGTAAGTTGGGGGAAACAAGCAAAACACTAGACTATGAAAAGACTTTAAAGTTCCATACATCAAAGTCACAGAATTATAGATAGAAGGTCAGAGTTTGAAGGAGTTTCAGGGGTCACCTAATCTTACCCATACTGGTACAATAATCTCATCTAAGCCTTTGTCTGAAAATCTTCAATAAGGAGGATCCCATTATCTTCCAAGATATCCCAGTTTCATATTATTGTTTATCCAACCCATTTGCTTCTTTGCAACTTCCTTCCATGGTTCTCCCATCATGCAAGATCCAGACTCTGTAGAATGACAGCATTGGAAGGAACCTGAGAGGCCATTTGGCCTCTCATGATCATCTATGCAGAGCAGGAGGATCCCTTGGAAGTCTTCCAGCCCAATCCCACACTTTACAGATAATGAAACTCAGGACTTCCTCATTATCACACAACTAGTTAGAAAAAAGAGGTGGGAAAAGAACTCTGAACTCTCCAATTCTGATCTATTCTTCTCTCCATTGAAACCACATTGAAGTAATGAATATTCATTCTCAATGGATGTCTTGGGGTGACTGGGACATAGGATCATAGGGGACATCTAGATCAACCCTCTCATTTACAGATGAAGAAATGGAAACTCAGAGAGGGTAGGTTATTTGACAGTGTAACACAGTAAGTGGAAGAGCCAGAATTTGAATTTAAGTCTTCTGATTTTGCATCTTTTTAATGATACCACATGTTTTCATGGCCACCTCATTGTTCAGGCAACTTTCTCTCTTATGGGCTAGCCTATTAGTGCATTGACTTGATAAAATAATTTTTACCCTCTATGACAACATTTGGTCCCTCTGATGGTCTACACATCACATGAGCTGTAGCATTTGTGATAATAAAGTCATTCTTCTAAGACGTTCTTTATGGAGATGAGTCTGTTTTAAGCAGAGCAGTAATACACACATGTACACAATACATACTGAGAAGATTGGATTTAACTATCTCCTGATTGTAACATTGAAGGTATTTAGCTCTTCCTTTATTGGGAAGATTGAATTGTAATCCACAATCTATTTTTAAATTGTAATCCCTAAAAGGTGGTAACTCAGTATTTTAAGTAGATCTATCCATTTTAACTACAAAAAGGTGGTAAGTAACTACAAAAGGTGAACTAACAAAAAAAAAGTGCTAAGTAACTCAAAAAAGATATAATCTAACCAAAGAAGGGGTGAACTAAAGAGTGGGCAGTCCTGGAGAGAGCATCTGCTGTGATTGGTGGATGCAAAATTTAGGGGAGGTGACACAAGAGAAAAAGATCTTTAAAAAGAGGACCAGAGGCCAGAAGACCATATATTCAATTCAAGGAGATCAAAGAGCCCTAGAAGAGCTCTCTGACTCAAAGGAGAGACTGAAAGACAGACACTTGAGGAGTGACCAGAAGACAGACACTCAGACTTGGAGTGAAGACAGGTGGCTGTGGAACTGGACCCCTGGAGGAATGTGGGCAGGAGACCTCAGACTGCTTTTCCATTTTAGATGGTCACCGTTGGTGAGTGAAAGGCTGACTTAGTGTCCCTGCCTTTCTTGGAGGTGTGAACCTCTGAGAAAGGCCCATTGCTTTGAAATTCTTTTCCCTGATTAGGGCCTTAGAATTTCTACCTGGCTCAGAGGAAACCAGAGTTTTCTCTCTCTCTCATTCCTTAATATCTTCCCTTTATTATAAATAAACTACCATAAATTCCATTTACTTTAGTAATTCATTTTGGGATTTAGAAATTAAATCCCTGGCAATCACCTGTGTAAATATTCAGAGTCCAACCACAATTAAATTTAACAATACACATGCAAATACACACAGTTATAACATAATAAAAACTCACATATGCTTTTGTACATATGTGTACATATACACATTCACATAACCCATATATATACATATATATGTATACACAGACTCATACATACACATAGACACAGCCACACAATACACATATTTACATAATATAGACAATTGCACACAAAAATTCACTCAACAGTCACATAGCACACAAATATGTACCTTTATGCATGAACACACAACTAGACACACATTCATACACCCAAGCATACAATCCACACAATATACATGCATAGACATACATATGAATGCATATATCTGTGCACATAGACAAAACCCCACATAAGCAAACACATATGAACACACACCCCATGTATGCTTAGCAAGAAGTCATTCCCTGTAATATGTGGATCTTGGACTGGCTCCACCATTGCCTTGTTTTGCAATTAGCAATGTACTGCTTGTGGACCCAATTATAAATGGGCCACATCAGCCCCACTAACCTCAGGGGATACCAAGCTGCCCATTAGAGGTTATGGGAAGAATACAAGTTGTGCTGGGGGCTGCTAGATGGGAACAGGATGGATCTTTTGGAATGTGACCTTCAATGCTGAGAACATACAAAACCTCTTGGACTTGGGAGCGCCGCGTGCCTACTGCTCTATGTATTGTTATTTTTCATTGCTGCTCTCTATTCATTAATGATGATGAGGAGCAGAGAGGATAGAGGTCTACTTCTGGAGGCAGAAAGAGGAAAATGTTCCATATTACATAACGAATGTTTCCTATGTACCTTGTCGAGTCAATTAGCCATGTCCAACCTTTTGTGACTGTATCTAGAGATACTGGAGTACTTTGTCATTTCCTTCTCCAGTTAATTTTGCAGATGAGGAAACTGAGGCAAACAGGTTTAAGTAACCCGCCCAGAATCACACAATAAGTACTTGAGGCTGGATTTGAATTAAAGTTCTTCTGACTTTAGACCTGATGTTCTAAATACTGTACCATCTAGCATTTCCCTTATTGGAATTTGAGCTCCTTTAGAAAAGGGACAGTCTTTCTTTCCTTTTTATTCCTTAGGCTTAAGTATGGTGTTTTGAAAACAGTAGGCATCCATTCAATGCTCTTACACTCAATCATTCATTCATTCATTCATTCATTCATTCATTCATACATATATTCACTGATTCATTCATTCATGAAAGACCAAAGGTAAGTAAGTTGCTTACTTTTCTAAACTGCAGGCTTACGTATCTCCCTCTATCTCTGTCTCTCTGTCACTGTTTCTGTCTCTTTCTGTCTCTCTTTGTCTGTCTCTATTTCTGTCTCCCTCTATGAACATATTTCTCTGTCTTTGTCTCTCTCTGTTGCTGTCTCTGCTCTTTTTGTGGCAGTTTCAGTCTTTGTCTCTGTCTCCGCCCCTTACTTTCTATCTTAGAATCAATAGAATATCAATAGAATCAATGACTAGCCCAGGGTCATACAGCTAGGATGTGTCTGAGACTACATTTGAACTGAGGACAAGGACTGGCTCTCTATTCACATAGGCACTTAGTTTCCCCTGAGGGCCCATCTCTAAGACTACAAATTGTAGAAGAATTTATCTGTTTCAGTAGAAGGGAGTTCTCATGCTGCTATTTCCTAGATGGCCACTATCAATTTCTTTATATAGGGACATTTATTAATTATACAACACCAATAAGAACTCAAATTCTGCTAAGTGACTGGACAACTCAGCCTATCATAGAACTGAATACTAGCCAGGAGGGCAAGGCTAGGAGATTAGTATGCCCATCCCAGTCACAGGAAGCCAGTAGTAATGCATACACTAAGTGATCAATACAGTCCTATTCACAAAAATGAGGAGACACAGAGAAAGATCAAGGATTTTTACTGAATCAAAATACAATCTATATGTGTTTGTGGTTCAGGCAGGAGAAGAGGGGAAAGTGATGAATGGGGAATTCATCAAAGAGATGAAAAAGCATCAGTATAACCATCCTGATCAAATATTATCTATTACTAAGTACCTTGGACAAGTCCCTTTATTTTTCTGGGTTTAAAGATTTAGATTAGAATTAAAGAGTCCAGCACTGGAAGAAAATTCAAAGGCTGATTTGTCTATACCACAACTGAACCAGCATTTCCTTTATGATATCCCTGACAAGTAGTCACCAGCATCTGTTTCAAGGCCTCCAAAATGCAGGGAGCTCACTACCACTAGAGGCAGACAATTTTACTTTAGGATTATTCTGTTTTTTAGAAAGCTTCTCTTTAAATTGAAACCAAATTTTTCTCTCTCCATCATTTATCCATAGCCCAATGGTTTTGTTATCCAATACCTAATAGAAGTCCAATCCCTCTGTCCATTAAAGTCCCTGAAGTATGAGAAAGCCACCATTATTTTCCTAATTCCAAGGGAAGACTCCTGAGTTCCTTTAACTAATCCTGATCAGACATTATTTTCAGTCTCCTCACCCTACCATCCTCTTCTTCAAAGCCATTTTCTAGATCAGTTCTCTCCCCCAACTGCCAATTATGATGCTAAAAGGTATATAAAAATAATCATATATGTATGTGTGTGCTTGTGTGATCCTATTCTGCCACATGTAACCTTCTATCTAGAAGCTAGTTTCAAAGGAATCACAGAAACTAAAGAGCTTGGAAAGGATCCTGTTATCATTATTTAATCCAACTCTCCATTTTATAGATGAGAAAACTGAGGTACATCAATGCTGAAGGACTTCAGCTTGGAAAGGATCCTGTTATCATTATTTAATCCAACTCTCCATTTTATAGATGAGAAAACTGAGGTACATCAATGCTGAAGAAGGACTTCCTGGGGCCATAAAACTAGTAAATGTTTGAGGCAAGATTCAAACTTTGGTCTCATAACTTCAAGTTTAGCCTCCTTCCTACCATACTAATATATATGTGCACACACATGTGCATACATACACATATGTAAAAATGAAAACATGTATATTATAATACTAATACATATCTCTATATATCTATTCTCTACCCATCTTTCTATCCATCTATTGATTAATCTATCTATCTATCCATTCATTCATCCATCTCTCCATTATATTATCTATCTATCTGTCTGTCTGTCTATCTATGTCTTTCTATCTTTCACACACATTCCCTTACAAAATCATTAACACACAACATTAAGGTATGTCTTCTCTTATGGCACCTACTAACATAAACATGTCCTGACTCTAGAGTAGGATCTCCTTGAGGGCAAGGCCTCTATCATCTTTTAACCTGTGTATTCCTATGACCAAGGACAGTGCCTTGGGAACAGCAGTCACTTACTCACCCAATGATATGATCATTTTTTGGGACTGTGTCATATCTTCTAATGTAGAATGCTTGTGCCTTCCCCTAAAAGAGGCTTCAATTTATCCTGTATATATTGTGTATGCTTGCGGTATGTACGTATTGACCCTCCTGCCTACTGGACTCTTGACTCCTTTTGCCTATCTTTGTATCCTCAGGACCAAGTACAATGCCTGATACATATTATTGTTGTTATTCAGTCATTTCAGTTGTGTGGATTTTTATGATCCAATTTGGGATTTTCTTGGCAAAGACAAAGGAGTAGTTTGCTACTTCCTTCTCCAGCTCATTTGACAGAAGAGGAAACTGAAGTAAATTGAATTAAATGACTTGCCCAGGGTCACACAGATATTAAGCATTTGAAGTGGGATTTGAACTTTGGTCATCCTGACTCTAAGCCTGGTGCTCTATGCACACTGCTCCACCTAGCTAACTAGCACATAGTAAGTACTTAATAAATTCTTGTTGACTTGAGGATAGGAGGGTGGGGATCCTGGCAGATTCACTTTATGTCCCCTGTAGTGTACTGCCTTACACTTAACATGTTTAGGGGGTTTAGTTGACTAAACAATTGATACCCATAGACAGCAAAGACTCCTGAGTGGGAATTAGTTGGGGAGATAAGTGAGTTCTGGGATATTTTTAAAAGAAATTGGGGACAGCTGGGTGGCTCAGTGGATTGAGAGTCAGACCCAGAGACAGGAGGTCCTGGGTTCAAATTTGATTTCAGACACTTCCTAGCTGTGTGACCTTGGGAAAGTCACTTAACCCTTATTGTCTAGCCCTTATTCACTCTTCTGCCTTAGAACCAAATACCCAGTATTGATTCTAAAACAGAAGGTAAGGGTTTCAAAAAAATTCCCTGATTTAATTATGTGCCAAGGACGATTATAAAACAGTGGGACTTTTTTATTTTTCAAGTGTGGTTTGCGGATCATTGTCATTATTTTCTAAAGTGTAAACAAAATAATAGAAAATAAAGATTTTTGCCAAGTCAGAGATATAGAAGGATATCTTTGGATACAAGGATAAGTCGTTTACTCATGATGATAGCAAGTGTTTGTATATGCTTTAAGGGTTGCAAAGGGCTTTTTAATAATAATAAAAAAACACCTTGCGAAATGAGTGCTATGATTATTCCCATTTTACAGATAAGGAAACTGAAGCAAAACGAGTTTGAGTGCCTTGCCAAGGATCATACAGCCTTATAAGTATCTGAGGAAGGATTTGAATTCATGTCTTCCTGATTCCAAGACCAACATTCTGTCCCACCTTGTCACTTCACTGTCATTTGTAGCGTGTGGATATGAAATTCTCTACTCCCTTTCTTGATGATTATTTTAGTAGTATATTAATATAAGTTTTCATTTAATCATCACTGTATAAGCATGAGATTTTCAGCAGTGTGGCCTTGAACTTTAAACTTGTTCTAGCATCCTAGCAGGTGTTCTTGATGCAATCAAGATGTAATTTTAATAAAGTTAAGCCATGATAGCAAAAGTTGAGAGTAGGGACTTTTCTAAGCATCCTTATCCCTAGAATAGTCCCTATAATACACATTAGTTACCACCCTTGATTACTTGTGGTGATCTTCTTTAAATTTGCACCCCAGAGCAGAATTATATCTTGCTTAGTCAGATGTGACAGACTCCTTTTTCTTCTGATTGGTTGCTATTTTTGGTTCAGCTATTATAAGATTATTATTTGTTTGGGGAATGTTTCAGTTTTTACATTTTGGTTTGATATTTTGTATAACTTTTTCATTCTTTTCATCTAAGAACCTGTCAATTTTTGTATCATTTTGGTATAAAAGGAGGTCACTCCCAAGGCTCAAGGTGTTTGGTCTTGACCACAGTCTGGCTTTATTATGGGACTGGCCCTCTCTCAATAAACCTATTTCTTTTTGGCTTGGAGCCTTTGTTTTACTTTTGCCACAAGAACATATTACTAGAGACTTCAGAGGTCATCTGGTTCAATCTCTGCATATTTCAGATGAGGAAAATGAAGTCCAGAGAAGTTAGAAGACTTAAAGCATTGGTAGAAAATCATAGATCTGCAAAGGATTATTATCAAGTTCAGGTTTAAATATGAAGAAACAAAAACAGAGAATGTCTTACCCAATGTAATAAATGACCAGAATGGGGTCACCTACATTTACTTTGGGGACTAGAGAGAGAGAGAGAGAGAGGTATGAAACAGTCAAAGAGATGGAGAGAGGGGAGAGTTGGTCTTCCCCTCTCTTCCCCTAGGGAAGACAGCACATGTTGTCTTTTAGAAGGACAGAATATGTTTCTTAGAGACTGGGTTGAGTATAGAGGTTAAAGACTGAAGCTGACTCTTTCCCCTTGAGGAGAAAGGTAAAGTTCTCTACCCAAGCTTCACTTCCCTTCCTTGTTGTTATGAGGCAGGCAGACTTGATCTAAGAGGAATAACTCTTTTATTTTAAGGGACACACAAAACTGAGAGAGTGGAGTTGTTGGGTAAGGGGAGTGGGAATAGGAAATCCCTCTGAGCTAACAACTGACCCCCTCCCCAAATCCTGAGCATTCAGGCTATCTACTGACCCTCCTTGGTCAGTTGTGAGATCTGTCCTTATTTCTATCTACCCTAATTGTGGCTTGAAGTTTATAGGACAAATTTTAGGGAATGTAGAGAATTCTTCTTTAGGTGAATGACTTTCTAACAAAGTCCCATCCACTCCTTTATCCAGCTGGATCCAAGGGGTTTGGGTTCACTGAGAGATGATCAGTGCTCAGAAAGGTCTTCTGTCTCAGAGGTTTCTCTCAGACCAGCCACTCCAGGAGATTTCCCAAAGAGAAGTGAGATGATCTGGCAATTTCTCCTCAGCTCTTCTATGTTCTTTCCTGGAATCCTCCATCTTCCTTGCCCTTCCCCTGCTTGGGTTACTCTTTTCCTTGCTGCATCTGACTTTCTCTCTTACACCAATGTCACAAATGTAGTAGTAGGATTTGAACTCAGATCCTGTGCCTCCAAGTTCAGAACCATCTCTATTGAACTACATTGATTCTCTCACGATTATCTCACCACCTTTATGCAAAAAAATGCTTATGAGATGTTAGAATATTTTTATGCCTTTTCAGTAGGTGCTAGGTAAGTTAATTATTATTTACTAAGTGCCTACTATGTTCCAGGGACTGTGCTAAGTGCTCAGAATATAAAGGCCAAAAAAAAAAAAAAGAAAAGAAATCCCTCTTCTCACTTAGCTTAAATATTCCCCACAAATGAAATTATTTTGCCATGCAAGTCTCCTTTTAAAACAGAGGGCAAATGTAACTTCAGCCTGAGGATCTTCTCAGATTTGCACCAAAACTGGATTTCTATCTCAGTAATATGAAGTAAGCACCTAAGGAAGGGTAGAATCCCTTAGACCAATAGCTAATGACTTGGAGTCAAAATGATTCCAAGGAGCCTTCCCTCAAACTGCACTGGGACAGAACTTTGGGATAGTTCCAAAACTTATTCCAGAAATGCTTTCTTTTAAACTTGTCCTTATGGCTCATACTTATGGCAGTAGACCTCATTGTAACTTGTGAATCAGAGTCATTATTATCATCATTTATAATTGTAAATGATAATTATTCATTTGACTTGGGCAGAAAGTATGGACGAAGGCAGTTCATTCTAAATACTTGTCTAATGTCCTTGGCAGGGTTGCTCAAATCTCTTTGTTGATTTCGGTTTTGATCAATCTGGTTTAAATTCTGAACTATAAACAAAGACAGGAATGGATATTTTGATCTCTTCTTTCTCCTTTGTTGATACAATTTACCCAACCCTCCCTTCCCACCTCCTGTAAAGCTATCAGTCTCCTGGGTAAGGCCAGCAACCTCTTGCCTTCAAATGAGGCTGTGTCCTGGTGTGATTTTGACAAAAGTGAATGAGGAAACTTTTCCAGATAGTCTCTCTTATAAACCAGACTCGATGTAGCAGTCCACCCCTAGCTATGGGCAAGGGGAACAGTTGGTATGTACAGATTGTCTTAGAAGAGAGCATGCTCAATCTTGAGCATGTTCAGTATTGCACGTGGCTGGGAAAGCCTCTGACCCTTGACCCCAGCTTCCTCCAGGTTAGGGGGGAACACAGGTTTCTTTGTGCTCACCTGGTTAAGAGAAACCACACCCATACCTTGTCATTAAACAATGATGACCATTCCTGTGTACTTGTATATTTGCATATCAAAGAGATTAAATAGGCCTCAGCCAGCTCCGCCTCACTCTCTTCTGCTCTTGCTCCCTTCCAGCTTGCACTGATGCCTGTCCTCACATTAATCTTTCTCTATCATCTCTCTGACCTGTGTGGTATTGAATCTGGATCTCTGGACTGGTAAAAGCCTTCGGAAGGGTCCTTTGATCAGAGCTTGGCTGTGGCTCATTGGTAATTAATAAAGACTCATTCCTGCCACCTCATATCTCTACTTCGACTCTGTCATCCCCCTCATGGTATCAAAAACTTCTATCCTTTCTCTATCTTCCTACCTTAAAGCTTCTCTCTCCCCTCTGAGGAAGCTTTATCCAAGGAGATTCAGATTAAGAAAAAAAAGAGCTCTGAAGGACTTCTCAATTTCATTTGCACCTCATTAAATCCAGCCATAAATGGGAAAGGTGACTACAGCTTCACTCTTCCTCCCTCCTCTCACCCATCCCCCTTGTCTTTTTTTTTTTTTTGAAACACAAGAGCACATAGATGAAAGCAGCTGAAACATTGAGGTCCCAGACGACTGAGTGTGGAACATGCCCCAGGCACAGATGTTTAATGCTCTAGTTCATACTGACAGAGGATGCATAGGGTGATGCAGCTGAAGCACCAACCAGAAATCTGAGGGACTGGAGAATGGGCAACTCAAGGGATACTTGAGAGCAATATCATTAATCATGGACTCAGAGGGATCTACAGAACATGGAGAAACCATCTAATAAACTCAGTGCATTTCAAAAAATTATTTCCTACCAATTTTTCTTCAATTTTTTCAGAAGGGAAAATTAATTCCTCTTAATCACTCTTTTCATACTCTACATTTCTTATGTTCAGGGAAGTTCTTTCTGATGATTAGTTCAAATCTTTCCATCATATTTTGTTTTGGTTATATTCAAACCAAACTATAGTTTCTCCAGAACTCTATATCTCCCTGTGTTCTTCATTTCCCATCTCTGTAACTTTGCACAAATGGTCTTCAACAACTGAAATGTACCCCCATCCCTTACTTCTGCCTCTTATAATCACTGTTCAGTCACATCTAATTCTTTTTTATTCTACTTGGGATTGTCTTGGCAAAGCATGGGAGTGCTTTGTGACTTGGTCAGGGTCACACAGCTAGTAAGTATATGAGGCCCAATTTAAGCTCAGGAAGATGAGTCTCTCTGACTCCAAGTCTGATGCTCTATTCATTAGGCTGCCTTGCTGTCCTCTCTTAAAATTTATAACATATTGAACTCTAGCGCAGTTGTGGTGGAATGATTCTATCTTACTTCCTCAAAAACTTTCTGCAGTTCATTGATGCCTACCTCATGAAGTACAAAATTCTTAGCTTAAAAATCTAGGCCAGGGAGGTGCCTTGCATAAGAGTGATAACTAGCATTGATGTAAGCCTTAAAGGTTCGTTTTATCCTCACAATAATCTTATCCTCATTTTGTAGATGAGAAAACTGAGGCAGAGAGAGATGAAATGATTTCTTCAGGGTGCCACAGCTAGTAAGTGTCTGAGACAGGATTTGAACTTGGATCTTCCTGACTCCAGGTCCATTGAGCCTCCAATTTGTCTCTAAGGTTTTGGGGATATATAGCTCCTAACATTGCAATGGGCTGTTGATGAAAGCAAATTTTTTGCTTTGAGTGATTTGACATTCTTTTTAGAGCATTGCCTCCAGAGCGATCCTGGAAGGAGAGCTTTCACTTTATACCTTTCATGATTGCAAATGCAGTAAGATATCCATTGACATTTAACCATGTATAGGTGCTAGATGCTGCTGAGAAGGCTATGTTAAACAAGCCTTTTATCCAGGAATGACCTGAGGGAGACACATACTTGAAGATATGAGGAAGGCAATTAGGGTGAAAGATAAATGCTACTTTAATGGATGGCACCATCCAAGAGGATTCAGGAGAAGACTGACAGCTGTAAGGAGCTTCAAGTTCCTTCCTGGCATGCCTCACTATGGACTAAAGATTTCCCCCAAAGCCCAAGTCTGATATTTTCCCAGAAGTATAGGAACCTTCAGCCCATAAGGGTAATAAGAAAAATCACCCTTGAGTTGTAAGGTCAAGTCAATAGGGTGGACATAAGTTTGATGTTCTCTACTCAGAAACCACAACCTGCTTGCCAGACTTAGCTGCCCACAAGTCTTGTATAAGTCCTATTTTGGGGTTTGGTGTACTGTTTGTTTCTCTAAGGTACTGTTTGGGGTTTGTGCTCTTGCCATAAGGCACATGAAGGGATCAAAGAGCTCAAATATCTTCACCAGACTGCCACTACTAATTTTAACCAAGATAAAATAAGATGAAAAATTTTTTTTGGTTTCTCTTTGGTACCAAATTGAATTTCAAAAAGTAAGATGAAAGCAATTCAGAAGGAAATTTCAAATTTCTTTCTTATATACTCTTTTCTAGTGATTTATAAATATCATATACTTTTAAAAATGTCCATATTTATAGATATGGCTCATCAATTACTTAATCAACAAATATTTACTAAAAACCTACTATGTGCAAGGAACATTTTTAACTTTGGGGATAAAAAGGAAAAAAAAAACTCAACACTCAATGCCAAAGAGCCTATATTTTATCCCTAAAGATTTTGCTCCTTACATTTCAATAAAAAAATTCCCACTCTCATAAAATCATGAATCTCAAAAAATCTATCAATCATTTTCCCAAGCCATACAAACTTCCATCATACAGTTATAAAACTGGCAGCTTGCCTCTCTTCCTCACTTTCATTTCCATTTGTTCTTTCTTTTCCATTCTTCCTTCCCTCTTTCCCTCCCTCCTAGATTTTTTTCTTTCCTTCCTTCCTTCCTTCCTTCCTTCCTTCCTTCCTTCCTTCCTTCCTTCCTTCCTTCCTTCCTTCCTTCCTTCCTTCCTTCCTTCCTTCCTTCCTTCCTTCCTTCCTTCCTTCCTTCCTTCTTCCTTCCTTCCTTCCTTCCTTCCTTCCTTCCTTCCTTCCTTCCTTCCTTCCTTCCTTCCTTCCTTCCTTCCTTGTGTAAGGCTTTCAGAAAGTCATATGATAGTAGATATGGAGGTAGAAGGAACCTTAGAGGTCCAATTCTCATATTTTATAGATGAGGAAACTGAGGCCCAGGGAAGTTAAATGATCTAGTCAGAATCATATAACTAGTAGCAGAGATGAGATTCTGAGATTCCAAATTCATTGCAGATGGTAGATTCAATATAAATACTTATTTACTTATCTTTCCATAGTATAACCTGAGTTTTACTTTCTTCATCCATAAAATGAAGACAGTAATATGATAATGCTTATAATAAACACAATCATAATAACTAACATTTATATAGTACTTCCTATGTACCAGGCACTATGCTAAGCACTCCACAATTTTGAAATTATTTAATCCCCACAAAAACCTTTAGAGGTATGTGTTATTATTATACTCATTTTACAGAAGAGAAGGTGAGGCAAACAGAGGTTAAATGACTTGCCCAGGGTCACATAGACAGTAAGTGTCTGCCACTGGATTTGAACTTAGATCTTGACTCCTGGCTTTGTATTCTGTACATTTTGGCACTTCCTACCTATCCCTCATAGGGTCCCTCTGAAGCTCAAATAAAATGATGCAAATGAAATTCTTTGCAAACTGTAAAGTATTATATTAATGTCAGATATTGTTATGAGAAAGAATGTGATGTGATAAGAGGGGAAAAAACCTAGAGATTTTGTCATCTAAATGGAAAATAATCAGATGGTCCAATCTTCTGCCCCGAGTCAGAGAAGATACAATGTATGTCTGTATAATATAGACATCCCTTTTATGTATTTCATTTATATGTATATGTGTTTATGCCTATATATGTATGTAATTTTATTTATTTCTCTGGAAGTATCTATCTTACCAGTAGATTGTAAGCTTATTGAAGGCAGAGACTGCCTCACTTTTGTCTTTATATCCCCGGTGTTTACGAGTAATCGAAACATGGTCAGCACCTGGTAAACACTTGTTCACTCTCCCCATAGTAGAATTCATGGAGCTTAGAAGACGATTAACAAATGCCCAATTAGCACTATGAATTTCACTCATCAGCCAGACTTTCTTCCATATTTCTTGGCTGAGTAATCTTCTATTCAGGGTAGTCTTTGTCAGAAAAATCTCTATCGTTTTGGGGTACAGTGGATAGAACAATGTTTTTGAATCCCTCTAATGTACACACTAATTGTGACGCTTGGTTTCTTCCATATTTCGTTTTCTCATCTGTAAAATGAGGGTGATTTTTTGACCTCTCGGTCCACTTCTAGCTTTCAGTTCATGGCTCTCAGTTTTTGTTTTCTTTGTGGAACCAGTAAGAAATGTGGCTCTCCATTTGGGTCCCCACAGAGATTTGTTTGGTGGGGTCAAGGCTCAAGAACAAAGGAGTAAATGGAATTTTGGGAAAGCATAAGCTTTTCTTCATCTCTCTCATTGTATCATGTCTAGAAAAAAAACAATGAAAATACTTCTGACTTCTTTACCATAGAGAAAAGAACACCTTCCACATTCAAAACTCATTACCATTTTCTCTGCAACTGATTAATCCTAGAAAGATTAAGTGACTTGTCCAGGGTCACAATGACTATCTGGGTCAGGGGTAGAATTTTTTTTCCTAATTCTAAGGCTGCCTTTAGACTTCCACCAGTGTTTCAATTACATCTCTTTATCTTAGGAAAGAAAATGTCCACCACTTTCTTTTGAAAAGCTGAAAAATCAACCCCTGAGAGAAAAAAGAAGAGGAGCCATGAAAGCTACAAATACAGTGAATGGAAATTCCCAGCCCCCTCCAAAAAATTGGGGATAGGAAAGGTGAATCTTTCCATTGCTGTCTTTCTCTCAATGGACACTTAAAATCCAGTGAGGTGGAAACAGCCTATGCCCTCTATAAGCAAGATTATTTTCAAAGGTCTCTAAAGGGTAATTATAGGGAGTGGTACTAATTCCCAGCTTCTTCTATTAATTGCAATCACACAATGGGCCACTTCAAACAATCACCCTGGAGTGCTCTTAATAAAAATAGTTAATTTTAAATAGAGCTGCAGTATTTGTTGGTTGCAAAGAATACATTTTCCCAGAGTCTCCTAGGTTTGTGTGTGTGTGTGTGTGTGTCTGTCTGTGTGTCTGTCTGTCTACTTTTTCACTAAATGTCTGCTTGAGAGCATTATCTTCCCAAATCAGAATTAGCTCAGGTCTCTCTGCTGCCACTCCTGATTGACATTTTCAGCCTTATTTCAGTCTTATTGATCACTATGGATTGCATTTTTCTTGGATAAAGAGTTAAGGGAATACACAAGCCCTTTGTAAACCTTTACAGGGTCTACCACTGTGAGTTGGTGAAGATGATTAGAGTTTCTGATGCTGGTCCCCAAATCCCGCTTTCATTTCGCTTTCCTTTGTTGCTCATTATATTCTTTACACTACCTGTCCATTTCCAGAGGAAAGATACTTGGGGGAAGAAAAAAGATAATCGATAAGCAAAATAAGAGAGTCAACATTGCTACCTGATGATATCAGAACTGCAAATGAGTAATGGGAGAAAGTTGGGCTTGGAGACCACAAGAGAGCAGGTGTCAAACAAAGAGAGTAAAAGACAAGATCATCTTTGTATTGGGGCCATTGTTACATTATGGGAATCTCGTGATGTCACAAAGCACCAGGGGCTTAGGACATTCAAATAGAACTGTTGATAAGAAATCCCTGGCATGAAGGGCTGGGTTCTGGTGACATTGTAAACCATTGGCGACTGCAGACTGAACAAATGGAAAAGTAGATAAGAGGCTTGTAAAACAAGATTGTCAAGCCATTTGGAGGGTCTAGTGACATCCTGGCTCTCAGGTGGCCTTTGCAGAAGCTTACAAAGAAAGGCTAAGAAATTAAATATAACAGGTCTTTAATTCCATTGAGGGGATCTTGTTGACATAAAATCAAGAAGGTAAAGCTAGACAAATCTGCAAGGTCAACAGAGGCCCAGGATGAAATAGATATGCCCGTTAAGTGAAATTGGTTTCTTACACGGCATGTAGATTTTTCCATTAGAAAACAAGGTGAGGCAGCTTGGCTATTGAGAAAAAGGAAATCACTCCCCCATTTTTTGGTTTTGAAGTTGTTTCTGCTCTGGAGGACAAAGGTTCCCATGGGACTGTGTAGATTGTGGTTGGGTAGGAGGGAGGGTGAATTTTATCAATTCAGGACTGGAGATGGATGCCTCCTGTCCTTGCCCCATCCCACTGAACCCCTGGAGCAAGATTATAGGACTGTGGATGGAGAATATCCTCCCCTCCCCTGTCACCTTATAAGAGGTAAGTTTGCAAAGACTACCACTGAAATCCACCCTCTTCCTCTAACAAAAAAGTGTTACAGTAGTCAGTGTTCACACATGTTCTCCAACCAAAGGATAGAATGATTTATTCATAAGATTATGCAGCTCTGGTATAGCTTTATTCACATGTTATTGTAGGCAATATCCCCAGAGCCTAGTACTGAGTAGGCACTTAATAAATGTTTGTTGATTGACTGATTAATGCCATTATAAAAATAAGAACAAATAGAAAAAATCTTCTAATTTGCAAAATATTCTGAAAGATGGTAGTATACTGAGAAGTTGAATTTGCGAATAGTACCAGTCTTTTTTTATTTTTTAAACCCTACCTTCTGTCATGGATTCAATATTGTATATTGGTTCCAAGGAAGAAGAGTGGTAAGGGCTAGGCAATGGGGGTTAAGTGACTTGCCTAGGGTCACACAGCTGGGAAGTGTCTGAGACCAGATTTGAACCCAGGACCTCCCATCACTAGACCTGGCTCTCAATCCACTGAACTACCTAGCTACCCCCCACAGCCCCCCAAAAATGTACCAGTCTTGTAGGATGACAGGCAAGTATTACCTAAAAATAAAATTCTTAGACTAGAATTTGAAAATAGAGTTAAACAATAATCAATGACTTACATTTAGAGATGCTCAACATAGGCCCAGAGATGGGAGGTCCTGGGTTCAAATCTGGATTCAGACACTTTCTAGCTATCTGACTTGGGGCAAGTCACTTGACCCCCATTGCCTAAAGTAGACTACCAATGATGGCAAATCTTTTAGAGACTGAGTACCTAAACTGCAAACCCTCATACCACATGTGAGTCCCCTCACCTTAGCCCAGACAGGAGAAATAGGAAGCACAACCATTTGGTTACTGGGCAAAGAGGCAGATCGTGTGAGAAACGTCCTCAGGTGCTCATGGAGATGGAGTAGGAAGAAGCCCCCTCCAGCATGTGTGCCATAGGTTTGTCAACACAGGATTAGACAATCTCTAAGGTCCTCTCTAGGTCTAAATATATGAGCCTGTGATATACTCCTTTTGATCCAGTGCAATTCTTATTGACAGCTTCCTATAAACTCATTAGGCAAGCAATGAAAAATTGTCATATTTTATTGCCTAAGAACATTTGCTCTATTTCTTGTGATGCATTTAAAATTTTTAATTCATTTTATTATTTAATCATCATTGTCATCTGTTACTTGCCTATTAAGCATAATCAAAGGTCACACATGTTTTCTACCACTTATATTTGGCTCAATCTTTTCCACATAAATGTAAGTTGAGCTAACATAATATCTAAATAATTGTCTGTCATAGTCAGCCTTTGGAAAGAGGTCTTCAAGCAAAGACCTGTGGTATAGAGGATAGAGTTCTGGGCCTGGAGTTAGGAAAACTCATCTTCTTGAGTTCAAATTTGGTTTCAGACTCTTACTAGTTGTGTGACCCTGGGCAAGTCACTTTACCTATTTGCCTTAGTTACCTCATCAGTAAAGTGTATTAGAGAAGAAAATGGCAAACCACTCCAATCTCTTTGCCAAGAAAATCACAAATGGTGTCCCAAAGAATAAGCCATGATTAATGATGGGTGGACATCATAGAGGAGATGTGTTTGGTTTGCTATTGAGTGGAGCCTCCTATATATTGTTTCTGACTGTGTAATTAGAAATCTGTTATCCCATCATTTTACAAATAGGAAAACTGAGATAGGAGTCATGAAGTTATTGAAATGTCACACAGAGAATAAATGGCAGAGTCAGGATTTGAACCCAGATCCTGTGATTCCTATTCTATTTTTCTGATACCCTATGATACTTGCAAGGCACACACTATGGTGTTTCTGAAAGAGCCCTTGGATTGGAGTCTGAATACTTAAGAAGGGTGCAGTGGAATGAGCCACCTTCCTGACTAGCTATCTTGGAGGGTGGGTGGGGCAGAAAATCCTGGCTAAGGAAGTCATGCCCATAAATCAGGAAAACAGTTAACCTACTTAAAACAAGACTGAGACACTTATCTGAAAAACCTCTTGAGTGTCCTACATTTAAACAATGAATATGCTAATTATGATTCCTATCTTTTCTCCTCTGCTTTCTCTTCTTTATGTCTGTTCCTGATTGCTACCTTAACCTAATTGTACAGCATTGCATATAGCTTCTAAATCCCTGATCCTAGGTCTAAGAAGAACCTAAAGATGTTACCTGTTGCAATTAGGTATAATTTCCATGTTATTAATGAAAAAGACAAGATACAAGTTTTAGTGACTTGCCCAATGATCTGTTGTTCACTCATTTCATTTCTGTCCCACTCTTTGTGACTTCATTTGGGATTTTCTTGGCAAAGATACTGGAGAGGTTTGTCATTTTCTACTCTAACTCATTTTATAGATGAGGAAACTGAGGTCAACAGGATTAATTGACTTGTCCAGGGTCACACAGCTTGTAAGTATCTGAGGTCAACTTTGAACTCAGAAAGATGTCTTCCTTACTTGAGGTTCAGGGCTTAATATATCTTAAATCTAGGAATAGCCTAAAGATGCCATATGTTCTGGTCCTTGCCTAGATTATTTCCATTTTATTAATGAAGCTGACAAGGTATGGAGAAATTTAGTTATTTGCTCAATGACACACAGTTGATAAAAATACAGATCAAAAAATAACTCAGACTTGGCTATTTAACTGACTTGGGCAACTTGTTTACCTTCCCTGGGCTTTGGTTTCCATACCTGTAATACAGTACAGGTTGGTTTCTATCTAGTCAAGTTTTATGCTGTTTTAAGTCTCTATAATTTATCTTTCATAATCTTGCTCTGCTCATTTTTCTACTACCCTAGGCACAAAATACTTTCCTTTTTGGCCTTCCACTATCCACTTGATTCTTCCTCAGTTCCTATTTCTTGCTCTGACCTATTTGGATGCCACTCTTTATGAACAGCTTCCATCTCCCATATTTTCATTCATTCATCAAACATTTATTATGTTCCTTGAAGTTAGTGATTATCTTGCTTGCTTGTCTTTGTATCCTCCACCTAATACGGTGGCTGGCATATAATGGAGTAAGTATTTCATAAACAAATTTTGATTCCTTGATTTCCTAAGGTAACATGGTTTTGTTCTCTGCCCTAGAGGAAGAACACCAAATGGAGATGAAACCCTATTTCCTGCTTTCATAAAACTTTTCAGTAATATTCTCTTATTTCTTTAGGCCGGTATGATCCTATGTTTCTAACATGCTACTCTTCAGTCTTGAATAGCAATCACCATCAGTCTTGTCTACTCCTATTCCTGAAAGATCTGGAACTGTTGAAGGAAATCAAGAAATTCTATTGACTAAATTCACTAGAAATGTTGCCATCTAACTTGATGTTTTTACTGCCTTGAAGCAAGTATTTTATTCCTCTTTCTTATTGATTTTGTCTTGCATTCACAATAGCAGTCATTCCACATCAATTTTTGTTGCCATCTCTCCACACAGATTATCTTGTCTCTTGCTTTACTAAATCTACTTTGAAGATGACATGGAACTCCCTTGCTTCTGCCTCTTTATACCTCAGAATCTCTATGTGCCTTTTATCTTTCCAACCTCCCTCTGATCTCAGAGGATGATGTGGCCTTTTTCTTTTCTAAGGATAACCAATGCCCTTGCACTTCTGATCCCATCCAGTATTGTCTTCCCTGAAAAATGGCTACACTCATCATCCCTATCTTTTATCTTTCCTTTTCTGCTAGGTTTTTCCACTTTGGCTTCAAACATGTTCAATCTCCCTCTGCAATCCATGCCCACCCCCCATCTCCTGACTTTATCACCCCCTTAAACTATTATGTTCTCTCTTATACTGACAGCCTTTCTGAAAAAAAAAAAAGTAATCTGTTCCTGCCACCTGCACTTTCTATTCACTCACCAATTCTTTGTAATCTGACTTCTATCCCTAACAGTTTCTGAAAACTAACTACCTTTCTTGTTATTATCAGTGCTTCCTATTTGCAAGTTCAATAGCTTCTCCTTAGATCACATCCTTGACATTTCTGGAAGATTTTACATTGTAGATTGCCACCTCCTACTTCTTCCCAAACTGGATTCACTTTCTTCCCTTAGCTTCCATGCTACTGAAGTTTCCCCAATTCACTTTGAGTCTCTGATAACGCTTTCATGATTTTCCCTTTCTTCACTCTCTCCCTAAAACAGTTTTTAGCTCTCTTCTTTTTTTTCCATTGTTCCCCCTGAATATACTTATTCACTCCTGTGGTTTCAATTATCACATCTATGTGGACAACTCCCAAATCTATCATGCCAAATCCAAACCTCTCTAGACTTTTTCCCTAGTCCTGGTTTTGCTTGAATGTCCTGCTGATACCAGTCTCAACTTGCCCCCAAATGAACTAATTATTCCTCATTCCTGCCAAATCCTGCCATGCTTCTCTCAATATCCATATTTCTCTTTACAACATTACTATTCTCCTGTTCATTTAGATTTGAAATCTAAGTCCCTTTTGACTCATACCACTGTCTCATTCCCACCCTCTGTATCTATCTATTGTCCAATCAGTTGTTAATTCTTGCCAGTTCCATCTCCATTAAAAGATTCAGTGCAAACCTCTTAGGCTATCTTGAAGAGTCCCTATAACCTGGCTTCAACTTATGTTCTCAACCTTTTGTGGGCTCTGTACTCCAGTCAAATGCGATCTCTCTCTCTTACTAGCTCTTTTCTGCCTTCATGCATTTGCCTAGGCCAGTTTCCATGTCTTGAGCAAGCTGACCCATAATCCTTCTGCCCCAGATCCTTAATCCTCCTCGCCTTCAGTGACAATAGCAATTCAAAGATATTTAACATTGCCAATAATGCTCCCTCTCTTTGACTTATGTGTAGAAGTCATCATCAAGAATTTATTAAGTACCTAAGTACATGTACCATGCTAAATATTGGGGAAACAAAGGGGAAAGGTATAGTCTCTGTTGTCTAGGAGAAAGTTAAGCTGTAATGCATTTTCAGGGGGTTTTAGTATAAATCCCTAATTTTGCAGATAAGGAAATTGAGAGCCAAGAACATCAAATGATTGTAATAATATCCAGAATATAAAAAGTTCTGAATAAATGAATGCTGATTTATTGATATGACTGTGAATCATGGAATACACAATCTTTCAATAATCAAAATTGCAAAAGGGTATATGTAGGCTGCAACATATTACCTTTGATGACTTGATATGAGAACTGATTATATATATAAGTTTGAACTTATGGTTTTATCTGTAAATGAGGAATTGTCTGATGTGGAGACTCCCATGACTGATATTGCTTGGCAACTTATATGTTCCTTACAATTTGAGCATTCTGTCTGGGGCCCTATACAGTTTATTTTTTTGCCCATATAACTAGTGTACATCAAAAATAGGACTCAGATCCAGGTCTTTCTGACTTGTATGCAAACAATTCACTATGTTGTCTCTTGGCCTTGATGATCTCATTAAGGAAATTAATGAGGAGTAGCATCACATGGAGATGACAAAGGATGGACAACGTGAGTGCTACATAACTATTCTCCCACAATCAAAAGACCTAGAGAAAGACCAGTGAACAGGTTCTCTATGGAAAAGGCAGTTGGATCCAGTGGAAATATTGATTTAGGGTCAGAAGACTTCAATCTGAACCCCGGAATTACTACTTACTACTTGTCTGATCTTGGACAAGGTCACTTAAATTTCCTGGGTCTTAGTTTCCTCTTCTTTAAAATAAGGAATTTGGACTATATGACCTCTAAGATCCCTTCCAACTTCAGATCTATGATCCTATGAATTACGGAAGGAAATAGGTGAAAATAACCAAGGATGAGAAGGCCTGGATGGATTTTTTATCACTGTTGGAAGTCATCTCATATGTATACCTCCATGGTGAGGCACTGGAATACCAAAAAGTACTTATAGGAATTAATTAGATTCTTCCCTTCCTTTCTAGAGATGAGAGGGAAGGGGGAAATCTTTTCTAGAGAAGATTAAAAAATGGAAGTCAAATCAATCAGAAGTCATTAAGTGTTTATCATGTACCAGACGTGGAACCATGTAGTGTAAGCCTTATCTCACTAAAGTGTTTGCTCATGGGGTCATTTATAACTCAAGAAATATGATAAAATTGAAACTGAAATAGGAGAGTATTTTACTACTTTTCTTTTTTAACCAGGAAAAATCCTACTGGCAGAAAAATATCCCTTTTACTTCATAAGCAAACATCAGCTACATCATGTTCCCTTTTTTTCCAATATCCCCAGTTCTCTATGGCCAAGAACAGAGTCAAAGAATTCAAATATCCTGATGCTCAATCACTTTTTAGAAAAATGAATTAAACTTTTTTTTTTTAAATGAAAACCCTTACCTTCCATCTTGGAATCCATACTGTATCTGAGGCCAGATTTTAACCTAGGATCTCCCATCTCTAGGCCTGGCTCTCAATCCATTGAGCTACCCAGCTGACCCTACGAATTAAACTTTTAAATCCAATGGAAACTGCACTATACACCTGTCAAAGTCTAAATTCTTCATGTGTGAATAAAAGAAAATCATTTAGTGACTGTAGTTTGAAAAGGGCTAGGGCATGAAACTCAGACAAAGGCTAAAAGGAGAGAGCTGAGCACATTACAAGATGAAGGATGCCTCCTTTCTAAAGAGTACATGTTTTCCTTTTAGCAATAGAAACTTGATAGATGAAATGAACATAAATGAAGGTGAATGTTCACCTTATTTTCAGTGTGAATTCATATATTACATACCAGAGAGGCAACCATGTGGAATCATATCAAGAATTTGGTGAAGCCATATTGGAATCCTAAGAGGTGCTTCAGTAAATGTACAGAATGAGTTGAATTAATGTTACCAGTCTATACATTATCAGGAGAAAATATGAGAGCTATCATAGAATGCAGGGTAAGAACTTACCGTTCCTGTCGTGCCCAAGGAAAGATGGTTCATCTGTTGCGTCAGGGGGCCCATCATGCTTGCTGGCTGCATTGACATAGTGTGGTCCATTGTTGGTGTTATCACAGCACCCTACAAACACACATCATTGCTATCTCAAAATATGCTCCAATAACAGGGAGAAATTGTGTTTCTCAAATACAAACAATATCCTCTAAAAGCCTGTCATGTCAAATATGTATACATCCTACAGACAAGATAAATAAAGGCATCTGTTATTTCTACTTCTAATGAGGCCATTTTGTGCCTGTTCTAATTATATATCATCATTGACTTCATTGCTTCTGACAAAATAATGCCCATGATTTGTCCATAGTGAGTGTGTAACTATATGTTGAAAAATGTCTGCCATTTACATTTTCCCAACTCTATGTGAAATAGACTGACCCATAGACACTGTATGTTTTCCCTACAGGCTTCCTAGACATTTAAAACCTTCAACATCTTAGAAACTTGAACTCCAATGGCAATTATCTCAGCTTTCCTGCTATCAAATGAGGGTCTTGAATTATGACATTTTCCCCATGATTAAACTTGACTAGCTGTTGACAGTCATAGTGCCAGCTCCCATTGAACAAAGAAGGCTAACATAGATCAGGAGATTTCTTTGCTCAAGGACATAAGTTAAAAGCAAATATAACAGAATTGGGCAGTGGAGCTCCTGTTGTCTATTGGCCACTCCCTCACATTCATCACACTTTTCCCATGCCTTTGACTTGAGCAGACAAAAAGATGGAACTGTATTTGATGCTGTTCAATGCTTGGATGAGACAAATGTTACAGGAAGTCAATTTACCCTCATTCAAGTGCTTTGGATACTCAATTCCTAGCACATGCCTTTTAGATAATTCCCCAGGCTACCTACCACTCATTTGGGAGGTACTCAATAAACATTCCAGGATTGAGGGAATCATCTGTCAATTACTGACTATAAAGAACTGTGATTTCTTCAGTGAGGGTCCCTACCCCACTGATGCAAAGTGCAAACTTTCTTGGATGATTTTTGTTGTTGTTGTTGATAGCTGTGATGGAAAAATTCATCAGCTCAGAGCTGCCCTTCTGGTAATGAGCTCGGCTAGGCTGCTCCTCAGACAATAGACATCCAATCTGTCCCCTGGTCTATCCCTGAAATATTTACACCTTGGAAATATTTTTCACTGGTCTACATTCCTTATGTTTAGAATGCAATCCATCCTCAACTCTACTATTTAGAACCTAGGGTTCCCTTTAAGGTTCAACTCAAGCACCACTTGCTCTCTCTCTCTCTCTCTCTCTCTCTATATATATATATATATATATATATATATATGTATATATATATATATATATATATTCCCCCCATTCCTCATTTATTAGCTTTCTCTCTGAATAATCTCTTATCTGTTTTATATAATTCAATATGTACAGCTTGTCTTTACCTACTTCCCCTCAATCCAGATCACCAGTTCCTCAGTTTAATAAATAGTTATTGCTTGACTGATGGAGGAAAGGTCTTTCGTGAAAGTGAAAGATGTATACATTCATAAATTGATATACTAGAAAAGGATGCTAGAGATCATGTAGATCAAGTGATACATTTCTCAGGTGAAGAAACTGGTGCATAAGTTCATAATTTCTAAGTAATAGTATAATTTATGTGTTTACTTCTTACTAAATGGTCATACACATAAATAACATTTTCCCCCTGCTTACTTTACTCCTCTTTCTCCATAAAAGAATATGGGCCTATTATCACAGCACAATAAGCAATTTGGCAGTGAATAAGCCAGGACAGATGAATGTGGGTGGCAGTCTCAAAACACAAAACAATTACCATAAGCAAATGTCTCCTGAAAAGCTTTTGCTTAAGACTGTGGGTTCGCCTCTATGTTTTCCATACCAAACCCCCTCCTTTGGCTGACACAGAATTAGCTTCCCACTATGTCTTTTCTTTATTTTGAAAAAAGGGGTACAAATTCTCTTGGTCTCTCTAATGTCTTGATCTCTGTTTCTCTCCTCTCTTTTTACTCTCTTCCTTTTCCTTTCTATATCCTTCCTTTTTCCTCTGTCTCTTTCCCTTCCTCCTCCTCTTGCTTTCTTTTCATCCCCATCTCTCGGTATCTCCCACAAAGTCACATGTATGTACAAAGACATAAATACACATACGTGTATTGCATGTATACATATATACATTTATGTAAATAAAATAATCCAAGTGAAGTTCCTTAAGTGCTTTCTCATAAAACTTTTTAGCAGGACATATTATATATCTATCACTAATAATATATACATAACATATTTACTCTATATACAACACATACATAACATACATACTACATATAATACATATATGGACATGTATGTATGCATATATTTAATTAGTAGATGTGTAAACAGGACATTTCACTCAGGTGGCATGGAAGGAAAAGATCTTGAATCTGGCCCATATTGAAGGAAAATAGGAAGATAGCTGTCTTGTTACTTCTGGTGATCTAGTTGGGGCAAACATTAGGCAGCCTGGGCCCAGCCTGGGCCCAGGACCAAGACTGGGCTATATGTCTTTCACAAGCTAGGAAGGGTATTGAGCTAGAATTACATCTATCGACACCTTTCAAGTATCTCTGGTCTAGGTTCAAAATGTAACCTTGATTGCTCCTAATAGGGAAGAAATCCCTTCTCTTAGACCCTTCAAAGATGATGCTTTAGGAAGACCAGATTGCTAGTTGATAAACTGGAGTGTGGAGAGAATTGAGGCGGAGAAAGCAATCAGAAGACTATTGCAATAGTCCAGTCAAGAGGGAATAAGAGTCTACCCTTGTATAAATGGAGATTTTGAACCCATATTTCAATCCCCAGAAGTCTTTGGTATTTCCCAGAATTCCTTATAATCTCACCTGATTCTCCACATAGGTGAGATCACAGTTGATATTTACCTGGCAGTAATGCCTACCATGCTCTCTTCTCTGCCATTGCAATGATGTAGGAAGTTAGTGGTAAACTAAGTGTGGGGATTCTGAATTGGCTAATCAGCCATGGCCATGTGGTTTTTATTTTGTATCTTCTTTATTCCTTGATTTCTAATAATCCTTAATAAATCTCATAAAATATAATATTTTATTACTAAATACTAATTTAATTTTTACACTGTCCAAATGGTGGCAGTATCAGAGGAGAGGATAGAGATGGTTCTGAGATATATTAAGAAGGTACAATCAACAGGACTTGGAAACTGATGAGATGTGGAGACTGAAGGAGAGTTTAGGATGACATTGAATCTGGGTGATCAGGAGCATGGTGATGGTCTTTATAATAAAGAGGAAATTAGGAAGAGAGGAGAGTTTGGGGAAAATAAGAATGATATCCTATTTTGTATGTTTGAGTTTGAGTTGTCTGCAGAAGAGGAGGTTTGAGATGTCTAATAATCAGTTGGACATAAGAGATTGTTAGAAGCAAAGTTTGTGCTGAGTAGAGACAGGAAAAATCAGCTACAGAGAAATAATGGAAATCCAAGTGAGCTAATGGGATCAAGTAAAATAACATAGAGGAGAAAGAAGATAGAGCCTTGGAATCCATGTTTAGGAATTTCAACCTGTATGGAAATCTAGCAAAGGAGACTGAGGGAGTGTGGTCAGATAGGAGAAGCAGGACTAAACATCCAGATATACAATAAAAAGAAAATCATTGAGAGAAAGAATATGCCCATTATCTTTGAGAGCTTGTTCTTTACATTGATAATTGGAGATGATTTGAGTTACATTTTCACTTTGAATTTATTTATGTTGAATTAATTTATTTTAAAGTCATCTTTTCCATTCCACCTTTTCTTTAACAGCTTCTGCATACAATAAATAGGAATTGCTCAACAGTTATCTTTATAGCCCCAGTGCCTGAGTAAAGTAAGAGCTAATAAATACTTGCTGACAGAGGTATAGAGGTACCATGACTTCCAGGATAGAGTCCTAGACTTGGACAAGTCACTTAACCTTGGATAGATAGGGTTGCAATAGAGGGTCTCTGAGGTTTCTTCTAGTTCTATAACTCTATGATTGAATGAAGAAGTAGGTATTTAGAAGACAGAATATTAAAGGTGTGATATTTATTGATATCTTTTGTGTTGACATCACCTTTACTATCTAATGTATTTCTTCCCCTTCTACTTAGCCAGTCATCCCTTTAATAAAAGATTTAAAAAGAAAGAAAAAAATGGTTTTACAAAAGCATCCTATGGCTTTTAATGGTACATCAATAGCCCACCCTCATCATTCTATCACCTCTACAAAGAGAATGAGGATTACAAAGAAATATTAATTGTCTAGACCCAGATTTGAGGAATATGAGAAAAAAGAAATCAAATGCACTGTGCCAAAGATGGTAGGACAGGTCCTCATATTTAGAGGCCTGCAAGAATCTCAGGCATCATCTAGTCCAACCCTTTCATTTTATAGCTAAGGAAACTAGGGGATTCAGAGAGGTGACAAAGATAGTGAGTGGCAGAGCCGGGATTTTAAACCCAGGTCTTCTAATTCCAAATCTAGTCTTATTTATACTGGACTCTGCTCCTTCTCCAGTCTAAAATATCATTATTAAGAAGATTGAAGAATGGTATTTTTCAGTGTTTGACATTTCTAAACAGCCAAATCTTTTTCCATGCTAATTTGAGAACTCAGACATCAGGGTTTTGTAGCACAAGTTTGGTTCCCATTTTAATGGGATCCATTTCTTAATCAGTTAACATCCTTAACATGCAGTTTGTGCAGTGACTAGTCTTCCTCTCAAGCTTCTTTCCTCTTTAAGCTAGAAGTAAATATTGTGCAAAGTGACTGTTATGGGAAGGATGCAGCATCATCTTAACTTGGGCACCAGAAAGTGTAACCTCGTGTTATGAAAGCTGCCAGGAATCAGTCCTCCCCTTAACTATACCCACTGCCCCCCCCCCATTAATAATTTTAAAAAAGCATTTTTGCAACATTCTGATCCTTAGTTGGCCAGAAATTTGGGGCTTGTTCTTGAATCTGGGGCTTGGGCATTATTCTTGGAATACATGTCCCTGGAGACTCCCCAAAACATTTCATTTATAAAAACCTACGAAGATAACACAAATCTAATCAGGCTGATCTGGCAGCACAAAGGAACACGATTCAGAGAGAAAGCCAAAAACTGTGTTGGGTAAGAAGACTTTTTCCCCCTTGCTTTTTTCCCCTACTCTCTTTCCCCCCTCCCTCCTTTCCAGTCTTCCTTCTCCCCTCTATTGTTTTCATTTAAGCCATCTCTATTTCTTCCTTTGCCTCAGATTCCACCTCATTCCATACTGAGGTCACTGACAGAATTGTCTGTGAGATCCCATAGGCCAAAATAACACACATGTACGTCAATATCGCCTGGTATGTCTATGGGGCCAAGCAATCAAAGCCCGGCTGGCTAAAAAGAAAGCACCAACTGCTTGAAATCGAAATTAATTTGGGAGGCTCCCAAGGATGGGAGTTGCCTTGCCTCTCAGAGAATCTACTGCAAAAGTGATGGTTGGGGACTTGGTTTGATTACAGATGCGACAGGCTGATGGCTGCTTCTGTGCATATACCAGAAACCTGACAATCAAAGGAGAAGAGTGGGAAGGGATTTGTCATAATTCTGAATTGTAAATAACAACACCAGGCACAGAGTGGAAACAATTTGGAAAAAACACTCCCTCTGCCAGCAGAGCCATTTATCGCAAATAATGAATAATAAAATAAGAGATCTTGGGGGAAAACATATTCATAGACTGGTTCAGGGAATGAAGTTAGGGAGTGCCCATAGATTAGTGAGAACATAAATTACTTTAACAGTCTCAAGGAATAAAGCTTTTGTAGAATCACAAGTATTTGGGAAATGAAACCCTGGGGAAGCAAATACACCTTCTTTGACCATGATTGGTTAGAGCAGATCCCCCAGAGGGACTGAAGGGTACAAACACCTAGGACTAAAATGATTCAATTCATCTCAGTTCAGAAAACACTTATTAGACACCTACTATGTGCCAGGTATTGGGGAGAAAAAAGACCAAAGTGAAAGTAAACAAAGCAAATCCTTGGCCCAAAGGATTTTATATTCTATGGTGAATGCATATGTATCTATAATATTTAAACATTTTTTAAAAATACAACATAATTTGGGGAGGGAAAGAATGCTAATGACTAGAGTAATGAGGATCTTCTGTGTATTTTCCCATCCTTTAATTCACTAAAGTTTACAAAATCTTTAGAGGAATCTCATAAGGGAAAAAATAAACTTAATTAAGGAAATGCCATCTGGTTGTTAGGTCAATACCAGGTCCCCCAACCATAATTGTTTTTTATAGGCATGCTGTCAAAACTATTGCTGCCCAATGAGTCAGAGTTGCCCAAAACAGAATGTTTAGTGTCAAATGTTGCCATTGCATTAAGGGTGATTCTGTTTACTTGAAAAATATAGAATGTGCTCTCTGATTGGGCTCACTCAACAAATGGCAAGTCAAAAGGAAACAGAGTTTTCATTTTAGCTTCTCTAGATATCTGGATTTCCTCACAGCTTCACATACCATAATCCTGCAATAGAGCCTGGGAACCCACCCGAGAATTAGGGAGGCCTGGAGGCTGGTCTTCACCAGTTCTTGTAAAACCAAATTAGGGAAGCCCAAAAGATGGACTGCAGACAGAGCTGGCACACTTTTGATGAAGACAATTTTAGCCTACTTTGGGGAAAATCTCCAATGATCATTACATAGAGAGCAGACTTCTTTGATTCATAGCCAGAAGACCCCAGAGTTGTTAGGTTTCTGCCAATAGTTGGAAAACTTTTTTCAATTCAGAGGCAATCTGTATTTTATTTTCTCAATTGAAATTAGGATAAAAAGCAAAGTCAATGATATCCTGACAATAACATCCTGACTCCTTTCTTCTTATCAGGACTGCGCCTTATCCTAATGAAGAACAATATTAATTTCTGAACACAGACTATAATAAAAAAGAATATCCTCCATGATATACTATTCCAGAGTATAGACTTTTTGAGAGTAAGACGTGTAACTTGTGTCTTTGTACTTAGTCTGGTATCTGGATCTTAAAAAAAAAGCTTGATTGGATTATTTTTATGGTGGAAGAATTTAATTGGATCAGCACATGTTGTAAATATTAGAAGTAACCAATTGGTATAGTGGGAAAAAAAAAAGATGGATGTGAAGTGTGAGAATATGGGTTCAAATTCCTAGCTTTCCTGCTTTCTACTATTATTTATCAAACCATTGAGGCACTTAAGATACTTCATTTCCTCTTTTGTAAAATGGAGGGCAGAGAGGATTGAACTACATTATCTGGAATGTCTCCTCTAGGTCTACATTTGGGCTTTGGATCATAGAGCCTTGCTTTGGCTGTCTAGTTCATTTCAAATGGACTCCAGTTCTAGCCAACCAAAAATCTGCTTCTTCATCACTTGGTTATCATAGCTCAGTCGGAAGACTTTCTACACATGTTCCAGTGGGGCCCTTCCATAAGCACAATCATGCATTCTGGAAGCACATGGGCTGTCAACAGGCCTGGGAAGCTATGAATGCTCTGGGGACAACCCTTCATTGGCCAAGTCCTTGTTATGCTAAGAAAAAGGCAACTCAGGCAATATTGAAAACATTTTAATAACAATGGTAATGGCATGAAAATTCTGAATGGCAACTGAGTCATCATTAATTTGGTGAATTGTCTTATTTTCTAGGCAAATTAGATGACTAGCTGATCCCCAAAAAGTCTTCACTTTTCATGGCTTTGCAGCCCCTGTCTCTTGGGTCTGGTACTCATGTCTGCCTTCCTTTCCTTCAGGCCTTCAAGGCTCAGCATTTAGCTCAGTTACATTGCCAAAGAGAAACCTTTCCAGATTCACTCCCAGTATTCTCCTTTCTCCTCACCAATTTTTGTGTTTTTTTTATCTGTATACACATTTTATCCAACCCTCCCCCAAGAACTATTCCACTTTTGCCTTTGTTTCCCCAGGCTATGATTGGATTGTTATCTCATCCTATCTGACTCCTTGTGACCCCCTATTTGTTTTGTTTTGTTTTTATAGAGATATATTCTCTTTTCCAGCTCATTTTAAAGATAAGGAAACTGAGGCAAACAAGATTAAGTGACCTGCCCAGGGTCTCATGGTTAGTGTCTGAGGCCAGATTTGAAGCTGTGAAGATGCTCTCTTCCTCTTCTCCACCATGCCCAACAACATTTTTTTACATTACTTGCCCCTATAGCCCAATGAGAGGCTTTTCTCCCTCCCCTGTGTGAGGTAAATGGTGGGGGTGGCCATATCCAGGACCCATTGAGGGGGAGGAGCTTGGCACATGGTCTCTGGGGGGGATGGCCTGTGTTCTGGGGGGTGGGATAGGGGTGAGGCCTGGCACTCCATCTCTAAAATATTCACCATCACAGGTACAGAGCAACAGACAAACATGTTACCTATTGAAAAAAGAAGTTTTGGTGTATACCCATTCACTCCTTATAGAGTTAAAATTTTCCATGAACCTGACTTGCACTTTCTTTGGAAACCAAATGAAAGTACAGAACCCTAAAGAAAGCTCTTTTGTTATTTTGAACCCAAATTTAAATAACTTATCACATACAATTTGGTAGAATGTTTAGTCTTCTGGGTTCTAGTTCAGTTTTAAAAGCACAGATGCTCTGTTGGCTCTGATGTACTCTAAATAAAAACCCAAATATAGAAATTCTTTACCAAAAGCTGGTGAAGTTCTTTTGGCATCAAATATACTCTAAATGTGATGTTTAGCAGAGAAGTTCTGTGTAAAACATTGAGTCAATTGACATATTTAACATGTTCATTTATACAAAATAAGAAATCTAATCAATAGAAAGAAAAATAGTGTATAAAGTAGAAGACCAATCTATGATTCCTTTGGAGAATGAAGGCCAGCTGTCTTTCCTTCTCTGCTGCAATTTCATTTATAATCTAAGCCCAGTATTTTAAAGTTTAGCAACCAATGTCCATTGACCAAAGCTGGAGAATGAAGCTGACTCATCCTGAGAATCTCCATATGTATAAAGAGGACTTTAGCAGTTCTATTTTTTGTGTTGTTTTCTTTTGAAAATAAATGTGGACCTCACTAATAGAAATATTGCTCCTTCTAGCTGGATTTTCTCCCTCCTACTTTTTAGGCATAGATGAATTTAGGGAGAGTTGAGACAGTGCTTCAGTTGGTTTTAAGTATCCAAGTCAGTACAGCCAGTGACCATTGGGTGATGGAATTTTAGTATCAGTGTGAAGGCTGGGGAATGAAAATGTCTACCCAGTCTTGGGTTGGTTTAAGAAATTATAGAAAATGTTTTATCTCCTGAATCGATTAGCTGTTATTACTACAACAAGAGTTCAAATCATACTAATCCTTTTCTTTAACATTTAAAATTAAGCAAATCCTTAGCTGTAGGCTCTTTTAAAAAATAAGTTATTGACTGCAGGGGTTTGGAGTTTTAGAAAAAGGAAATGAAGAAGAAACTAACTTTTTTTTTTAATTTTTAAACATTATTTTATTTGGTCTTTCCATACATTATTCACTGGAAACAGAAACTAACTTTTTAAAGCACCTTGTTGAATCTTAAAAACAAATATCCCTGATTACAGATTGCTTATGCAGCTGTTAATAAGGGCTTTGGTTAATGGTCAAGGATCTGGTTACTTGATAGTGCCCTGCTGGCTTAGAGTCTAATGCTTGTGTTTGCATTGAAGTTGTCCTCTCCCTATACTAGGTAAAAATACACTTACAAATTCTTGTCATAGTATACCTCCTTTGGGGAGAGAATGATGGTATCCTAGACCCAGTTGAGCCTACTTGACAGGAGAATACATGACCTGCTGAATTTCAGCAAAAGAGAAGTCAGAGAAATAGAGTCAGAGGAAGGAAGAGGAGAGAGGGACAGACAGACAGAGAAACAGAGAAGCAGAAACCGAAAGGGATAGAGCAGAGACAAAGAGAGACATAGAGAGAAATTGATATTAAGAGATACACTACTAGAGCCTTCTCATCAGTCTTTTCTGCTTAAAACTAAGAAAATACATAGAGTTGAGACTTTTGATGTTAAAAACAAGCTTCTTTAGAGTCACTATTGAGAAAAGAAATTTCTATTATATTCAACTTGCAGGAGTCATTTGGAATGTGTAGATCTTGCCTCTCAAAGGTTAGTCAAATAGTTATTTTGGTATATGAATCAATTTCAAGGCCTTTTTGTAGGGTGGGAGGCTGCCAATATTAAAATTATTAAAGAAATTCCCATTGAACACATTTATTTATGATATAACTTTTCTTTGTCACCTCCACCCATAAATGAAGTCCTGCATAATGAACCAATGGAAATAGCAGCAACCCTGCATTGAAGGAAGGAAATTCTTACTGGGAGAGCCAGGGACATCTGGGAAACTTATACTCATCAACCTCCACTTCTAAGTCCTTAACCATTGAGTAGTTTTCAGCCCAAGTGTCTGCCACCCACAGCCATGTGCTCCATAAAAGCTGATGGGGTGCAGGGGGAAGGACTCTGACTGTGTGCATGGAAGAAAAATTCTGCTCCAACCAAAGGACAACTCCCTCATGCCTTGACCCAATGACATATGGCTCTTTGACACAGCTGTATTGTACAGTTCCAAAATCAGGTTGGAAAAGATTGCAATGGAAAGCAAGGTTGAACCATTACACAATGATGTTTACCATATGACCAGACTAATCACACTATAACATTTCATTGCCTTTCAAACTTTTAAAGATACTCAGAGGAAAACCCAAGCATCTGCCCACCAAATAGTCAATCTTGAAAAAACATGTTGGGAAGGAGAGGGGAGAAATACTCCCACCAAACAGAACTAATCATATCGCTCACTCCATTTCTTAAAAGTAAATGTGCCATTTATATAAAAAATGGACAAGAGCTGATTTTCTTATTTTACATATCCAGAGGCAATCCAAAAGGGTACTGGGAAATTGTCTTCCCTACCAAGTTTCAGCTCAGAGAACATTTTTACTGCTCAGTTATTAGCCAGAAAAATATGACTTCAGAGTAGAAATGCTGGCAGTACTAGAACTATTATATTGCTGGGTAAAACAGCTGTTGTAGGTTAACTCTATTGGAACTAAATGGGGGAAGGGGATTACTCAGGGATCAGTAATGGGGTCCATGACCTTGAACTCCAGGCCATGGCTTTCACTGAGGGTCAGTCCAGTCAACATGGAAAGCCTCTTCTACCTGGCAGTGGTTCACAGGTCATAAATGATGGATGGACTCCATGAATGGTGGGACCTTTTTGTCCAACTCAGAAGTCCACCTGTCTTGCTAGCAGAATGTTCTCTCACCTGGGCAGCTCTGGCCCTTCTGCCTCTACCAGATGAGTTAAGGATAGTAGTCTATAAATCCTTAAGTGACCTCCCTGGAATAAGAATTCATGAGAGAGCACCCAAGTTCCCACAGGAATACAGGCTCAATGTGGATAAGTTGGAAAAGGCTGCCTTGCCTTGGTTAATGGATAAAGGAAAGATATTTCCTCCATTTTATTTTATTTTGTAAACTTATTTCTCTTTGATGCTTCCATGGCCTGTCCATGAACAGGTCAACCTTCTTGACACCTAAGGTTCATTTCTCTGGCTATTGTGAGTCACACATTGTTATGGGAAATTCCCTGCTTGACGCTAGTCCATCATTTTGCTCTCATGCACCACAGCCCCTGCCCACTCTCTATCTTTCTCAAATCTCTGGCACTGCCAGCTCATGGAGGAGGGAAGCCTTACTTTATTCTCATCTAGGGCAATCACTTTGGGTACTTCTAAGTAGATATTTGACTTAACAGAATTCAAAAATGCATGTCAGAAGCAATATTTCAGGCCAGTCTTTTTCGGAATGATAAGGCAGGCAGACTTCCCAGCAGAGGGCTGAATATTTATGGGTGCCGGGTTTTGTCTGTGGAAATGTTTGTCTGCCTTTCACTGGCACCGAGGAACTTCGAGGGAGCACCCAGATCCTCATTAACTACTTTACCTTCAAAAAGCCCCCCAAACTCAGCTGCAACTGGTTCCCCAGGTCGTTGTTTTAAAGACCCTTCAGGTCTGGAAAGCAATTTCTCAGATCCTGAGAAGAATAGCAGAAATTGCCTAATGGAAAGAACAGAGGTGATCCACAGAGAACCATTATGTTACTACTTTTGTCAATGTAAGCATGTCTGCATCTATATCTATAGTAATATAAAGTATGTATTAAATATATGTATTTAATAAACACAGAGAACTGTAATATACATCTACATATATACATATATGTGTGTAGATAAATAAGTATAGAGAAAAAGATGGATAGATAGAGAGAGAGATGGATGGATAGGTAGACAGATCGATATACACATATGTGTATAAACCTTTGGGTAAATACATTTTTTTAAGTCTCTCTGTCTTAGTTTCAACTCTTAAAACAGAAAACAGGGGCTTGGCAAACGGGGTTTAAGTGACTTGCCCCAGATAATACAGCTAGGAAGTATCTGAGGCTACATTTGAACTCAGGTCCTTCTGATTCCAGGCCAAGTACTCTATCTATTGAACCACCTAACTATCCTTATATATATATATATATATTTGTAAAAAAAAGAAAAAATTATACATAAAAATGCCAAGTTTCTTATACTATCTTTTTTTGTGTTATATTTTTTTACACTAAAACATTTGTGTTGCTTGGGGATTAAGCTAATAATTTTAAAAAAGAAAAAAGTAAAAGAAGGAATATTAGACATCAAGTCAAAGGAGTGGGGTTCAAGTCCTTTCCATGAGTTACTTGATCTTTTCTAAGCCTAAATTTTTTCAGTTGAATAAAAGGTATAGTAATGCTTGTACTACTACCTCAAAGTGCTGTTGTAATATGGGACATGAATGTATAGTTGTGTGCATGTGTATATGTATATGTATACATATAAAACATATGTATATATAGTTGCATGCATATGTATATGTGTGTGTGTGTAAACACATACACAGAGTATCCCAAAAGTCTTAGTGCCATTTTAAGCTTTGACAGCTTGATGTCTTGTGGAACACCTTGCATTATGTCCATATGCAAAGGGTATGTTAATCTGAGATTTCCATATTATGGGAAACTTGTCAAAGAGACTTCCCTCTGATAGTGTGAATTGATAGATCATTGGCAACTTACGATTTCAGAGGATTGCCTATTTTAAATATGATGGTAGTAGTCAAGTAAATAAATTGACAATCAGTTATTAAGTTCCTGTTATGTGCCAGGCATCATGCTAAATTCTAGGCAGACAAAGAATGGAAAAAGAAAGGGACGGCTCCTAATTTTGAGGAGTTCACCATTTAATGGAGGAGATAAGATGGAATAATTATCATCAAGCAAGATAAAGACAGGCTAAATTGGAGATAATCTTAGAGGGATGGCACTGGCACTAAAAGGAATTGGGAAAGGTTTCCTGTAGAAGGCAGGGTTTTAGCTGTGTTGAGGAATTGAGATAAAAAAAGAGGTAATTCCAGGCATGGAAGATAGTCAGTATAAATGCCTGGAGTCAGAAACTGGAATATTCTGCTTATGCAACAGCCTGGAGACTGATATCATTGTGCTAAGTGGAGAAGAATATGGTTTAAATAAATTGCAAAGGTGGGGAAACAGATTAAGAAAGTCTTTGACCACCAAGAAGAATTTTCCATTTGATTGTGAATATGATAGGAAGTAACTCTTAATTGATAATCTTTAAGGTTCATTCCTTTTCTGGGATCATGGAATTTTGAGATGAGAGATCACCTAAAGAAGTAATCCCCCCCCATTGTCATTTAAAGGTGAAGCAAATGAAAATCAGAATATTAAAAAAAAAAAAAAAGCACCCAAGGTTAACACAGCTAGAACCAAAACAGGGATAGATTAGAAATCAGGACCTCTAAATCTACTGTTCTTATATTCCAATCCTTGGTCTCCCATAATCTCTGGTTCTATGTTAATTATTTGTTACTTTTTAATTTGTATCACCAGAGTTTTGTATAATGCTTGACATGAAGGAAAAAATAAATGCCATTCATTCATTCATTCATCCATTCATTCATTCATTCATGACAGCTAGGGTATATAGTAGATAAAGCACTGGGCTTGGGAGTTGGAAAGACCTGAGTTCCAATCCAAACAAAGACATTTAACTTGCTGTGTGATTTCTTAACTTACAATCTCTGCCTCAGTTTCCACAACTATAAAAGAGATAATAATAGCCTCTATCTCTATGGGTTTTTGTGAGGATCAAATGAAATAATATTTGAAAAGTATTTAGCATCATGTCTGGCACATAGTAGGCATTCTATAAATGCTTGCTTTCTCCATTCCTTTCAAATCAGGGAGAAAAGAGTAGAAATTACATTATTATTTCTGGCAGAAATGACTTCATTATAATTATTACCTTCACCACTATTATTACAATGATTTTATTTGCAGAACTCATTAAATACCCAGTGGACATGTATTTCTAGTTATTTTTCTTTAGGCTAGAAATCTGGTGGTTATGAAAAGCACCTTGAAAAAACCCCCTTGTGCATTGTTGCCAAAATATGACAGTTTCACAGATAAATCAGATGACTAATTAACATGTGTGAAGTCTCTCTACTTGCTGAGATGATAATTGGGTTGACTTTGATGTTCCTCAGTCTCCACATCTTTGCTTTTTCATGTACTCTTTCTTCTCTTCCCTCCATTCTTTTACACAGGTTCTCCCTTTTCCCATGTCTGGGATCAACACTCTTTTCAACTCTTATCTCCTGAAGTCCTTAAAATTTCCTTCAAGGTTACAGGAAGCTTTGTCTGATCCTCCTAGTTCTTAATGTTTTTCTCTCAACTGAAATTCTCATGCAGTACTTGACTCCTGGTCTACTGTATACCTCTAGAAGAATATAAGTTCTTTGTGGGCAGGAACTGATTTTTTTTTTTTGGTTAGATTTATTACAATGTTAGATGCTTGTTATACTTCATTGTTAGAGACACATACTTGCTCTCTCCCACCCATGCTGGATTCTCCCGAAATTTCTCCAAAGTAATACATGTGTGTCCAAGTGTATCGCAGCTTTGTCAATTTTATGAGTCAGTCAATGTTGAATCTGTTGGTTGATCATTGTGTCTCTTATCCTACCATACCTACTATAAATTATTCTAAAACATCCAGAACTCACAATTTTAAAAGAAAATAAAGGTTAAAATTGTTTTCACATGCAATTGGGGAAAAGAAAATATTATAAAATAAAATAGACTTGGAAGGAATCTTACAGGTCAAAATTAAAATAAAACAAAACATCCTGGGCTTTTTTCTTATAGTGTTATAGTCATCATTTGGCTCTCACCCCCACAGATACAGTTAATCATTGGTTTATAACTTGATAATGAGATTAAGTTATTGTATGCTCCAAGGCAGCCAAAGTAGTATTTTATTTGAATAAATGTTCACTTGTCAGTCCCAAAAACCTATATCTAGTGGTTTTTCTTATTGAAGTATTTCCATTGGCTCCTGCATCTTCTGCATATGAGACTAACTTCAATTTCCTACCATATTTCTACCACGACTTGTCACTAAATATTATTACTCTGGTCAATCATCTAAGCAAAACTCTCCCCATCTCTCCCTCCAAACAGCATCCTTTGCTTCAAGCCCAAGGCAAGTAGGGCTTGTTCTGCAGACACAAAATAATAGAGGATATTGTTTGCAGAAAGTACAGTAGCCAACTTCCAAATTATGAAGGTTAATTGTTTGTGAACTTAGTGATGAGATGCAAATTTCTTGATCCCAAAGTTCATTATCAGAAAATATTGAGCCTAGTTCCCTATTATAAAATTTAAAATGTGTGAAAATTAAATATATTTATTGCATCCAAAGAGATTATTAATTCAAAGGTCTAAAGGCAGAAGAATCTGTTACAACAAAATCTAATTGTATCTTGGATCCTAATGGATGGATGTACTTAAGAAATATTTTTCCATTGTTTACACCTTTTCTCAATTTTAGACAAGGCCATGATCTTGGCTAAACTGTTACATGTAACAAAAACCACTTTTTAAAATTCTTTTTCTGGACCTAATAAGGTATCTCATACAGCCTCTTCATTTTAAAAATTATGAGACTGAAACTAAGAAAGTCATTAGTCAATAAGCATTTATTAAATGCCTATTATGTGCTAGATACTGTGAACAGTTACTTGACTAAAATAATGACTAAATTTTTTTTAATAATATTCCAGATCCTTTCATCCCCAATTCCAATACTCTTTCCTTTGAACAAGTGAACAGTAAAGTTGTTTTTTATTTAAATATGATACCTTTCTTTTCCATGATTTTAGCATCTTCCCACCCATACTTTAATGGTCTAAAGCAGTGGTTCTCAACCTTTCTAATGCCGTGACCCCGCAATACAGTTCCTTATGTTGCAGTGACCCCAAACCAAAAAATTATTTTCGTGGCTACTTCAAAACTGTAATTTTGCTACCGTTATGATTCGGAATGTAAATACCTGATATGCATTATGTATTCTTTTTGCTACAAATTGAGAGGTTGAAAACCGCTGGTCTAAAGTTATAGCTACATAGATTAATAAATCTACAAATTTTGCAAACTAGCTGTTATATTTCATGTGCCTTTTTTTTTAATTTAGAAAGATTCTGAGTTATGCTAATTGCAGAGCTTCCTCTGCATATCTATCTTCCTTATCACCATCAGATTCAGAATTGAGGATGTATGTGGGCATTTCATCCACAGGCATGAATCACACACAAACTTAACTACACTGTTAGAGATGAACTTTGTGAGTTACTAGAGCTGAAAAAAGTCAAATTTGATAGACTGCTAACACCAGGTTTATTTCTCCAAAAAACCACTCTCATAGTGTCTCTCTGCTGCTCTGTCATCTTTCATGGTTTTCATTTTCAAGCTGATGAAGGGCAAATAGAGATTGACTTAAGATCATCTACGATCTGGCCAAAATCATCTTCCGCTGTTTCCCCAAATTAACTTCTCCAGCTCCCATCAGAATGACCTACTCTCTGCCTCTAAGATAAAGTACACATTTGTCCCTTTGGCGTTTACAGCCCTTCATAATCTGGCTCCAGATGAATCCTTCCAGACTCATTCTGTATCATTTTTCCTGATGTACTCTATGTTCTGGCCAAACTTGCCTACATGCTGTTCCTAAACTTCACATTCCACCTCCTGTGATGTTTTTACATATACTGTTTCCAATTCCTGGAATTCACTCTCTCCTCACCTCTTCTACTGGGCCAATATAATGTGGTGGGGGGTAAAGAGGTGGGGGGGGGATGCCTGGGATAGGGATGGAGGTGAAAGCAGATGGGAGGAGAGTAAATTAAAGTTATTGTAACCAAGGCTGGAGGGAGGCAACGACTGACTTAAAGCAAGTGTGTAATAAACACAGATGAGCAAATAAAAGCATAAATCTAACACCTCAAAACTTAACTGTGAATGAATTAAATTATCCACCAAAATGCAAGAGAATGATATAATAGATAAGAAGAAATTAATACCATTTTAGTCATTCCATGATTATAAGAAGAGACATAGCTTCTTGATTTTAAAATGGATAACATATTAACCATTATAATCAGTATAAGAATATAAGAAATATTTTAAAAGTAAAGAAAAATGGAATTCCTCTTTTTTAAATATTTAACTCAGATGATTTTCTACTAGATGCTTGTTTGTTTGTTTTGGTGATACCTCTCCAATTCCCATCTCCTGGTACTATCCCACTTCTGAAACTACTTTGGACATCCCATGTTTTTACCTATTTGGGTGCATGTTATGTTTCTTGGTATAATCAAAGGTCCTTCAAGAGAGGGAATATTTCATTTTAAAAAAATAATCTGTATCTAGAACATAGTAAAAACTTAATAAATTCTAGCTGAATTAAATTGAATACTTTGTATATTCCTCAGTCTATACTTTCCATCTGGCAATTCCCTTTGCCTAGGAAGCTATTTCTTCTATTTAAATGCCATTTAGATTCTTTAAGAATTTCAAGACCAAGCTGTCTGACTTTTATCTTGAAGTTTCATTCTTCTCCTAACCAACAATGATTCCTTCCTCAGTGAATACTACCTAAAAATTAAAATGTCATGACTGCACATGCATAACCTAGATCAAATTGCTTGCCTTCTCAATAAGGGAGAGGGAGAGAGTTTGGAGCTCAATTTTTTTAATGTTAAAAATTGTTTTAACGTGTAATTGGAAAAAATAAAAAGATTAAAAGGCAAGTATTTACCTTGGCATGCAAAGGCCTTCATAATGTTTCCAACTAATCTTTCCTAGATTATTCTTACTCTTTCTACCCATTCTACTTTTCCACCAAATGAAACTGCTATCTCTGTCTTAAAGTTACCATTCCATCTATAAGCTCTGGGAATATGTGAGGACAGAACTCCAAGCCTAGATGCCCTCCTTCTCCATCTCCACTATTTAGAACAATTTTCTTCTTTCAAGGTTCAGTTCAGGTGCCATTTCTTCAATGAATGAAGTTTTTCTGATTGCCCCATCAGGATGTATTTTCTCATGCCTTAATTTTCCCAGAACACTCATCATTTCTATTTTGTACCTATTCTATTCTTTTTGCAATGGTTTATCTATTTACATAACTTATCATCCCAGTAGAATAGTTTAAAATTATGTCATAGATATGTTTATATATATAAATATATATATATATATATATATATATATATATATATAGAGAGAGAGAGAGAGAGAGAGAGAGAATATATCTGTAAAAATAAGGCAACATTTTCCTTTGATTCAACAAGCATTGACTTCAAAAAGCACCTACTAGGTTTGAGGGACTGGGCTAGTTGCTGGAGAAGCAAAGCCCAAAGTGAAATAGTTTCTGCACTCTAAGAGCTTATATTGTCTCTTCCATCTTTTTTATTTCAACCAGTGCAGTGTCTTTGCTCCATGAGTGTGTTTAAACAATTTTTCTTTAACTGAATTAAATTTCTGTTCATTGCTTTTATAGATCCATGTAAACCATTTGTTGAAAACAAAATGTATATGCTAAGACCAGTTGCTAACAACTACCCAAATGAAACCACCAACATGGCACCCGAGGCACTCCATCCTTCTACCCAACAAAGCTCTCATTGTTTTTTATGCCACCAGTCTAGGCAGCTGGTAACATTTTTCTCCAGATACAAAGCTTATGTTGCTATAATACACTTAAAATTAATGGCTATAAAATTAATCATTCTGAAAAGCAGTAAATGTAGTCCCTTCTAGTCATTAAGTCATTAGTAAATTAATCTTGACAATGTGTGTTATCAGAACAAAATTACTATACAGTCAAGAAGATGGCAGTACACAGGCGTAGTGGATCAAGCACTAGATCTGGAGTCAGGAAAACCTGAATTCAAATCCAGTTTCAGAGATTTAATAGCTGTATGACCTTGGACAAGTCACTTAGCCTCTATCAGCTTGAGTTTCTTCATCTATAATATGGGGGTAATATTAGCACCTACCTCTCAGGATTGTTGTTAGGATCAAATAAGATGATATTTGTAAAGCACTTAGAATAGTGCCTGGAATATAGAAAGTTCTAAGTAAATGCTTGTTCCCTCCTTTAAATTCCCTTTGTAAGAAAAGGTGTATTGCAAGTATAACTGCCGAATTAAATGTTCTTATAAAGTATCATTTATAAGGTTGTCATTTAGATGACATGGTAGATTGTAGCAAAGATACCTGTATTCTGGATACTAATGTCTCTCTGCTCCATAATATCCTTAATTTGAAAGTTTGTGTGTTGATGATTCCAGTGCCCTGATCTTACTGCCAGGACTTAAAAATGTAATAGGGCATGAATGGTATGTTCCATATGGGCTCATTGGCTGTAGCAATATTGTTATTTAAAATGTTTCTTTGTGAGGAATAATGGTCCACAAGACAACTGCCAAGGGAGTATGGGACCATAGCATGTTCTTCTAATATGGAGCCTAGAATGATGGTGGGAACATTTGTTATAATTAGGGTCATTAACACCCCCCCCCCCAAGTCAAAATATATTGATTATTATTTGGTTGGTCTTTCATTCTTTTTCCTCCCCTGATTTTTCTCCATATTTCTCCATATTTCCTACATCCTTCTCCTTTCCTTTATAAATATTTCAGTTTATCCAAATCTAAAATTAAGAAGAAGAAATGTTCCAAAAACATAAACAATGGTTTTAAAACGAAGAACTCTTTTTACTTTAGGGAAAGAGAGGAGTAGATGGAAGGATAACTTGGAATCAGAGAAATCGGAATTAAAGTCTTATCTTTGACAAATACTGGCTGGGTTTAACCTTAGAGAGTATTTCTGGCAATACTCTAAAGTAGTACATCGTAGGACAAGTATGAATCAACAGTGGAAGAAGGAGTTTCTTAACTAGCAATCCCCAAGCCTAGAAAATTTTATATATATATATATATATATATATATATATGAGGAAGAAGGAAAAATCAGGGAAGAATTCATAAAAAAAAAAACAAAAGGAAGAAGGGGAAGGCAAGAAAGAGAAGATAAATTATAAACTTGGGAGAGAAAACATGTAATTTGAGGAGATATTCATGTAAGTGAAGGGGGAGAGAGAAACAGAGAAAAAGAAGAGACAGAAAGGCTTTAGGGGATTTATGGTGATTTTTAATTTTTTTTTTGCCATAGATTTAACAAAAAAACATAGAAAATGGGCATTTCCAGAAACAAAATAGAAAAGAAGATAATTGTATATCAAACTATGACTATAGTATATAGTTTGTTTTTTTTATTTTAAAATCAGCATGAAACTTTCTGTTTTTTTTTATTTAATTTTTCCCCATTTACATGTAGAAACCATTTTTAAAGATTGTTTTCTGACATTTTAGGGTTCAACTTTTCTTGCTTCTTCCCTTCCCCTTTCCCTGAAGTGATAACTAGCTTGATAAAGGTTATGCCAACATGAACTTTTCAGTAAGATCTTACTTATATGTATTTCCTTCTGGGCTTCTTTATGTTCTCTTCTTAAATATGCTTCACTGGCTTCTTCTCCTCTCTTTGTTTTGCCTTTTCCCTTCCCTCCCTACTTCCTTCCTTCCTTCCTTCCTTCCTTCCTTCCTTCCTTCCTTCCTTCCTTCCTTCCTTCCTTCCTTCCTTCCTTCCTTCCTTCCTTCCTTCTTTCCTTCCTTCCTTCCTTCCTTCCTTCCTTCCTTCCTTCCTTCCTTCCTTCCTTCCTTCCTTCCTTCCTTCCTTCCTTCCTTCCTTCCTTCCTTCCTTCCTTCCTTCCTTCCTTCCTTCCTTCCTTCCTTCCTTCCTTTCTCCCTCCTCTTCCACTATAAATGAAAGAAAAACAAAATCTTCATCACAAATATACATAGTCTAGTAAAACAAATATGTGTCCTAAAGTATATATCTCCATTTATTACCGAGAGTCCACCATTTCTGTTTCAGGACTTGGTTAGAATATTTCATCATTTATCCTCTCCAATTATAATTCGTTATTTTATTGATCCAAGTTAACACATCTTTCAGAATTGTTTCTTTTTTTAAAGTTATTGCACAAATTTTTCTCCTGGTTCTGCTCACTTCACCTTACATCAGTTCACCTGAATCTTCCCAGGTTTTTCTGAGATCTTGCTTTTCATCATTTCTTACACTGCAGTGATATTTCTTCCTATCTGTATAGAATAATTTGTTCAGACATGCTGCAATTGATAGGGACTCCCTTGGAGTTCAGTTCTTTGCCACCACCAGAAGAACTATAATAATAATGTTTAGACATATGTGACCTTTCCCTGAGGTGAAGGTGATTTCCAGGAAACTTGCTTTCAGTACAAAGACATGTATTGGGCTGTGAGTTTCATAGTGTTCTTGCTGCCTTTGAAATGTTGATTAGCTGATTAAGCTGGGTAGAATAAACCACCACTTCTTGATCCTTAAAGCAACAGGAGCCCTGGGTTGAGGTGGGGAGGGATTCATTCCTGGGGCAAAAGTAACAGTGACCAGAGCAACATTACTCCAGGAGATAGATGAAATCAGGCCAAGTACCAGATGTGGCCTTGGGATAGCCATTGCACAGCCAAAAGGAAAGTCTTTAAAGCAGATCATGTTTTCACTTCTTTAAATTTATGAGATTGGAATCTACACAGATGTCATTCCTGACTTTCTGAAGATTTATTCACTTCCTTTGGGATCCTGTATGTGTCACTCCTTCAAGGATCTACTCCAGGCAACTAGTTGATCCAAAGGATAGAGGCATAGGATCAGAAAGATCTGAGTTCTGTAAGATTTAAGTCAATATCCAATAACGCCAAGTATTATAATTACACAGTCCAAATCTGGTCCTAGACATTTCATAGCTCCATAACCCTGAGTACATTATTTAAGTTCTACTTGCCTCAGTTTCCTCATATGCAAAATGAGGATAATAATAGCACATATCTCAGAGAGTAATTGTGAGAATCAAGTTAAATAATACTTGTAACCTACTTTGAAAACTTTAAAATTCTATCTGAGTGCTAACTGTGATGATGATGATGACAAATAAGCAATATGTATTAGTGGAAGGACTTCCATATGCTGATCAAATCATAGACACAGAACCCTTTTTACTTACCCTATTAAAAGTTTTAAAAAGAAAAAAGCAGAGATATACTCTATCAATATTCCCCCGTGATATTCAAATGAATATGTGATCTGCTTGATTTGTATGTGTCCTTCAGCAATTCAGATACACTTATCCATATCTGTCCATGCTACAAGACTCTTCCCTACCTGCTCACCTAAGTTCACTATAGAGTTCATGCTCTTCACTTTCTCCTGATGAGGATGCTTGTGGAGGACTATGACCTACTATCTATCCCCTATCATCTTTACATCTTCTCTTCCTATCATACATTTCCCAAATGAGAGCTCCCAAAATCCATCTCAAGGTATAGCTGCATTGGTTTTAACCAAAGTCTAAAGTTAATGCATCCTAAACCCAATTCACTAATATTCATTCTTTAAACATGCATTTGTTTGGAACCTACTTTGTGCAAGGCCAAAGGTCCTGAGAAATGGTCTCAGAGCCAGGAAGATGCAAGTTCTAACTCTGATCAATTTGACTCTTTGGGAGATCTCTCATCACTCTGTATAACTCCCTGAGATTATAAGTGGCAGAGAAGGTACATGTATTAGTAGAGGGAATTTCTTGTCTGGAGGTTCCTTCTTTTAATGAAATCATAGGTCCAAGTCCTATTCCTATCATGTAAGTAAACCTCTTTCTTAAGTAATGGGGAGAGAAAGTTAAATAGAATGATACTTGTCCAAAAGAATATAAAATTGGAGGGGGAAGCTGGGTAGCTCAGTGGATTGAGAGCTAGCCCTAGAGACGGGAGGTCCTAGGTTCAAATCTGGCCTCAGACACTTCCCAGCTGTGTGACCCTGGGCAAGTCACTTGACCCCCATTGCCTAGCCCTTACCACTCTTCTGCCTTGGAGCCAATACACAGTATTGACTCCAAGATGGAAGGTAAGGGTTTTAAAAAAATATATATATATAAAATTGGGCGAGGGGGTGGTGGTATATATCATAGGAATGCCTAAGCAACTTTAGGCTATATATGATATAAAAGTCAACTATTTTTGGGGAGGAGGGCTTGTTGATACCTTTGGGTCAGGGGAAGTAGGAGGTAAAAGTTGAGCTGATCTTTGGAAAAAACTAGACATTCCAGTGGGTGAAAAGCTAAGAAAGGAGTCTATTCTAAGAAGGAGATTTGAAGGGTTGAAGAGTAGAGACCTATGTAAAAATACAAAGACAGGAGATAGAAAGAAATGTATACAGAATAGTAAGTAGAGTTGTTTAACTGAAACAGAGAATATAGGTGGAAACCAGATGATAAATGAATTTAAATGCCAAAATGCAGAGTTTATATTTTATCCTGGAGTCAACAAGGAATCATTGAATCTTCTTGAGCAGTGTTAGAACAGCAGAGGCTAAATGATCATTTATTAAATTTACTAGAAAGTCCTTTCAGGTATAGAATGGGCATAGTATCTTCTCCAGCTAGTTTACAAATGAGGCAAATGGTTAAGTGACTTGTCCAGGGTCACATAGCTACTCCTAAAACTACATTTGAACTCAGGAAAAAGAGTTTTTCTGACTCCAGGCCCTGCATTCTATCAAAGTGCCACCTAGCTGCCACACACTTTGACAACATCTCATCTGATCCTCATCACAACCATGGAGGTGGGTATTGTCATTATCACCATTTTGACAAATGAAAGAGCTGAGGTAGGAAGAAGGTAAGTGACTTGCTTGGGGTCACCAAGACAGAAAATGTCTTGAACCTTTGAGTCTTCCTTATTCCAAATATAGAACTTTATTCTTTGTCCCACCTAGCTGCCACTTGAGAAACTGGTCAATGATATCCTTGACAGAAATATGGAAGGAGGACAGGTTTAAAGGGAAAGATGACGAGTTCCATTTGTGACATGCTGAGTTTAATATACCTTGGGGACACCCACATTAAAAAAAAGTCTAAATAGGCAGTTTGTTGATTTGGAGATGTTTTGATCCTTGAGAAGAGGGTAGAGGAGAGTCTGGTTATTACTTTCATTCTATTGTCTAATCATCAACCAGAAAAGAAAAAACAAAACAAAACACCGCAGACTTTGTCATCACCTGGACAATGAAAAATATTGATTTCCCATTTAAAATGGCATGTAATAATGCAGTGTTGGAAATACTGATGAAATAAATCTTATGGTAGAAATGCCTTTTCTGACCTCTCATAGTTTCTCTGCTGAAATTTATTGCTGGCATGAAGTACCCCACAAGGAGGGGGAAAAAGAAAAATTTCCATGCCTCCCTCTCCTAGCCTTCCTCTTTGTAGACTGTTTTTGAAGATGAAAATCAGGGCAGGAGGGGGCTCAGATGGGGGAGGACATTCAACAAAAACACCAACTCCAGAGGTTTCCAACATATATTTTTGCTTTAGTTCATGCAACAGCAAGCATGAAAACATTGGCCTGCCAACGACTGCAATGTTCAGCTCCATTCCAGAGAACACTGTCCCTTTCCCCCTCCTCCCCCTTCTCCTCGCCCCTCTCAGGAGGCAATCTTCAAAGGCAGGCTGTTTTTGTTTGTTCCCATTGAAGCAGATGGTTTGCATCATGTACTTCAGCCAGCTAATTCATCTGTGAGGGACCGCCTCCTCTGGCTGATGTGGGTCCAGCTGTGGAAACAGCTCCAGTGTCATCTGTGTCCACTTCCATTCCATTCTTCTGATCTCACAGGATCTCAGAGACCACATCCAAGTCCGTTAAAAAACAGAACATACCATGAAGAGACCTGAGAACATCCTTTAAGGACATTTCTAGGACAGGACTTGAGCAATTTGGGCAACAAAATCTTTTGCAGAAGAAAAGTGGATCTCCTGTAAACAATGATGGCCATACTCTTTCAGATGCTTTTAACTTGGTCATTAGAACCAGTCAACTAGAGTAATTCTTGGATAAAGGAAAACTGGAACAGCAACATTTGGAGTTCTAACATGGCTGAGAACATCTGGAGCACTCAATGTTGCATCCATTGATTAACCAGAATACTCATTCATCAATTACTCCTGCTCTTCTGAACAGATTCAGTTCCCATCTGGAGTCATGCTTACCATCAACACATATAATTCCTTAATACACTGTGGATGAGTTCTTGTGGATTTTGAATTTGAAAGCAAAGTTAACTTGAAAAACTTTATAGAATTATCTGATAACATTAATAACCATGTCCATTATTAACATATATATATATATATATATATTTTTTTTTTTTTGTGGAGAAAAATAAGAACACTCTTGAAAAAGACATCAATAGCTTCCTCCCACCAAGTTGAGTTGACTAAATGCAATGGTAGGGCAGATTTTCTGGAATCCTAAACTGTCACTCAGTAGGTAAAACCCAAGGCATTGACTGAGGCACACAGAGGAAGAGTATCTCATTCAAAGTCAAAGAGTTAGGATTTGAACTCAGGTCTTCAAGGCTCTAGGTTCAGTGCTTAATTCGATCTATAAAGGTATTTTAAAAAAATAATTGTTTTTATTGTCATGCAAAAGCCACTTCCATATTGGTCATTGTAGTAAGAACAAAGTCATACCTAACCAAAACCCCATAATAAAACCATAAATATACTGATATGAAAGATAACTCCAGTAGTTCTTTCTATGGAGGTGGGTAGCATTTCCTATCATGTCATGAGGCTATTTTTAAGCAAGCGGTTGGGAACTTCCTCTAATGATACTACATGTGTTGAAATGGGGCACAAGAACTATTGGCATTCTCTTAGATTAAACAAAGGCAAATGGCATCTGACTTTCTAGATTTGAGGATTGAGTTGATTGGCAACTGTTCAGTAGTAGAGGTCAACATCATTCTTACTGCCACAGTAATTTGTAACTTCATTGAATCTGAAACTTTGGTTCATTGATGCCTATCATTTAAGTTCCCAAAGTCACTCCTAAGTCTTTAATTTGTTAGAACCCTACTTAGGGGTTGACAGGGGGAATTAATGTATCTGTCCTTGTTATTGATGCTATGTGATGAAAAGTAATCCTTTTAACACTTCAGGGACATACTCACATAAGATACTGTGTGATTCTAGCTGTTGTTTGCTTTACATATCAGTTTGTTAATGGAAGGTTGTGGTATGTCCCTGAGGGCTTCTCACATCACTGTTCAGAGGCCTTTTCTCTTTTACTGGCCTGGCTTGACTCTTTCTACCATATTTGAGTATAGTTTGCCACTAGTTTAAAACTGTGATAACTCATTCATGATTTCCCACTTTATCTAAAACCTATTGGCTAGACCTGTGGTGGTGAACCTATGGCATGCATGTCAGATTAGGCACTCAGAACCCTCTCTGTGGGCATGTGCATTGTTGTCTTTGACCCAGTACAGAGTTCACTAGAGTTCATTACTAGAAAGCCAGAGGGACATTGGGCCAGGCTGGTCCCTGTCCCTCTGCCCAGCAGCCCAATGGGAGTGCTTCTTCTCTCCCCTGTTTGAGATAAGGTTGGGGGGAGGCTCATATGCCATGTGAGGGTTGCAGCACTTGGGCACTCAGTCTTTAAAAGGTTCACCATCAATGCTCTAAACACTCTTATTTACTCTTTTTTTTTCACCACACACTCACTATTTCAACCATAAATCCTATTCTTAGCTAGTTGTCAATTCCATTAAAATGTAAGGTTCTTGAGGACAGTGATTAGTTCCATCCCCCTACATTTTTTTTTACTTTAAGGAAAGGCAATTTTATTAATATGTATCCTCTTGTTTTTTTTTTTAATTTCATTTAATTAGATGATGTAGAACTTTTTTTCTCATAGTTACAAGACTCATGTTCTTTCCCTCACCTCCCCCCACCTCCCTCCCATATCTGACATGCAATTTCATTGGGTTTAACATGTGTCATTGATCAAGACCTATTTCCATATTATTAATATGTACTAGGGTGATCTTTTAGAATCTACTTCCCCAGTCATATCTCCATTGAACCATGTGAACTAGCATGTTTTTCTGCTGGGAGCCATCAGGCCATGATACCTTGACAAGGTCACTCATGGCAGCTAAAGAGGTCACAGAGTGGCCCTTTGGCAAAATGTGATTACCCACTCAGTCCCCCTTGCATGACCTCTCTCATTAACATCCCTTACCTATGGAATTGACATGATTACTATTCCCCCTAACCTCAGAAAGAATAATACAAGAGCAAAATACCTGTACTCTTTTTCCCCAAAACTTCACCCAAAGATCAGACTCTCAAACCCAATCCCAAAAGACTACCATGGGTAAACTTTTACTTAAGTACATAGTTCCCAGTAAAACTATAGCTAGAAGCCAAGTCCAGAGCTTCCCCACTCACAGAAAGTTATTCTCATGAAGCCAGCATACCAATCAATCATAAAAGTCCATACAAAATGTGCAGGCACACCAAGCTTCATCATGCCTCAGTGACTTGATTCTTCCCCTTGAGAAAATCCCTAGTAAACCCTGAAAAATGACCAGTCTAATATTAAATCTGAATTGTGTTCTCAGTACATCTCAACCTCAATGTTATGATTGTGGAATTGTCTTTAAGAACTTCTGATTGATTATTTATTTTTATTAAAAGTAACAAGTAAATTTCCTTGATTGTTTGTAAGCTTAAGCTCCTCACAGGGTAATTAGAAAATTAAGCCACTTGTGCCAAAATCATTTATCTTGTGTGAAATCTTTATTCTGTCAAGAATCTGTAATCACAATATAAGAATATAGAATGTTAATCAAGTGATTTGTTAAAAGTTAATGTATCACTTTTCCAATTATCTCTATTTAGATGCATGTGTTAGGTAATACATCTGTGTGCCAAAAAAAAAAAAATAGGTATATAAATAAACACCAGGCCTGGGGATGGCGGAGCAGCTATCAAGTGCAAAGCATGCCCACCATGGCCAAAAGATATAGGGCTGTCTTCCATCTATTTTCTTGACTGATCATCGGTCAGGAACCCCTGTAGTTGCAATTGAGGCTGGACTTTGCCTGTGGCATTTTTCTTTTGTGTTTCTTTTCCCACACTTCTTCCTCTGGATGTGGATAGCATTCTTTCTCATATGCCCCTCCCAATAGTTCTGGATCATTGCATTGCTTCTAGTAGAGAAGTCCATTACATTCAATTGTGCTACAATGTATCAGTCTCTGTGTACAATGTTCTACTGGTTCTGCTCCTTTTGCTCTGCATCAGTTCCTGGAGGTCGTTCCAGTTCACATGGAATTCCTCCAGTTCATTATTCCTTTGGGCACAATAGTATTCCATCACCAACATATACCACAATTTGTTCAGCCATTCCCCAATTGAAGGGCATCCCCTCATTTTCCAGTTTTTGGCCACCACAAAGAGTGCAGCTATGAATATTCTTGTACAAGTCTTTTTCCTTATGATCTCTTTGGGGTACAAACCCAGCAGTGTGATAGCTGGATCAAAGGGCAGACAGTCTTTTAGTGTCTTCTGTGTATAGTTCTAAATGGCCTTCCAGAATGATTGGATCAATTCACAACTCCACCAGCAATGCATTAATGTCCCAATTTTGCCACATCCCCTCCAACATTCATTACTTACTGTTGCTATCATGTTAGTAAATCTGCTATGTGTGAGGTGGTACCTCATAGTTGTTTTGATATGCATTTCTCTGATTATAAGAGATTTAGAACACTTCTTCATGTGATTATCAATAACTTTGATCTCTTTTTTCTGAAAATTGCCTGTTCATGTCCCTTGCCCATTTATCTATTGGAGAATGGCTTGATTTTTTGTACAATTGATTTAGTTCCTTATAAATTTGAGTATTTAACCCTTTGTCAGAGGTTTTTGTTATAAAGATTGTTTCCCAATTTGTTGTTTCCCTTCTAATTTGATTGCATTGGTTTTGTTTGACCAAAAATCTTTTTAATTTAATGTAATCAAAATTATTTATTTTGCATTTTCTAATTTTTCTAACTCTTGCTTGGTCTTAAAATCTTTCCTTTCCCAAAGATCTGGCAAGTATACTATTCGGTGTTTACCTAATTTACTCATAGTTTCCTTCTTTATGTTCAAATCATTCACCAATTCTGAGTTTATCTTGGTGAAGGGTGTGAGATGTTGATGCAAGCCTAATTTCTTCCACACTGCGTTCCAATTTTCCCAGCAGTTTTTGTCAAATAGTGGATTTTCATCCCCAAAGTTGGGATCTTTGGGTTTATCATAGACTGTCTTGCTGAGTTCACTTACCCCAAGTCTAAAGCAATGGCTATATGAGTAATGAGATCAACTAGTTGTCTCAGTGGATAGAGCACCAGTTCTAGAGTTGGGAAGACTCCCCTTCTTGAGTTCAGATCTGGCCTCAGATACTTATTAACCATGCCCTGGGAAAGTCACTTAATCCTGTGGGCCTCAGTTTCTTCATAAGTAAAATGAGCTGGAGAAAGAAATGGCAAGTCATTCTAGTATCTTTGCCAAGAAAACTCTTCTCCAAAAAAATAAGGTCACAAAGAATTGGGTATGAGTGAAAAATGACTAAACAATAACATATGAATAATGAGAAAGAGACTGAAACAACACATGTTTTGTAGCTAGAAATAATATCATTTCTTTTGTGTTTTCTCTTTGGTAGATTTCTGCACAGAAATGACAAGTTGACTTTTGTAGCTGTCTTTTTTTCTTCTTATTATTATTAATCTCACCATCTTCCTGTGTATACACTGTGGTCTGTTCATACTTTGACTCTAACTCCTTGACTCTCCCTGCCTTTGAGTTCAGACCATGCTAACTTGGCTCCTCTAGCTGCTTGGTAACTCTGTAGAGGATGACAGCCTGTCTGAGAAACACATCTGTTGACCTTTTTCTAATCTCTGACTCCACAGGACAATTTTCCCCTTTACTAGAGGTAAGCGGTAAGTGGGGAATGTGATGCACCACACCAGGGCCTATCTTCTTAGCCTAAGCAAAGACCATCAAGTTCACATTTTCTAACCCCCACTATCATCATGCCAGTGGTACCAAGATTCTAGTTTTACCCAGGGTTCTTCTAGTTACTCCCTGACTTTTGAAAAGTCTCTCTTCTCAATGATATTATGAAACTACCATTGGTAAGCTTCCAAAGGTCTTTTTCTGGCCTCCACAATTTTTTCATTTCCACACTGATGACTGGAGTTTGGGAAATTCATGAATTTCATTCATTAAATATCCTGAGATACATGAGCATGTCTTATGTTTTTAATAATGCATGCATGAATAAAACATTTATTAAGTGCTTACCATGGGCAAAGCACTATGCTAAGTGTTGGGGATACAAACAGAGAAGTTCAGCAATCACTCTTCTCAAAGAGTTGCCATTCTGATGGGGAGACAACACATCAGGGAGATTTCAACCACAACTCAGAGAAGAAAACCTCATGGTCCTTAGGGTGCAATGACAAATCAGATGGTCACACCTATTCTTTATGCCATTTACACTTATAAAATCATATCAGTTTCAGACATTGAACCACTGGATAGGACCAAGGAATTTGGTAGCAAAAGCTTTCTTTTGGGGGTCTTTAGTAGTTGTGTCTGCAGTCCCTACAGGAGCAGGTTCAGGCTGTATCTCCATGAGGGTCATTTCTCAGTTTGGTGGTCAAGGACCCTAGGCTGGTAGCCAGATCATTCCTAAAGCTTTTGGAGTCAGACTCCTGTGCTCTCTCCATCAGGGTTCCAAAGGAGATCAGGATGGAGGTGGTGGCAGCTTGACTTGCCTGGCCCATGCTACTGCCTCCTCTTTTTCTCAGAGCACCTTGATTCTTCAGCCATTTTGACGTGCCTGCCCTATGAATGGTTGTTGGTTGGCCGTTTCTTTTCAATAAATTTTCTTGGTACTTTACAACTAAAAGCATTATTTGAAAATGGGTAAAAGTACATTTTTACATTTTTGACAAAAGCTTACAAAATGAAGCTATTTGAAATTAATTGTTCTACTGTAAATGCATGTACCTGACCCCACAAGTACCTATGTAGATTTAATTTTTGAGATATCAAGAGGGACCATGACAGAGACCAGAGCTATTTTTTTCCATTTTCTCTTAAGCATCCACATCCACATTCATATATGTATACTGAACCTGGTATTCTTTTAGTCTCAAAATCATTGACTATAGCTATCAGATCAATTTAACATATTATAAAAGATATTAAATTTCTAAATCCTATAGTTCAAAGGAGCTCCATAAATTTTTAGGGCCTGATGTAAATCTTGAAATCTCTCAGACTTGTGAATGTTAAAAATTTCCCCATCAGGGAATTCTTAATTAGAACAAATTCCCTACTGAGAAACATTTCCCATTTTGATAGGACCTCTACTCCACCCATACTTAAGACTGCTTTAGGGGAGAAAACTCATTGCTAAACAAAGAAAGTACTTGGATCCATGCTTATGGTGGGGGAAGGAGTTCTTTGAGCCAGGCTTGTTTTTAGAATTTATACAATAGGATGCTAGGTACCTAAAAGGGTAGGGCAAGTTTTCTCTTGATGAGATTAGTTGACTAAGCTGTGTTTTCTCTCTTTCAGACTTACAGAGGATCTTGGTCAACTTAGCAGGAATTCAGATGGGCAGTCCTTTGGAAAGCGTCTACAGTGATTGGTAGATGTAGGGACTTAGGGGAGGTGACATGAGAGAAAAACCCCTATATAAGAAAAAGCAGAATCTCTGAGGATATAATCCTTTTGGAGAAATCCTTTTGGAGGATCTCTGATGAGGATCGCTTGGGAAGAATCTCTTGAGAGAGGCTCTGGGGAAGGGAAGCTTTTGGAGGACAATCTCTAAGGAGATCTCGATGGAGCTCTCTCTGGTGAAGTCAGCTGAGATGGAGCTGGCCTGATGTTACTAGAATCCTTGTTTAGTCAGACCTTGTGGTGAGTGTTAAAAAACTGACTGATTTCTCTCTTAAGACCCTAGGTCTAGGCCATATTGGCTTGAGGCCCTTCATACTTATTCCTTTCTTACTCTCTCTTTCTTTGATTACTCATTGTATTGTTAATTAAAATCTCTATAAAACCAAATTGACTTGGGTATTTGAATAATTGGGAATATTTCCCTGGCGACCACCTTATATTTGATTTAAAAACCAAGACACTGTAGTGAAACATATTTCTGTGGTCAAATTTACTCTCCCTCTCTTATATCTATCACAATTTATATCTTCCACCATTTTAACTCACTACAGTTTAAGACCTCAACCATTTTAAATCTCACACTGAGTACCATAGACTGAGAACTTCACATGGATTGAGTTTAGAAAGCCAGTTTGATCAAATGCACTGAATGACTAGCATATGTACTTATTAGTTTTTTTCTGAGCCAATTGTGCTACTAACTCTGTCATCTTGAATGTCATATAGTTTGTCTGGGTGTTAATTTCCTATTCTACAAAATGAGGTGAAGAGCTGAGTGTGAGTAGGAGCCCTGCCAGCTCTAAACATATGATCCTATGGGTCAATATTGTTTGATTTAGCTTTCTACCTTCCATCATTTTTTTTTGCTCCTTCTGCTTCATAACTGGGACTACCATAATATGGGGAATTTCCAGGGTGGAAACTACCTCCATTGAGGGGAATTAGCAATTCATCTCTAACTTATAATGTCAGAAAATCACCTGAGGACACTAGGAGGTCTTGTTCAGTGTTAAATAGCTTAAATGTATCCTAGGCAAGACTCAAACCTAGATCTTCCCAACTCCAAAAATGTCTCTCTATCCATAATACATAAGCCCCAGATAACATAGTAGATAAAGTGCTGGACTTGGAGACAAGAAGATTGAGTACTTTAGAAAATTATTAACTCAATAATTTGAGGTCAAATCATTAAAATACCTTTATCTTCAGTTTTCTCATCTATAAAATGGGGATAATGGTAACTCACCTCCCAAGGTGGAAGTGAGCTCACATCAAATGAGATCATGTGTATGTATATTTACATATGTGAGTTTGAATGGATATAGATTATATGTGTATGCATATATATGTGTGTGTATTATATGAAGAGAGGAAGAGAGAGATTGAGAAAGAGAGAGACAGAGACAGAGATAGAGAGACAGAGAGAAAATTTGCAAAACTTTAAGGAACCATATAAATGTTAGCTTTTAGGGTTACTTTGCCTGTCTTAGGATCTATTTAGCCGATATCAAAGAAGCCAGCTAGAAAAATCTTCTTTGTAATGAAGGCTCCTAACCTCCAATATGAGTTATATGTGGTAATTTCGGTATGGCTACAACTCCCAGTGAGGAGAACAATCAGCATTATCGGGTAGTAAACAATGTCAATTACAATATGCTTTGGACACTTGGAAGAATGGCAGCTCTGGGCAAGTCCCCCAAACAATAGGATGCTATAATTTGATTATCAATATTTTGCTTTGTCCAGTCACTGAGGGAATACAAACATGACATATCAGAAAAGATGATGATGGTCTGCATGAATTTAACACTAAAACAATAACAATTATGACACAAAACGAGTCATTGGCTTTTGCTAGAACTCTCATGTAGAGGCTGCTTTGCTTCTTATCCCAAGTCAGGCTTAAGCTTTCATGAACTCTTGGCAATGAGACCTAGTTCTATGATCCTCTAGAGTCTGCTAAAGTCAGTTAAGTAGATTATACAGAGGCCAGAGAACAGGTCAAGGCCCTCTACCATCTGGCCTCTTTTGATCTTCTTCACTAAATTCCCCACTTTCCCCTACTTCCAATTCCATGACTTAAATTGTCAGCCTTTGTATATTCACCTACATCCTTTCCCCTAATTGTAAAGTCCTATCCTAATCCCCAAAGGACCCAAATTCCAGCTATCCTCCAAAGTTCTGTACTTTAGGAAGATCATTATGGCAGCTAAGACGAGAATGGACTGGAGTTGGGAGAGTGACCCATTAACAATTATTGTAACAATCCAAATATAAGGAGACAAGTGTCAGGACCATTGTGGTGATGGTATCAGAGATGGGGAGGGGATGCATATGAAAGGTATAACACTGGAAAATCAACAGGATTTTGCAAAAGGTTGGCTATAAAGAATAAGAGACATCAAGTTAAGGTGAAACATGTATAAAAGATACTCAGTTAGGCACTGTGAGAATTGAATACCACTTTACACTACTTTTTGGCACCTTAAGATCAGTTTGAGGATGTTAAAAGAAATGTTTCATGTTGAATTTGAAAATCCATTCTCTAGTGGATTAAGAACAAGACCTGAGGCTTGTGGAGAGAAGAACATATGAACACTCTGGGAGGATATCAGTAGCCTCATGGCATGCTTCTTATCCCACCAGACTCCTGGCATCCCAGGAGATGCTTGTGCCCTCTTTCACATCCACATGACCTGTTTCTGACCTGGACTGTTCAATCAGTGAGACCCAAAAAAAGTAATGTCATGGGGGGGTATAAGTTATAGAACAAGGAAGCTCATGGGGTCTGATCTGGCCAAGCAGTGGGAATAAACCGAGAGGGAAGGTGAGCAGTGAATTTGAACTAGCTAGGTGATTAGCCATGTGACTATTTGCCTTTTCTTTCTTTGACCTGCTTTTCACTATTTAATAAGTAATTATAAATTAGCATGCAATCTCCAGAGAATTTTCATCATAATAGCATATTATAGACAGCATATTATAGACTTTTGAGGTTGTGCATGACTTAATTGTCTTTTATTTTCCTGTTTTAATTAGTAAAATATCTGATTTTAGCACCAGATATCTGTTGAAACAAGGGGAGAGAGGAAAGAAAGCCAAAGGTTGGGTGTTGATGAGCAAGCCCATACAAAATGGCTAAGGAAAGTAAGGATATTCCTCTGAGGAATATGTTATGATTCAATGAAACCTATTCTTAATTCTCCTTTATGCTTTCTCCTTACTAAAACAGGGGGGAGGGGGGCAGAATGTAATAGTTAAACATAATTAAAAATAAAAACTAAGTCACACAGCAGTCAACACTTTGGTGAGCAAAAATTATTTCAAAATTCCTTTCTAGAATGGACAGATGCATTGTGGGAGGATGGTGGAGTAAGACATGAAACTTTCTCACCTTTCCAAAACTCCCCAGAAACAAGCAAAAATAACACCAAAGACTCACAGCTAAAAACTATAGGAATAGACAGGAGTCAAGAGTAGAGCTGAAAAATCAGGGATACCTAAAGGGGAAGGTCTCTGACTTCCCTGGCATCAGTACCATTGCTGCAAGCCTTGGGGACAGGAATAGAGCAAACAGTAGAATCAATTAGATAACCCCTAGGGGCAGGACCAGCAACCTCATATTGTTTGATGAGCCCCTAAGTGTGCATTTCTGAGGAAAGTCTTATTAGGAACTGTGTTTGCTTTGACCTTGGCTCCAGAGATCTCTGATGACCCACAACTAGGGTATGAAGGAATGGACACCATTGAGTCTGTGGACAATGGGTCATGGTAGCAAGAGTTCAAACCTTACTGCTAGTGAATAAAGAAATTTGGAGGCCCAAGGAATGAAGACTAGACACATGCTCTATCCCAGGCTGTGGAAGTAGGGCAGGAGGAGTAAAGAAAGAACACACACTAGTGAATGTGGTTGCTGAGGGACTGTGGCACTCTCAGCAGTAATCACTCCTGGGAGAGTAGAGTCTCTGTTTGCTGCCACAGGGGAAGTCAACTGGCTGTTTACAGGAGGAGTGACACAACTGCACACAGGCTCTGATCAGACCACTTGAGGTCAATCAGAGACTGGAGCCTGAGGAAGGGATCCAGGATTACATCAGACCCTGGACTATTAAAAACTAGAACTAACTAGGACCTAGGTAAAAACAAACATTAAAAAAGCCTAAAACCTGCAACATACCCCAGTACAATAGGAAGGCTGAGAATTCAATAAAAAACCCAGTAATTAAATCTGTTGGCCTGACTGTTATAATAATAAATAAATAGTAAGTTAAATGAGCAAGCAAAGAAGAAAGAATCCAACTATTGCTAGTTATTATAGGGACAGAGAAGACCTTAACTAAAACTCAGAGGACTATAAAGTAAAAACACCTATTTCAAAAACAGGAAAAAAAAACAACCTGGTCACAAACTCAAAAGGGACTCTTAAAAGAGCTTTAAAAAGAATAAAAAACAAACAAGAGAAGTTGAAGAAAAATTAGAAAAAAATAAGAACAAGTAGGAGTTGAATTGAAGTAGGAAGGCACAGTTATGGGGATCAGAAAAAGGTTTTTGGAAAAGTGGATAAAATAATTAAAAGATAACGGGGAAGGGAGAAGAGAAGGATCAATGGAAAGGTAGACCAATTTGGAAATAGGAGGGCAAATGGGAGAGAATAAGAGCATAAGGAGGGATTTGGGGGCAGGAGTGTGAATTGGAGAGGTATTAGACATCTGAAAAGGGGTATGGTAGAAAGAAAGGTAGAGTGGGACAATAGTGAGGAGAAACAGAGTAGATGAAAATGCACATCTAGTAACTATAACATTGAGTGTAATGGGGTGAATTCACTCATGTGAAGAAAATGGATAGCAGAGAGGATTAAAAAACAGGACTTGACAATGTATTTTTGTAAGAAATACTGAAAATGAAAAACTCACAGAAAGTGAAGGTGAAGGGCTAGAGCAGAATGTACTATGTCTCAGCTGATCCACAGAAGGCAGGGGTAGCAGTCATGATCTCTGACAGAGTGAGGGCTAAAATGGATATAATTGGAAGGGTTGAACAGGGTAGATCTATAGATATAATTATATCTATATTATATTTGGGGAGTTACTTTGGACAATGAAACATTATCTATATTTGGTCTATATGCACCAAGTGTTAAAGCACCCAGATTTTAAAAGAAAAACTATGTGAAAAACAAATGGAAATAGATAACAAAATTACCAAAGCAGAGCACTTTAATTTTCCCCTCTCACAACTAGATAATTATAACCCAAATAAATTAGAAAGAAGTTAAGGAAATTAATAGAACCACAGATAAGTTAACTTATTATATATAACACATCTAATATGTAATACATATTATATATATATATATATATATATATATATATATATATATATGATAGATACTTGGAGAACCCCTACATACCTGCAATGAGGATCGTAGTAGATCTAAGCTTGAGCATATACATAATCCAAACATAGTTTCTGGTGGGACAATAATGGTATATAAAGGCTAAATATTCTCAAGAATCTCACTTTAATACTCATCCTATAGAGGCAATCCTGCATTCCTAAGGGTTTGTCACATTGAAAGAAAGTTCCACTAGGTGCAACCAAATTGGAAGAACTTGCTTTTGAAAAGAGTATGGTCCTAGCAACAGACTGTATCTCCTGCCAATCTAGCTAAATATGGTCCTGGTAATGTATGTTAACTGAAAACAAGACAGGTTAAGTTAATCAAACTAAATGCTGATAGGAACATGGAGAAACAGGCCTAATGTTACATTGCTAGAGCAAAGAAAATTTTTAGAAGTTTTATTATTTTTAGTGATTTTTTAAAAAAAGAAAACAAAATAGAAATATACACTAAGACCTATAAAGTTATTCATTCTAATTGACTGAGGGATCCCATTACTAGGATTAGGCCCTAAATTCATTGATTAGAGAGTAAAAAGCTTTGTATGCATCAACATATTTATTGAATCATTGTTAGTAATGACAAAATAACTAGAAATTACATAATTGCATTGAATGGGAGAAATGGCTGAATAAATTGTGATATCTGAATTGTATTATGCTATTAGAAATGACAAATATTGTAAATATAAAGAAATAAAGAAAATATATTAAAACAGAATAAGAATAATATATACTCTGATTAAATTAAAATAATAGTCACAATATCAAGGGAAAAAGTAAGTAAAACAAATCTAAAGGGAACTCAAAAGCAGAGGATGTTAATACTCATCTATAATTTATATATTTTTAAACAGATTGCAAACAATCCAGAGTGTGTGCTTTTCCAAATAATATTTTTATGTGCTTGTTTAGTTGAATGTTAAAGAAAAATTCCTTTCTGGTCATTGAACATTTGTTCACAATAGTAAAGAATTTTAAGGAAGAGTTCTCATAACACTAAAACAATTTTTAAAAAATCAATATATGAAAGGAAATTTAATTTCCTTGTATGTTGAAAAATTATTAATCAGCTAAAACTGAAAAGAAAAGAAAGTTTGTTTTCTTGATTTGAATACTTTATGTGATTTTTTAAAGTCAGCTATACATGAGATATAAAGGAAGAATTTCCTTTTTATTTACAATTCATTTAGGCTCATCTCTTAGCTTAGTTTATTTTCCTTTTCTTTGTTCTATAATTCCATTTAACATGGTCCTGTGTGTTGTTTGAATGTTAAAATGAAAAAAAGTATGTTCTCTAAAGAAAAAAAATTAGTCAGTTTACCAGCAGATTGAATTAATGAAAAACAAAACAAAACATGCCACAGACAATTTGAAAGGGGTTTAGTTGGGGGGCTTTTTGGTGTCTGCTTGTTTCAAGTTTCCAAGTCATGTTTAACCAATAATAATTTGAATTTTTAAAAAAGGATCCCACAGTACTTCTCATTATCATGGGGGGCGCCTCACTAACCTAATGAAAATGGGAATTGACTATATAGTTGTGTTTTTTGCTAAATTTAATCTCTATGATTTTTTAAAATGTGAAACTTGTACTTGATAGAAACGATATAATTTCTCAATGCTATCCATCAACCCAAAGTAGGCCACTTCTCATGTTTACTCAACTCCCCTGCAGAATGTATTTTCCTGTTACAGTTTGGTTACAGACTTGATAGAATTTTTCAGATGAAAAGAATTTGAAATATGATATTATTTGGAGTAATGCAAATGTCAATAACTGATTAATTAACTGACAAATTATAATCTTTTTCAATTAAAAAAGAATGAGAATAGAAAGAATTATTGAAAGGCTCAAGTCTCTAGCATTTTTAAAATAAAGGAGTTATAAAAGTAATATTTATTACAGAATGGCATTCCAATGTAAAAAATGAAAATTCTTCCAAGTACAGTAGACCCTTTTCATAATAAAGCTTTTATTAAGTGAATAACTTATTCCCTGTCAAATCATGCCCAATCCTCTTTTATAAAAAGCTATCTATGTAAAGCAAAAGCTTCATCAATATTATTAGATAACAAAAGCAAGGAGTGGAACATCTTGACTTCTCAATCTGTTTTGGGAACAGCTTCCAACTTGGCACTGTGTTATCCTGATTGGTGAAAGTCTGCTATAACCCTGTCCTACCCCAGTCACATTCTTCTCATTTGCCCTATAGTCAGTACAAAAACCTCATTCCCTTCTTCCTCTTATTCTAGGAACAGTAGCCAAATCAACTCTTCCATTATTTCTGGAAATTGTGATATGCCACCTTCCTTTCTACCATCCATGTGACTTGATAGTCCAGTCTGAAATCAATCTTCTATATAATGTCTCCCCATTAAAAATATGTTCTCTATTTGACTTAACATAGCACCTGGAACATCCCAAGTACTTCATACATCCATTTAAAGTTAATAAGAAAAAACCATTTACAGCAATAGGGCAGGTAGGTGGCTCAATGGATAGAGAACCAGATCTGGAGATGGTAGATCCTGGGTTCAAATGTGACTTTGGATACTTTATTATTGTGTGATCCTGGGCAAGTCCCCTAACCCCCATTGCCTAGCCCTTCCTATTTTTCTGCCTTGGAACCACCATACAGTATTGATTCTAAGATGGAATGTATGGGCTTAAAAAATAAAATAAAATTCATAAATATATAAACAGTTCAAACTAGGACTTTGGCAAGTTAAGCAATGCATATGACTAGAAAAATCCATCATGATAAATTTCCAAATTATTTCCTGCATCTATGTAGTTTTGAATTATATAGCATCAAAGCCTGATAATATTATTTAAAAATATTTGCATATTCCTTGTGAAATAAATCAAAATTTTATGAAGAATAAGATTGAGAGGAAGTATTAGTATGAAACATAAAACTGACACATGTGAGAGAGTTTCAAATCATCCAAGTAATTTCAGGGGAATCAGCCTGACTCTTACCTCCACCTCCCCTATGAAAAAAACATAGCATAACAACAAGCAGCAAAAATACTTCCATTCATTCATGGATTCTTAAACTATTTTTTTAATTAGAGAATTTAATTTATATGCTTTGAAAGAAGACTTTAAATAAAAATGTTTCTGGGATAGAAAATGAGTCGTCAAAACCAAATTTATATTAAGATAGAAATGCCATATCTTATTTATTTCATTGGAGCTTTTTACAAGGGTGTGAAAAATCATGCTCCTGGGCATCTGAGGTAACATGGAGAAAAGGGGGAAGAGAGCAGAAAGTATCTCAGGATATTAAAGGCAAATAAAGGCAAATACTACCTATTTTGCTTTACAAACTCTTTACGAGTAGCACTTAAAAGGCTGGGGGACAAACATTTATTAAGTACCTACTATGTGCCAAGAAGAGGCAGTTATGTGGCTTATGGATAAATGGCTTGACATAAGGAAACATTTTTCACCAATTAGACCTATCAGAAAGTGGGATGGTCTGCCTTAAGAGGAAGTGGGTTTCAGTTCATTGGAAGTTGGCTTAAAGAAAAGGTTAAGCACCCACTTTTCTGTTGGATGGGATGATACTTAGTCTTGCCTTTCAAAAGTACAGGCAATAGAAATTCTTACTCCTTTCAAAGCTTTCCAGAAAGCAATTAGGAGGACAGAAAAATTAAATAGAAGATATTGAAACTAGACTTGGGGATTCTAGAGCATCTTTTCACTATTTTCAATACCCCTAGAGACTGATAAGATCTAAAACACATTTCTCTGAATACTCTTCATTTTCAAACCCACAATTATTTTAGAGGAAATTGAATCCATATGGCTCTGATTCATCTACACTTGCAACAATCAATCAGAATTTTGATTAGTGGTATTCGATATTCAAAAGGTCTAGTTTAAAACAAATGTTTGTTTTCCTTCCTAACCAAAAAAGGTCACTTTTTATTAAAAGCATGAGGACAAATTATCCAAAAATTTTCATTTCGGTTCAAAATTTTGAATTCTGAGGAAGTTGGAAAAAGAAGAAGAAAGAGAAAAGGATAAAGAAGGAAGAAGAAGAATGAGGAGAAAAGGAAGAAAAAGAAGAGGAAGAAGAAAGAAGTAGAAGAAGAAGCAGAAGAAGCAGAAGAAGAAGCAGAAGAAGCAGAAGCAGAAGCAGAAGCAGAAGAAGAAGAAGAAGAAGAAGAAGAAGAAGAAGAAGAAGAAGAAGAAGAAGAAGAAGAAGAGGAAGAGGAAGAGGAAGAGGAAGAAAAGGAAGAGGAAGAAGAAGAGGAGGAGGAGGAAGAGGAAGAAGAGGAAGAAGGAAAAGAAGAAGAGGAAAAGGAAGAAGAAGAAAAAGAAGAAGGAGGAGGAGGAGGAAAAGAAGAGGAAGAGGAAGAAGAGGAGGAGGAGGAGGAAGAGGAGAAATAGCAGGAGAAAACAGCAGGGGAAAGAGGAGGAAGAGTTGAAGAAAGAAAATCCATGCAGCAGAGATGCAGAAAAACTGAAAGGGGGTCATCTTTGTTCCGTGATTAATTTTAACTGTGACATCTAGTAAGTTATCAGACAGTTGAATTTTACCCTGACATGAGTATATTTGCAAGGAGAAATATTTCCGTCCTTTGACTCTGTTGGGAGCAGACACAAAGACTCAATAGAAATGAATGCCCAACATTTCTGAAGTTAGAAATCTTCTGGAAACAACTTATTCCATCATACCAATGGACAAGGTTGGATAATCAAGCCATGAAATGTCATCATTCAGGAAAGTCTCTTTTTTTGTTACTGATTTTTAGAATTTCTTTGACTTGCACAAAAAAGAAAAACATTAAAAAGTGTATTGTTGAAGGAGACATTATAGGTCACTGTGTTTCAAGTCCTCCCATTTTACATATGTGGAAAGTAAAGCTTAGAGTTTAAGTCACTTGCCCAGGGATACAGAAGAAACAAATCAGAAGAACAGTAAGTGCGGGGCAATGGGAGTTAAGTGATTTGTCTTGGGTCACACAACTAGGAAATGTCTGGGGTTAGATTTAAACTCAGGACATCCCATCTCTAGGCCTGACTCTCAATTCACTAAGCCACTTAGCTGCCCCCTCTACCAATCTTTATTTGAAATATCTTTAATCTTCAGCCTTTCTGTGAAGCAACAAATACTAGATGGTAGTACTTTCTTTCTGAAATGGAAGACAATTTGTAAAGTTGGAAGGTACAAGGGATGGCCTAGAGCATCTGGAAATTCTTTCCTTTTCTCAATCTCTGATCCTATGGTTATTTAAAAAAACTGGATATTGCAACAGTGCTTTATGGCTATGAATTATTAAAATACAACAGCCTTAGAAGAACTGCCATACAGAGGTCAATAGCAAAGCACGTGTTACATGCAAATAGGTCACATCATATCAAGTAAGGAGCTATAGAGTAAAGGACATTATCAAAGAAAAGTTTGATTGATCGATGACCTAATCATAGGAAAGGGAGGGATAGCCAATGAACAATATCATGTGTTCTTCTTAAGATAAATCAATGATGGTAAGAGAAAATAGGGGGAAGATTCTCAGCCCTGGGGTAGATTGCCCCAACATCCTCCCCTCCAATTTTGTCATAGAAACTATGAAAATGTAAGGATGAGAGTTACCATTTCTTTTAATATTTTATATATAACAATATGATATACAACACAACAATAATATAATACATATTATTTGTCAGAAAGATGTATTAAATTATAATAAATGCTCTCATCTAAGAGAAACAAAATCTCACATAAACAAAAGAAATGTATGAACAAGAGAACCTCAGGATAGAAGAGGAGGAATGGGTTGTGACCTGAATTGTCAGAGGAAACATCCAAATCACAGATCCATTGGAAGGAGTCCTTGAAAATCAATGATCCACACAGACTAACACACACCACAAAGCTTCTTACTTAAACGTAGAAAAGAATCTCTTTGTAAAGAGAAGCCTCCATTTGTACTGTGAATCATCAGATCTTAATGTGTCTACTTTGTCAGTTCAGATTTTTAGATAGTAACATTTTCCTTTCTGAACAGGATCCATTTATATTAATGGAAGAAATGAGCAAGAGGGGAGAAAGAAGGAACGAAAAAAAGGAAGGGGCTGGACTGGGTAATCTTTAATGTTCTTTTTAGCTTAAAATCCCCCAAGCATACATGAATTAAAGTTAAAGGGAATGAGTCAGGAAGAGAAAAAAGAAAGAGAAAAAAAAAGAATTGAAATAGAATTTTTAGTGGTGGTGGTACTCTTAGGAAACATTACTGAAACAATTGGAAACACTGATGGCAGTGTGTACCTTAGTTATAATCTAATAAAATACTTAATAAAATTAGATTATATTTATATATAATTAAACTATATAACTAAAGCAATATATAATTTTAATATAATCATCATGATTATACTATGTTAATATAATTATAATAATATATTATAATACATTGTTGCAATAGTATAACATAAAGCTTAATAATAACATATTATGTTGTACATTATTCAAAGCTATTTCATATATACTATCCATTGGACTCTTCTAACACATGGTAGTTATAAAAACATACCACACTCATTGACCAAGGACAAAAAATTAAATTAGATCTAAAGGAAATTTTTTAAAAAGATAATTAATACCTAAATTGTACTTCTACTTAAATCCTACATAATTTTAAGACTATTTTTTAAAATTAGGTTTAGATTTTTATTAATCTAACTTTATCAGAGGTATTTGCATGTGCAAATATTTCCCAAAACTAGTCCCTCCCCCCCTTTTTTTTTAACCCTTACCTACTACCTTGGAATCAATACTGTGTATTGGTTCCAAGGCAGAAGAGCGGTAAGGGCTAGGCAATGGGGGTCAAGTGACTTGCCCAGGGTCACACAGCTGGGAAGTGTCTGAGGTAAGATTTGAACTAGTTCCCTTTTTATAAAAATCAAGATTCAACAAATTGATGGAATCTTCAAAATCACTTTTAAATACAAATAGTCGTAATCAAGGTAGAAATTCTTTCTTTAGAAAATAAACAAATACCTTTGCAATTAAAGTTTTAAACTAACATACAATTTGCATGGTAAATTGTCTTCTATAAGTATAACCATTACCTGAATCAAATACACATCAATGAAAATGTAGTAATAGTAATAAAAGTATAATTATATAATCATAATTATTATAATTAGCATTTATATAACATTTTAAAGTTTTATAAATGTCTGTACATGTGTTATCTCAGTTCATTTTCTCAACAATTCAGTGAGGTAGATGCTATTATTGTCCCCATTTTACAGATTAGGAAACCGAGGCTAAGGAAGGTTAAATGATTTGTCCAGGATTATACAGAAGGTCAATATCTGAGGCAGAATTTGAACTAGGGTTTTTCTGACTCTAGGTGCACAGCTCTTAAAACATTATACCACCTGGTTTCCTATTTAGTCATAATAATTATAAAAAATCTTTTAATATTAATCCAAGTGTTTGCATAATACTCAATATAAAAGTGGACCAAAAGATAATTCATAGAGGATATGTATGCTTGAACCCCTATTTCTAGAATTCATCAATCACACTGACCACAACTGAAGGGGCAAAATCAGCAGGAATGGCATTTCTATTTTGGGGGTCTACTGAAAACCAGAAACCATCTGGTAGATGGGATCTGTGAAAATGTCAACATGCCAACATTCTCATTAGAATTATGCCAATTAATTAGTTAATTATTTCCATTACCATTTGCTTACTTGATACTATCCTGACTCATAGCTAATGAACCCCAACTTCCTGCTTCTTTAATTTTTTTGTGATTCAGAATCATGTCATACCTAGGTAAAAACCCCATTGCCCAGCTACGCTTTTCTGTACTTTTAATCCTACTCACTTCCAAACTATCTCTACTTAGTCTCTGTCCTTTATTTCTTGACCCTTTTTCTAAGAAACTTTATTTCATTTTTGAACTCTTCTTCTTATACTAGTAACCAAGGGCATTGATTGAAACTTCCCTTCCTTTAGGAGACATGGCATTTCTCATCATCCTTTCCAATTCACTTGATCATCCCTGATGCCCCAGAACTCATGGGAGGAACTAATGATAGGACTGACCTTCTCTTCAGCCACTTCAACAACTCTAACTCCTTGGAAATTAACACCATAAATTCTATAAGCTTTTCTAGACTGTCTACTAGATCTCATTTCCCAAGCCCCAGTTCTTTCTTTCACCTTCTAGACAGATGGCACAGTGGAATGACTCTAGAAATGAGTCCAAATCCAGCCTTAGGCACTTACAAGTTGGGTGACCCTGAGAAAGTCACTTAACCTTTAAATACTTTGGTTCTCACACATATAAAATCGGGATAACAATGTCATCTACTCCACCAAGTTGTTGGAAAAAAGCACTTAGCCTGGCACATAGTAGGCACTTCTTATTTGGCTTTCCCATGCTATTCCATTTTTCCTACTATTGAATTCTTTAATTTACTATTTGTCCTTATCATGATCTTAATAGTCTCTTCTAATTCCTCTTTTCTTCCCTCTCATCTACCTTGTTATGCCTTCCCTTATCCTTCTTCAGCACTGCCTTAACATTAGCCACTCCAGCAAGGTTTTTGTCTTTTCTCCTATATTTCCATCCTGAAAATGTTTAATTCTAGACCCCTCCCACTGACCATTTTCTATAACTTATTCTAATATGATTGTGAGTGATTAGAAAATGGAGTGAAAATATACTGAATTTGCTACAATTATCTATAACCTTCAATGTGTCCTCATGGATGGAATAGGGACTATTCCAAATATTTTCCTCTCCAAGTCTCCCAACACACTCTCAGCTCCCTCCTCTTCCAAAAGATGACTCTGATTTCTACTTTACCTAGACAAAGGCTATCATGAGATCAGCTCCACTCCTCTATATCTTTGAATAGATTTTTGTCCTCATCTCTCCTCTCCTCATTTCTTCTTGCTTGAGGAGACTCCATCCTCTTCCTTGCCAAGGCTAATGTCTCCACATAGACCCTTGATCCCATACTTTCTCAATCATTATAGGATATTGTTCCCTCCATCATTTTCCTTTTCCTTTATCTCCTTAATCTGTCCCCTTCCACTGGCTCTTCTGTACTTGTAACTTCTCTATTCTAAAAAATGCATTCTTTTGAAGGTCCTTTCATGTCAAAATTTCTCTTTAAACATGACTCTTTGATATTCTATTCCTTTTAAAAAGCTGTCTTAAGATGATTATTCAAAACCTAAAGGTTGATAATTAAGGCCGCTTTCTACTTTGTTAAATGGGACTCAAGAAACTAAGAACATTATTTATATTTAAACAGATCCTCAAAAAACCTAAGCTCGGTCCCAACTCTTTAAATAGTCTGTGAGGGTTTTTTTTTTTTGTATTTCTCTTCTAACATCCATCTTCTATTATATAGCTAACCTGAACAGTATTAAATGCACACTGTGTTCTGAGTAATGCAAATAGGAATTCTATGAGAGAGTCTTCAGTTCATTTTCATGTTTTCATTGAACACACCATCATCCTTCCAGTCAATCTGGTTTCTCAGGTCTCCACTATCCTTCAACTCCCATATCTCCTTTATTGCCAATCAGATATTAGTCTTACCTCTAACAACACCTTTTGTGTCTGTGTCCTGTCCACTCATGACACAATAATCCCAGCTCAGGTTGTGTATAGTCTCATCTGGACACTGTGACAACCTTCCTTTCCCCACCCTCTCCCATGTCCAGGTCATCTTCCATGCAAATATATATTTCTTTTAAAAAATCTTTAGCTTCTGTCTTAGAATCAATGCTGTGTATGGGTTCCAAGGTAGGAGAGTGGTAAGCGTTAGGCAATGGGAGTTGTCACACAGCTATAAAGTGTCTGAGGCCAAATTTGACCCAAGTCCTGCCTCTGAACCCACTGAGATATATATATGTATATTTTTTTTCTAGAGAATAAATCTGATCTTGACTCTTCTTTGTTCATCCAGGACCTACTTTCTATCAAGTACAAAAAATGCATACAGAATATGTAGAGTTTTTGTCAGCATCTTTTTAAGTAACCCTGATGGAAGTCCCCAAAGAGGTATCCAAAAAAATAGCACATGAGCAGTAGCATTCAAACACCTATCCTTTGTCCAGGAGACTCTTCTAAAAGAAACAACACTAGTTGAAAGAGAAAAGGCAGAGGGGCTTCAGAAGGTATCTGAGAATTGATAGACTGATAAAGATCTTCAGAGGAGAGAAAGAAGTCACTTTCAACTGGAGTCATTACAGAAGGGTGAGTATATATAGAAAGAGGGATCCTAGTGCAGACAAGGAAGTCATAATTTCATGCATGATGACATCAATGACCATTTTGCCTATGAAGAAGTAAGGATTGGCAGTCATTGTATTTTTGACTCAGGAAGTGTTAAAAAGAAAACTGAACAGCAGTGCATTGATACTAGCATTCAGGCCCTTATTCCAGTTTCTAATTTTGTTAAGAACAAAGAATCTCAGAAAATTGGAGGTGGAAAGGACCTTGGAGAGTGATGTGTCCACCCTATCCTTTTTCTTGTAAATGAAGAAAATTGTCTCAATGCATATCTAAAAGTTTACTTTCAAAGAACTACTAAATATGCTTTTAAATATCTTGATTAAAAGCAGGAAATGAGGGATTTGTAGCTCACTTCTTTTTATTTTAGATATCAGTAAATTGGATTGAGTTCAGCTGAAAAACCATTTCTGGATGGATGATAGAGCATGGTAAAAACAAAGATGTTAATATATTATATAATAGTGCACATTGATCCTTCTTCAAGTTTTATCTGCAAAGTGTTTTACATATCCAGGATATCCCCAAAGTCTTACTTAGACTTTTAAACAAAGAATTTTTTAGATTTCAGGAGTTCTTTTCCTCCCCCTTTTTCTTTTCTTTTATATTTTTGTCCAGATTAGATTTAGATAAAATTTTGGTAACCATTGTGTGACATTTTGCAATCCATATTTTCTCCCTCCTTTCTGCTCTTCAAATCTTGCTGAAATAGCAAGTACTTTTATATAGAATGTACATATTTTATCGTGTAATACATATTTCCATGTTCATCATTTTGTGAAAGAAGATTCATATCACTTCTATTAGAGAAAAATTCATGAAGGAACTAAAAAGAAGAATAGTATATTTCAATCTGCAAGGGATGCCTTTTAAGAAGTTTAAAATGAAGACTTTGTAGACACTCTGTCTCATTTGATTCTTACAACAACCCTGGAAGGTAGGTTCTATTATTAGTCCCATTTTAGAGAGGAGGAAACCAAGACTTCTAGAAATTCAATGACTCACTTCAAATAACACAACTAGTAGATGTCTTATATAGAACTCAAACTCAGTTCTACCTTATTACAATTATGTCTCCTGCCTTCCCTTGACATAGCTTCACTTCCCACTCATCTCATTTAAAATAATCTTCTTTTGCTTTGAAAAGAAAGAAAAGAGGAAAATAAGGTGGCAACAAAGTAAATTTATTCATGGAGTGCTGAACAAAGAATACATTTTCTTGGGAGGCTTTGGAACTCATGAAATTTTCAAAATTAAAGGCAATGGGATATAGAAATCCATTAGGACAGACCCCAAAATTTAGAGCCAGAAAGGCATTAGATAAGGTGGAAAGCAAATAAGATTGAGTGTGAGTTAAGATTCGGGGGGAACTTGTAATAATTCTCTTTGATGGCAGGTCTGTTGGATAAGAGGTGTCTAGCCTGCCATTGCCCATATGTTAATTTATATTTTCTAAGTCTTTGGAACATGGGGCGGGGTGCTGCTTCTGCCTTTGGTCTTATTTCTAGTCTTGCCACTTTCTATTAAAACCAGGGTAAGTTTGAAAATGACAGCTACTGATTAAATTCAATGAAATTCTGACAGAAAGTCTAGAATGAAAGATCATGATCCAAAAGAGCTCAACAAATTTCTTTTTAGGTTTATTTGTAAATTGTTTCCTGTCTCCAAATATCTTCTGTGCTTGGGCATAGGGAGTTAGTCAGGTACACACACATCACTTTTTAGAATGAAAAATAAATGGGTTCAAAGTTCACTTTTTTTCATTAACCAGCTGGGTGACCTTGGGCAAATAACTTCTTCTCTCTAGGTCTCAGTTTCCCTATGTGTCAAAAGGTGACATCCAAGTTTCCTTTCAGCTATAAATCTATTTAAACAACTCCAAACAGTCTGGGAAATTATGATAACCTGTCTTTAATATAAAAAGGGATGCTACTGACCATACTCCCTGTAGGACATGATCTGTTAGTGTCCTGTGACCATCATACTTTCTTATGTTTTTTTTTTTCTGGTAAAGGTATACATTTATGAGACACCTAGAAAGAGTCTGGGATACCGTTTTTCTGAAACATATCAAAGCAGTGTTATAGGGCCATTAATTACCCTGGATAAGAAGAAAGGCAGCAGTCAAATAGCTAAACTCATTTTTCTCTCTTGAAAAAATTGAATGAACTGGTCTAGAGGATTTCTAAGGCCCCTTCAGCTCCACAATCCTTTGTCCACCCATATTATTATGCCTAGAAGCAAGATAGTAAATGCTACTACCAGGTGAACATTATAAATCTATAAGTACCAAGGCATTAAGGAGATGTTTGTAGTTAAAAGTAGCTTAAAGAAAATAGTATGAAATAGACTAAAGAATTTATTAAAAATGTAGGTTAGAAAAAACCAGGTTTAATTAAGCATAGATAAAATTGATTTATTCAAAGGATACCTACAACTTACCTAAATGTTTGTATTTCTTCACATTTTTAGAAAGAATTTATAGCTATTCTCCCATACATACATGGCTGTGATTATCACAGATGAGTAATTCAGTATTGTATTCTTTCTCCATGTCATCCATACCTGGAGAAAGTCTAGTGAGCTTGGCCATCTATCTAAGGTCATGTCTCTGTTTGTGGTAGCAGGCTTTTTCAGAGATACACATTCTAGGAGAAAAGAACTGATGTATATATAGAGCTGTCCCAGTAAAATTGAACAGAAAAAAAGAGTGGTCCCCAAATGGGTCATAGAACTGGAGGAGATCATCTTCTCTTCCTTGATAACCATACATTCAAGCAGTCTATCCCTTATACAATCCAGTTCAATGAGTACACAGATTGTACATAAACATGGGTGTATATAGTTTTGTTTAGACATGGTCATTTTATTCTGATATCCTGTGGAGGGAAAGAATAATTCTATAGGCTATCATTACCCTCACTCTCAATCCTCCAGTGATTTCCCAAGCAGTTTGTGTTGCCGTGGTAACGTTTATAAAATAAATGATTTACCCTATCTCTATATGATGGCAAAAGCAGGGAGTGTTGCCTTGGTAACTTGCTGTTTTCTAGACAATCTGACATGAATTGTATTTTAGCTGCCTATTTCCATTCCCTGGGGATAATCTGTAGGAAACAAGGGTTCATTAGACTGAATACTTGTCTTCTGTAACTACTTGGTAATTTTTAATGCCCACGACGACTCTTTGGAAACTAACATTGTCAATGAATCTGTGAAGTTGGGCAGTCTGGATGGGTAATAAATAATAGATCCTACTTTATTGATGACAAAGAGACAAAGAAGTTATGAATGTTGCCCAAGGACATGGAGGGCATCATATGTGATTAGAACTTGAGATGTTTTCACCATGGATCTTATGTAATAACTTAAGAATTGTAAAGTCAAGTTAACAAACATTTATTAAGCATTTATTATATTCCAGGCATTGCTCTATGTGCTAGGGAAATGAGAAAAAGCAAAAAGAAAGATAATCCCTGCCCTTGAGCATATATTCTAATGGGAAAAGAAAACACATAAAAGCAATTTAAGAAAGTATGTACATGACAGAGAGAACCTATGAGGAATGAAGGAGGAAATGTTGATTAGTTTTCTTTTTCTCTTTTTTATAACCCTTACTATCTTTCTTACAATCAATAGTAAGTATTGGTTCCAAAGCAAAAGAGTAGTAAGGGCTAGGCAGTGGGGTTAAGTGACTTTCCCAAGTTCACACATCTAGGAAGTGCCTGAATCTAGATTTGAATCCAGAATTTCCTGTCTCTAGGCCTGGCTCTTAATCCACTAAGTCACTGAGATGTCCTTGACTTGTTTTCTTCTTAAAGGTCAAGAACCCTGGATCAGTGGATTTTGGGATCAGAGGACATAGATTCCTTACTCTGTCACTTGCTACCCATAAGATATTTGTCAAATCTAAATTACTTTAGTTATCTCATCTTTAGATAAAGCAAAAATACAAAATGATCTCTAGCATACCTACATTTCAAAATTGGTCATCCTATGAAATAAACTAAGATCACAACTCCATAACTAGTACAAAAATATTCCCAGCTCTAATTACATGTGGTGCCCTCTACATCCTTGGGAAATGTCTCTAAATTAATTGGCAATACAAAAGAAGGTTCAGTTATTATTTATCCTGAAACTTATACTCAAATGATAGTGCTCTCTCCAAAGTTATCAAAGACCTCTTAATTGCCAAATTTTCATTTCTTTTAGTCTTCATCTTTTTATACAAGGGTTCTTAACCTTTTCCCTTTCGTAGACCCCTATGGTGGTCTGGTGAAACCTATCAATGGATCATTTTGTTGGAATGGTTTTAAAAAAAAGTTTACAAAAGAAACTAATTATATTGAAATAGTTATCAAAATAGCAAACATATTTATGGACTCCAGGTGGATCACCCCTGTTCTAGAAGTATCTATTGCATTTGCCACTGCTGAACACCCTCTCCTCCTGGGTACTCTTTGTTCCCGGAGATTTCATGACCCTTCTCACTCCTGGTTCTCCTATCTGTCTGACTATTCTGCCTTCCTTCTTGGATTACCATCCACATCACATCTCTATGGGTGTTTCCCAAGGTTCAGTCTTAAACTACCTTCTTTTCTTTACATTTACTCTCTGTATAGCCTCATCACCTCCCATGGGATTAATTATGATCTCAGTGCCACCAGCTATCCCAGATCTATATCTCCAGGTATTATCTAAGCTTAAGGCCCATGTCAAAAATTTTCCTAGTAGACATTTCAAAGTGGATGTCCCAGATACATCTCAGTATCTCTTAAGTATCTCAATATGTCTAAGAATTCATTATCTTTCTTCCACAAATTGCTCCCTTTTCCAACTTTCTTATTTCTATCAAAGGCATACACATCCAGTCTTTCATATTTGAAACCATGGTATTACCCATAGCTTTTCACTGTTTTTAACTCTACATGGCCAATTTTTGGCCAGAGGCTCTCACTACTTCTTCACTTCTAGATATTAGAAACACTTTTTTTTTTTTTAGATCTCCTATCTCAAGTCTCAAATCTCTACTAAATACTGATATCAAATAATTTTCCAACCACAAATCTGACCATATCCTTCTTTTATTTAAGGAATCAGAATATAACCTCCTTAATATGCTTTTTAAAACCATTCACAAACTGCCCACCATGAATTTTTATCCTAATTGGATATTACTCACCCCCCTCCATTTTATGATGAAGCCAAACTGACTTTCTCTCTATTGCTCACAAATTCCATTCCATTTCTCAATTCTGGAACTTTGCTCTGGCTTGGAATGAACTTCTTCACCTTCATGTCCTAGAATCTCTCTCTTTTTTCAGGAAGTCTCTTCTGATTCTTTTCAACTGTACTGCCTTCTTTCTTGAACAAACTTATGCTTAACTACTTTGTATATATGCACATATACTGTCATATACTTATATAAATAGTTTTTATCTTCACACATGCCTTTCTCCTCACCCCTTCAACCCCCCACATTTGGAGGGTAAACCTGAGACCAGGGATTGGTTTATTTAATTGTCTTGGTGTTCTTAGCACCGAGCATAGTTCCAAGTTTGCTGAGTAACTGAAATACATCAGTGTAGATAAAATATTCCAACCAGTGACTAATCCCAATATTTCTGGAAATTGGACTTGATCCTTTGAGAAATAGTGTGGTACCAGGTGGATAATGTGACATTTGGAGTCAATGGACTTACCTCAAATTCTGAAGATACCATTTACTACCTATCCTTATGTGCAAATCAACTGATTTCTTTCAGCCTCAGGTTCCTCACTTGTAGAATGAGAGAACTGTACAAGGTCTCTAAGGTCACTTCCCAGGATTCTGTATTCTGATACTGTGCCTAGATCATGTATTATGTTCCTGATTCTTGTCATCCACACCTGTGAAAAGCCTAATTTGTTGGCTCACATGGCTAACACCAGGAACCCTTGTGTAGCATCAACATTTGCTTGAGGAACCATAAAGACCCACAAATCTTCTGGGTATATTACAATGTCTCTTAGGGAGAGATGGAGAAGGGTGAGTTCTAGCAATGTTCATTCTTTCCCCATTCCCATATACCACTAAGATTCAAGTAGTATCAATTAACAGAAAGGTTTCATAAAATTCAGAAATTGGAAATACAAGGCTTCTTTCATTATCCTCTGGGTTTTCACCAAGATCTTAAATGTCTGCTAATTCTATTGCATTCTATGTGTGTGTTGAAGGTGGTAGTTGTAGGTTTTTTTTAACATTTTCTTTTTAGTAATTTTGTTTATAGAGAATATTAATAATTTGGTTCATAATTAGGTAATGGCATACTAATTATATAACCCTGTTAGAATTACAAACATTGTGCTAAAACACTATTTAAAATATCTATAACATTTATGCTATAAAATACCTCTACCTCTCTTTTTCAATAGATGCAAACCTCTTTCTACTCTTAAAAATAAGGATCTACTCAAAAAAGCTTTTATGTGAATTATATCTATTGATATTTATTATATTAGAAATAAAAAGTTCTTGACTCTGAAGACCCCTTGAAAAGGTAATAGGAATTCTCAGAGTTTCTCATACCATTCTTTGAGAACTTCTGCCCTAGGGAATGAGTATTTTAACCAATTTATTTAGAGATGGGGAAGCTGAGCTCTTGAGAAAAACAGTGACTTGCCTGACATAACATAAGCAACAAATCCAGACTTCAAGTCTCACCTTCTAACTAGAAAACCATATTTTTCCCCTTTCATCATCAGATCAATAGCTTCTCTGGGAAATCAGTTGAATAGGATAACAGGAATTAAAGGTAGGCAGGGTCTTAGAAACATGAGGATGGTAGCAATGATTGACTGAACAGGAAAGTGTAATAGTTCTTTAGTTCATAGACCAGGCTATGAGTTCTAAAGTCTTGTTAGGAATAGTCAGCATAAGCTAACCAGAATTTCTCAAGATTAAGTCAAGTTCATTTATTATCCTTATTATTTTTTGATATTTGGATATGGTACTGATTTGAGGTCTGTAGCTTCAGACAACTAATTTACTTTGAGGTAGAAGTTCCTGTCCTTGTAAAGCCAAGTTTAGAAACTCTGTCCTACTCCCAAAACAAACAAATGCACAAAAACCCAGCCGATAATTCAGAAGGTGTGTAGAAGTTGAGACTCCTAAGACTACTTTGTGGGGATAGCTCGGATAGCTCAGTGGATTGAGAGACAGGCCTAGAGATGTGAAGTCCTAAGTTCAAATCTGGCCTCAAACATTTGCTAGCTGTGTGACCTTGGGCAAGTCACTTAACCCCTATTGCTTAGCCCTTACCACTCTTCTGCTTTGGAACCAATACACAATATTAATTCTAAGATGGAAGGTAAGGGTTTTAAAAAAAAAGGTCTTGAATGGAATCAACACAGGGTTAGCAAAAACCAGTGCTGGATAAAGAAGACAAGTCATTTCCCTCCACACTCCACATTGCTTCTTTAATTAATTATATATATATAATATAAAGGCTTGGACTCATGCTATATTTTGATAAGTTCAAAGGTGGATAGACCCTTCCCCTTACAAAAAGAGATGATTTAAAATCCAATGATGACCAAGTTAATACAGTTTACATGGATATGATGCTACATTTCTTTTTTCCCCCATTTTTTCCTTATTTTACAAAGCTATCATCTTGACTCCCTGTCATTGGTATAGACGTAACAAAGCATCCCAATGGGCTGCAATTTGGCTTCTCTGTGAGACTCAGATATGACATTATGCTGCTATGCAGAACAAATACACATTGCAATCAATCATCTGTTAAAACACTGTCAGAGGCATGTTGGAATTTCAGATGCAAGTGTCACACACTGTCCTGAGAAAGAGAAACAAATAAGTGGGTGCCTTGCCAAGTCAGCAGTTTTACTCTCTTCATCTCCCTTTTCTCCCCCCATCCTCTGCCCTGGTGACCCTAGAAAAACATGAAGTCTTCACTCAGTATGACAGGGCTCCTTCCCCTGTGTATGTTCAGAGGAAAAGAGGAATAAGAAGTAAGAGAATGCTGAGACCCTTAAGGGGGAGGGAAACAGCGATTTTCCAGGGGACCCAATGAGAGCAGAGAAAAGATGTGCTCAATTAATCAATCCAAAAACATTTATTAAGCACCTACTGTGTGCCAAACAACTGTACAAAGGCACCCACAACAATGGATAATAAATTACAGATAGCAATGGCTTTGCCTCACATAAAAAGACTCTCATGCATTATGATGTTCACAAAGACTCCACAACCAGATACAAAAATAAGTCCATTTAATGAAAAATTAGAAAATCAGTGTCAGAAGACATTCAGAAGAGACAGCCTGGAATAGCTGATAGAGATTAGGTCCAGAAAGACCTGGGTCTCTTCATTTTCTGGCCCTCATCCATGTGGGCTAGGTGACCCTGGCCAAGTCTCTAAGCATGTAAATTGCAGAAAAACTGAATGGGAGGTGCAGGGAGCTTCCGCACTGAAACTTTCCTGCATTGGTGAAACCATAGATCTGAACGGTAATGCTCATCTCCCCTTCTATCTGATTAGACTTAACCCAACATTCTGGTTTGTTAATATATCTTTGGACCTGACTGTAATCTCAAGGGTTTGTTATACATTCTCTTTGGATTTGTGACTACCTCAATGTGGGGGATTTAGGCTGTGGAAACTGCCTCCAGTGAGGCAGAATTCCAACTAATCTCAAACATACAGAGTTTAGGGAGATGCCCATGTCATTGAGAAGTCAGGTGATTGGTTGGTTATCTCTTGAATAGAAGGTGCCAGAGAGAGAAATGGAAATCATGTCTTTGCAGACCAAGCCTGGTCTGTTTTATATCACATTACAACACACTATCTCTTACTGACAAAGTCATTGATGAAAAAATAACAATAGCAAAAGGATTGATATATATTCTATTAGTATTTTTTATACCCGTACCATCTGCCTTATAATCAATACTATGTATTTGTTCCAAGGCAGAAGAATGGTAAGAGCTAGACAATGGGGGTTAAGTAACTTGCCCAGGGTCACACAACTAGAAAATATCTGAATCCAAATTTGAACCCAGAACCTCCCATCCCTAGGCCAGGCTCTCAATCCACTGAATTACCCATTTGCCTCCTCCAATACTATTCTACTAGGTCTTATGTTTATATCAAATCATCAGTGACTACTCAAGGAAAAATGTATATAGTAAAAAGAACACTGATTCAAAAGTCAGAATGCAGTCGTGTTTACTATAACTTTTATTTTGGGCAACTTATATAACTTCATAATTAAATTGATGGGTTTGACCTTTGCATCTATGATCTTTTCATCTTATTTTACCACCCCTCTGATGCTCCTTCCCCAGTTTTCCACTCACATCTGAACCAGATTCCCAGAATCCAATTGACAGCACATTTTCTAATTTTTAGGGATAATCCTAGAAGTTGGATTTCTAGCAATGAAACTCACAAGCCCCCATTGATGCACTTCATTTTGATTATCAACCAATAGTTTCAATTAGTTTTAGCATTAAATATTTACTATGATATTATTAAATGAAAAGCTGGAACAAGACATTCCCCTGATCCTGGGACATACTCTCCCACAAATTCAAAGAGAATCCAGGGGGAAGAGTGAGCTTAAATTTAGAATACAATAATAGTGAAACACATATTTTGAGGACATATTTGTCAGAAAGATACCTCACAATTCATGGTTACAGGAAGTCTTTTTCTCTCTTTCTAGTGACTTCATAAAGTTCTTTTTAGGTAGAACTTTCTCCTAGGTTCCTGATCAGTGTCTTGGTTGGGTCTATATAGCCATCATTCATATCTGGTGTAAGGACTTGTGCTTCTTGAAGCTGCTTCCTCTCTTAGGTAACTATTTTCTGTCTCTATTTGATGTGCTTCTTTCTGCTCCTTGGTATAGCTTCTCCTTTCTTGGGTGAGTGTCATATTATCCCTAGTGATTTCTCTTTTAGCTGAACACCTCGCTTCTTATTGATTCTTTCCCCCAGACACATGGTCAGTGGAGGAGATGGAAAGAAGAAAGAATAATAAAGTCTCTCCTCTCTGTTCGCCCCACTATCCCAAGAATAATTCCTTCTCAGAGATTTGTCGAGCTGAATTCTTCCAAACAAGAGTCCTATGAACACTACACTGGCTCACAAATTTTCTAAACACCTGCTCAAATTTCTGCCATGATTTAGTCACCAGGGGCACAGTTATTTTTTTGGGTTTCAACTAGTTCAGAACTTACATATCTGGGCTATTATTAGAGCAGAGCTCTCCATCTTTCTCCAAAAAGAAGCATGAAAGTGTCTTCTTTTATGCTTCTCTCCCATTCAATTATCTCCCTATTTTCCAAAACTAGTGACTTGGTAAAACCCAGTGGAATTGCCTGTTGGCTACAGGAGGGGAGGGAAAAAACATGATTCTTGTAACCAGGGAAAAGTATTCTAAATTAACTAATCAAAACAACAACAACAACAACAACAAGTGACATGTTTAGGTTCAAGTAGAACCTTCATCCAAACACTGAGGAAGCAACTCTGTCTTAATTTAAGCAGGATTTTTAAAGAACCTTTCTTCCTGCTGTAAAGTTGGAGTCAGTATTAGGTGAGGCCAACTATTATATACGTCAATATAGGGAAGTTATGTAGAGGAATTAGAATAATAAAGTATTTCTTAAGACTGTGAGTTCACCCAACTCAAGGGCTAGGCTTTTATCTCTCCTCCATAATGCATTATATATATATATCCCATGTTGAGATAGAAACAATGAGAATAAGGGGTATAACAAGAACCATTGCCCATGACTTTTTTTTTCAGTGAATTAAGGAATATTCTATAGATGATGCAAGTAAAACTTATCCCTTATTTATAAATGGGGAGTAAAGATTTATCTCTTTAAGATGGAGAAGCTCAATTTCAGGTACAAGGATGCCACTTGTCCACCATCACAGCTCAAATTAAGGATAGATTGAAACTTTCTTCTTCTGTATCCTAAACCAACAGTGTACTCATTAAGCAATATTGCTTCCCCAGAACGAAGTCCTTATCTTTCACTCCCAGACCCTTTACTAACATCACTTTTCTCCTTTTCTCTTTATATTTTCTACTTCAAAATAAATCATGAGAGAGGAATTCGAATATACCACCCTTGGGCAGGGGGAAAACTTCTTTAAATAAACAATTATAAATATGTTCCACAGAAATTATTCATTAAGTCTTCCTTCTCTCCTTTAAGCATGCCAATGTTTATAAAATCAAGACATAGATATTGAGAATAAAATATGTAGAGATGGTGACAAAGATGCTGCTTACTTTTGTGATTCTCTTTTCTTTCAACCTTTGTTTCAAAGGAAAAAATGATCAGAGAGCTGCTACAACTCTAGCATGCAGGTTGGGAGGAATCAGATTCCTTAAGTGAGGCTCCTTGGTTAATCAACTATGTAAGAGAAGTAATGATGATGATGAATCCATTTATATAGGGCTTTCAGGTTGGACATGTTTTCGTACTTGATCCTCATGCCCAACATGGGAGGTAGACACTATCATTATTCTCATTAGTTTGTGAGCACCATAAGGCCAGGGACTGTCTTTTGTCTCTTTTTGTAACTCCAGAACTTAGAACAGTGCTAATAATAATGAATAATGGCACAAAGCAATAATAAATGTGTATTGACTTTACAGATGAGGAAATTAAAGCATGTACAAGTTAAAAGTCTTGCCCAGGATCAAACAGTTAAGTCATGAGTTTTTGAAGCCAGATTTGAATTCAAGTCTTCCTGATTCCAAAGTCAGGATTCTATCCATTATGCCACATAGCTGGCCAGATGATTAAGAAGACAGAAAGTGTGGGAGAATCAGAAGTGTTATTTTTATTAACAAAAAAAAAGGAAAAAGAAAAAGAAAAACTTCCATTTACTACTTAATAAGTAGGGAATAACCTTCACTTAAAGCCATGTGTATAGCTCATTGAGAACACAGAGGGCAATGACTTTTGGGGCCACATCTCCTATTTTCATCACTTTCTGATTGGATGAAACTAATGGGTAAAACTTATTTAATTTCTGTCAGGCCAACTCAGTGGCAAACAAGGATGCTTCTTCTTCCTCCCTAACTCTTTCTTTGCTCATCGGAAGACAGCCTCCTTTACGTGAAAAATGCACATTAAGGAAAGTGCTACATCTCCAGCATAGAGGGGATCAAATGTCCTTAACACCCAGGAATAGCTTTAATTATCAGCCATAATTGCTGGTTCCATGCACATGGCGGCCTAAATCCCCCCTCCCCTCAAATATATACAATCTTAAGTATATTGTGA